>NC_089750.1:28970052-29060052 GCF_040412425.1 Macrobrachium rosenbergii | reverse complement strand
GCATTGCGCTCTCACAGCTACAAGCCTGTGGCTTCTCCATCTCTATTTCTCTTTCCTCGGAATTTTTCCCTCCCTCGTCTACAGAGAAATGCATGTGGTTTGATGTAGTTTCACAATGATAATAGCAACAAAATTTGTCTCTGAATTAGTAAGCCTTTCATTGCTGTTATCACAATCTGTCGATTCATGTAAACAGTTCCATCCTGCGACTGCTGCTCACTAAGATAAGAACTGTAAACATTTGCCGTCCTTTTCTTTACAATGGACCTAACAACTGTGTTTCTGCATTTCTCAGAACAAACACGTTAACTGCGTCCGAAGAAAATCCTTCGTGAATTCTCGGGTCCGGGCTTAGCTTCATCCTTTAACAATGATTTGTTGGTACACTGATATGAAGCACTGATCACTCACTTTTGTGAGTCTCTCTCTCTCTCTCTCTCTCTCTCTCTCTCTCTCTCTCTCTCTCTCTCTCTCTCTCTCTCTCTCTTCCAAGCCAATTTACAGAACATGAAACGTTCGTGGAGAAATTATCTTCTTACCACCTAGAGGAAGTATGCTACACTCAGTCTGTAAACAATTACAATCAAAATCTTTGTGTTTTCTCAGAGAAAATATTTTTCATTATTACACTTTTATTCATCTTGACTTCTGTGTCTGTGTCTGTTTGGGTCAAAACTTGTAACTCAATTTTCGACCTAGTTTGTGTTTTTAGAAGTTCACTGAATGCTAATAAAATAAGTGGAGAACAAATTAGAATTGTCGAAGCAATTCTGTTAACTCCAAACTCGTATTTGTTTATGGAAAATAATCAGGCTAAATTTCAGTAACATCTTATATTTTTACCATTAAATGATGAAAATTAGAACTAAATTACTGGGCTGTTGGAACTCTCATGTGCTTATCTTCAGGTGTATTACAAAATAATTTGAAAGCAAGGCCTTTTGTGGTTTTTGGTGGAATAAAGTGTCCTTCATTTTTACATTTTTGTTATTTCATATATGATTTTTTTTTCTAGTGTGGAAGGTTGTGGGGATTGTAGTTACAGCAAAGTAGGTGCTACTTTGGAACTTTCGTTACACTATCATAATTCTATTGTGTTGGCAATATTTTCAAAGCTCTGTCTTGAAAATTATCAAAGTTATCGAAAGTCAAAGGCCAGAGAAATTTACGAATAAGAATAATTTGAAAAATATCCCTGAAACCCCGCGCCGGATGCTGAGCTATAAGAACGAACCAAGGCCAAGTCAGCAATGGCAGAGCTGAAAAGTTCGGTATTCCTGCTTTGTGATATTGTTCCCAAAATTTAGGATCTGACCTCCTCTCGATATAAATAATCCCATTTATGTTCAGTTCTCCAGTTTCTGACAACTCAATCGTCAGCATCTGGGTCTGACAAAACGATTCCAGATACATAGATTCCTTATTTTTAGTGTTCCTGAATTATTTTAACTCTGTTAAACTAAATTCAGATACCCAGTTACTTTATCACCTTTCAGTGGCATTCAGTTATATATTTTTAACATAAATGTCTACAATTATTCGTCTTTATTTTCGAAATACACTTTCTTCCAGGTCGTTCAGTTTTTCCAATATCAGACGACGATGGTTAAAATCCAGTTTACGACATTCATTGCACTAATGAATGCTCACGGAAAATTGCAAAATAAAGGTAATTTAGCACGCAAATACTTATGGCTGACGATCAATAAATGGAAGAGACGATAATTCAAAGAGTCACTAACAAACAAAATCTGCTGAGAATCGCAATATAGTAAATAAAATGAGGGAGGCCTTATGAAATGCAGCAACTGATTCGCTAAGAGCACAAGATAAAGTGACAGTTATCTAGGATCCTGGAATTAGCCCGCGAATATTATGTTAAAAATCACTATAATAAAATGGATTCAGCAGAGCACACCAAAGAAATACTGTAATTAGTTGTGCAAGCAAGATTCAGCAATGTAATTTAGATGAAAATGAACGTGATGAAGCAAGCAGGCAATTTCGAAATGTTTGCTAAGAAGGCATCAAACTGCAATAATTCCCATTATTAATGATAATTACGAGTGAGACAAAAGGGACTTAAAAGGGACATGTTTTAGCTACAACAAAGAGGACTGAATATTTAAAATAATGAAAAAATCTATAGTAACAAAATTCTAACCTTTTAAAATGTTCAGAGGCCTTTCAAAAGGGCCAGGATGCTACTGACGAAAGGTTTGCAAGAGCTGACGACGTTCCCTTAAATATAGAGATCTTACGCGGATGTTTTGCGTGTCAACTGACTCGATTTAATATTAATAAAACTAACAAAGCACACTTAACTACGACACACAAACTAAAGAGAGATTATCTCACGTTCAAAGACAGACTTCACCTTCTTGGAACTTGGAGAAAAAGGTACTTACAGTATATAGGATGCAGCTGCTTACTATTTTAAGAGCATCTCTGTGCTCCAAGGTTTGCTGCCTCATCACAGGTCAGGTGATGTCCGTTCAGCTGACCTGTGACGAGATATTTGTAGTAGCTGGTATGCGAAGGTTAAATGGCCATTGGCACTTCTATCTGTGATTATGAATATTTCAGGGTCCTACAGGTCGTGGTATTATGAACGATGGTAACCCAATCAAAGGGAACGAGCGTGACCTCCCGGAGGTTGAATATCTCTGTAACAGACTAAATCCAGTTGCATCAGTTACCAGTTTCCATGACTAATCTGGTAAAGATCTGCATATTCAATAGACATAAGCAGCAATCATATTTTAGCTTGGGTGCCAAATCAGAGGCTCATTCAACTTGCCTTTGGCCCTAATAGTACAGTTGTCTGGGTAAACGAGAGTAAGTGCAGCACGTCTACGTCTATGAGAGTTAGAAGGGCGAAATGAGTTCTCTACTTGATGAAAGGTCTCGAAGTTATTCTTCATTATCGTTCCCCTGGCAACAGGGTGCAAGAGTGTGACCAAAGCGATAGCAAGTGCGGCGGGTCGGCTTTTATCAAAGGAACGACCAAGTGAATTTATTTTTCGTGGACGTTCATTACTCTCGTTAAGACCTGGCTTATCCACGGACCAACTGCAGTGTTTAGAGAGGATTTAGGGAGCGGGCTCGGTCATCTCATCAACTTGAATCCTTGTTGTTCAATCAAGCTGGCCTTGTGCCAGCACGGTCTCGTGCTCTCGCGAGCAGCTCATAACAAGGCAAGATTCGCTCTTCAAGTTTTATGAACGTGTAGAGCGCCACGGCACCTTCAACAAAAACGAATTGGGCTCACGGTACCTTTGCCATCCTTCTACAGTATTGTATCTTGTTAAAAAAAAAAAAAAAAAAAATTATAAGGGAGCCTTTGAGACTTTCTAGTGATAAAAAGGTAATAGGAACCAGTACTTCAATCTATATTTTACATCGTACACTGGTGCCTTTGTTTACACCGTTATGCATATTTAACTATAAATTAGCATACAACTATAATAGTTTGAGCGTGTATATTAAGATTATTTATTTTAACAAAATCGAAATATAAAGGAAAAAAGTGCACAGTAAGTTCATAGACAATATTCTGTCACAATTTCCAACTGTTATATTATCTGACCTATATTTATTTAATGGTGCATATAAATACTTACATACTTATTATGTAAGTATGCATAAGTATATGTCCACGTGGCTGTGTCTAATCTTTTATTAAATCATGTTCTTTTAAAATAACTAATTTTACACTTACTCAAACACTGTTAAGAATATAAAATCTTCTTTCTCAAAGAGGGTCGTGGCCATCGCAAATCTTCAGTAATCAAAAGTACTTAATACATGTTTGTAATAAAGATTTTGTCACTCTGAAAAGAAGTTGCCACTTAAGCTGTTTCTCCTGAGAGACATTGACATTTCCGATTTAGTTTTGTTAATTGTAAAAGACCATTTCTTCAGTTCATCTACTCATTTTCTTTTCAGCCTGTTGTAGGTTTCTAAACGTAAGGATTCACATTGCGTCTGTTGCCCTCTTTCATTACTCAACATCATTTTTTTTTCGAAACGGTTTTGTTGCTTGTCGATTAAACTGCTCTTGTTCTAGTTTTGACTATTGCTCGCTCTGCCATTCCACAAGCAAAACGATCACAGCACTACGCGTGTTATGTTTTCCTTTCCACACACACACACAGACTATAAATAAATATATATATATATATATATATATATATATATATATATATATATATATATATATATATATATATATATATATATATGTGCATGTATGTATGTATGTATGTATGTATACATATTTGTGTGTGTATGTGTATATATGTATATATATACATATATACATGCATATAGCCACGAGCAGCCAGATGGGGTGCCGTAGCTGACTGTGTAGTCCTTGGCTCACATCTATCAGTAGGTCCCTCCCGGCCTACCTCTCACCAGTCCACCCAGCTGAAAATGCATATACACACACACACATATATATATATATATGTGTGTGTGTGTGTGTGTGTGCGTGCGTGTGTTTACGAACACATTCGTAGTTGAGAACAATACAAACTCATGATTCATGGTCCGATGAAATACGAAAAGAAAAATTTAGGCCTCTCTTGGCAGACTTGTTACATAAAGGGAAACAGTTTTGATGCTGTCCAAGTGCAGCTTCGGTATCTTGCACCAGAGTTTGTCTCGAATCTTTTAGTTCAACTTTTCTCTTATACATATTAGACATGCCTGCCTAACATTTCATGTTTTCTTTACGTAATTATATTTGCACACCTAAATCTTAATCATTATTTCATTGTAGATACGATTATAATAAGAGAGAGAGAGAGAGAGAGAGAGAGAGAGAGAGAGAGAGCGAGTCAATAGCTAAGACGAATTAGAACTGAACATTATATTCGTAGATGCTTAACAAATCTATGTAAATGATCCTCCTCTAACCTGATCTAGTTCAACAGAACCAAATCAGAGACGTGACTGATTTATTTAATGCGACGAGCAAAACATCAGTTTAGGGTCGCTAGCAGATAGCTTTGATTGTTCCCATATTTATACGCCCATGTTACAACGTGGTCAGATGTTAATTAATGTTTGGAAGGTCTTTTTATTCTGAGTCGTCCAAATGAATGTGTTATCACATAGTAACACAAGCACAAACACACACACACACACACACACACACACACACACACATATATATATATATATATATATATATATATATATATATATATATATATATATATATATATATATATATATATATATATATATATATGTGTGTGTGTGTGTGTGTGTGTATGTGTATGTGTATATTGTATACATATATATATATATTTGTATATATATACTATATATATATATATATATATATATATATATATATATATATATATATATAATAATACATCATTGAAGTTATTGGGCCTGTGATTTGATCTTTAACCTTAACACCAATTTCATTGGTAGATTCAACGAGAATTCTTAATTTATTAGTAAAGGAATTGATATATAAGAACATTTTGAGAACCATTATGTCAATATCTTTGCAAAAAAATCTGTAATGAGGTGTTTGTGAATTTATAAATCAAAATCACTTGGATACATTTCTGCTTATTTGCATATTTATGGCTGGCAGGGTCTGATCGGGTCGTCGACTGGTAGTTTCATTGCCAGAGCTGGACCCTTCTCCCTAGGTTAGGTTAGGTTATGTTAGGATGTATTCCAGCTGAAATCTGATTTTTCTTGTGTATTTTCATGCTTTTTTTTTTTTTTTTACGAATTTTGTATTGATTTTTGTTGGGATTCCATAGGTTTAGTGTGCTGAAATTTGTGAGGAACGTGAGGGGAGTAGCCAGAGATTTACGGAAGAAATGAAGGCCGGGACCACTTGACACACCACCGAAACTATCAATATTTATTTTTATTTTTCTTATTCAGTAGATGAAACCTATTCATATGGAACAAACCCACGTGGCCATTAACTTGAAATTCAAGCTTCCAATGAATATGTTGGTTTCAAACTCCCACCACAGACCCCACACTGCGGCAGTAACTGATCATGACACAGCCAGTGATTTTTCATCACCATGGGGGAGGTGCGAACTCTGACATAAAAACTATATAGTTTTCATATATTTGATAAAAAAAAAAAAACTTACCAAATTTTACTCTCTCGCCTATCAAGCACGAAGTCCTAGGTTCGACTTGAGATCCCTGGGAGAGGACAAGCTGGATGGGCGCACACAAATGAAAAATCCACCGTACAATGCTTGTTTGGCCTGAGCTGTGAATTAGGTACCTGGTAGTCGACAGCCGTAGTGATTGCAATGCTTGTTTAAAAAGGCGCGGTCACATTCTCACCCCAAAAATGCCTGCAGTGAGCCGAACCAACGACCCTTTACTGAGCCTTCCGCTCCGAGAGGAAAAAGAAAAGAAATTTAAGAAGAGAAGGCAGTATTCACTTCTATTTTAGAAATGTAATTTCCACTACTCAGAAAGTGCAGAAAATATAAGCTTGCTGATAACACTGGAAACTTTCCGCTTCTTTTCGAGCGCCGAGTGTTTACTTGAAAAACATTACATTAAGTATTCAGGAACGGAATGTCTTGTACTTTTACCCCCTTCTCTCTCTCTCTCTCTCTCTCTCTCTCTCTCTCTCTCTCTCTCTCTCTCTCTCTCTCTCTCTCATCTTGCTGCTACTACTGCAGGTAGGCTACTCAAGGACATTTTACCTGTAATGCAGGACTATTTAGTGTTGCGAAGGATATTTGTGCTTGTGTTTTGAAGACTGAATAATTTGCAATGATTTATGCCAATTATGTTTAAACTGATTCATTTTTCGCTAACAGCAGTTTAGCCTCTAATAGAAGGAGAGTTCCAGCAGGCCTGAACCGTCCTTCGCTTGTGGCTGTAAATCTTGCTACTCCATATGTTTTCTGATCTTGGCTTATCCTTACCGTTCCCTTTCCTCGGAAAAACTTGATTCTTGACTCCAGCCAGCTATGAACACTGCCATGGGAAAGTTAGCTAATAAAAAAAAATAAAAATAAACGGAAAAACAAAAATATGGTATTCCTTTTCGTCTTACAAAGTCATTTAACTTTTTACTGGAGTCGATAAAGATGAGCAAAAAATAAAAAAGGATGGAGATCGAGACCTTGACATTGATTTTTTTAATTATCGGTTGCCTCTTACCGTATCATAATTGAAACAAAATATTTTTTTAACTTCTGCGCATGAAAATGTTGGGAGTTAAACTAGACACGAGTTTTTTTTTTTAAATCATGTGCAATACTTTCGTAATAAGGAAAATGATGTCTAGAGAGCAATAAAGAATTGCTAAGGTAATTCCAGTGACTCCATATACATATCTTTATATCTTTCACGGTTATTTACTCCTGGGAAAGACCGGGACTCGGCTGCACTAGAAATCAAATCGAAGTCAACTAGACAGAAACTAGACAGAATCTTCAACTCATTCCTTCCGAGTGTGTTCTCTTTCAGTTACTCTTTTGGATCTTCGATTCCCTCTCATGATCGTGTTTTGTCAATTTCGAAACTTTTCTTTGATATTGTCGAAGTTACTCAAAGTCAGATTTCACTAAAGAAAAAGAATCATAACGCTGGCTACGATAATATAGCCCCATATTGAGTGTGGAGTGATTCTGATAAATCGAACTTAACACATAACTGTGTCATTTAAATCTATGGCTATATAACCCAAAATTTATTACTAGAAATTTTCTGTTATGTTTCACCACTTCTACAGGTAAAATGGTACAAACTATTAGCAAAGCCACTTTATATATTCTGTGCACATTATGCCACATCTTTCCTCGTCGTGCAAGTAGAACAAACTGCTATATATATTTATGCTTGCAATAATGCCGCTACACTTGAATGCTATTACTAATTACAGAAAAATCTCACTAAGGGAAATAATACTTTCTATTGTCTTCGTTTTATATGTACATTATTGCAGACGAAAAACTACGGTAACAAATGACTGCTCTTACCTTGTGAAAGCTCCTCCAGTTCTCTCCAGTGTCCTTGTGCTGTTCGGAGATGATAGCAGGAACTATTGCAAGCTGTGAGCAGTTCTTTGTCAATTGTTCGTCTGTAGATAATGTGTACATAAAAATACGAGAGAAACAGAAAATTCCACTTAATGTGTCTTATCCTCTTATCATCAATTAGAATGTGATTATTCTTCGGCCTATTATTACTATCTTAAAACAGAAATCAGTACTTAAAATGACCATAACATTCATGAATTTCTCTCTCTCTCTCTCTCTCTCTCTCTCTCTCTCTCTCTCTCTCTCTCTCTCTCTCTCTCTCTCTCTCTCTCTCTGCATATATATCTCAAAAACTAAAAATAAATTTCCGGTGTCTATAACGATAACCGTTATAGTGCCAGATTATCTAACAAATCAATTAATCGCTCTGTCGCGGTTGCAAAACATGCCATGAACTTAACCATGTTTCAATATTGTTTAAAGAACTGCTATATTTTCTCTTTTGTGCTTAAGGAAATTACATCTTCACTCCTTGTGATAAATGCTGAAAGTAAATAATAGCATTTCAATAATAATTTTACCATAAGGTAATACCCTAACGTTGAGGATCAAGAAAAATTTCTTTTTACAAACGCATTGAGAAAGCATTTATAAACAATAGGGCAGCGGAGAATTTAAGTTTGCATGAACGAACATCTTCGCACATTGTATGAATGTGTGTACTTGTGTCAGAGACAAACAGACTGAGCTCTTGTTATATTGTGTTAAATTATGACCAGCCTGGCTGGTTCTCACGAGAGGTTTCTTCATCGCATTAAGTAGCGTCGGAATGTAACCGCAAATTTTGGGCATTAACAAGTAAATTGGTTCGGTAAGGATGCGGCACAATTTTCATGTTAAGGAGCTGTAATACATTGCAAGTCATAAGCATAGTATTTATCATCATGCATATACAAATAAAGAGAATGATTAGAAACGTCTTCAAACGTTCCAACTTTTCAAAATGCCACTGTATACTCTAATCAAGTATTATTCTCTTGCCGTTTCCATGTTACTTCGAGTTGGGAATGGTCTCTGCATAAATATCTAAGCATCATCACTGTCATGCCAACAAATAGAGAGAGAGAGAGAGAGAGAGAGAGAGAGAGAGAGAGAGAGAGAGAGAGAGAGAGAGAGAGAGAGAGAGAGAGAGAGAGAGAGAGAGGTATTTTAGGAAGATCCGGCAGGGTCATTCACCCTTGATTTATTGTAAAAGTGTCTTTCTTTTCAAATTAGTCCCTCTGAGTTTAATGATATCTTGACTGCTTTAATGTTATGATAAGGGGTTTACGTCTTCATCAGAGAAGTTTTCTCTATTATTTTGGCTAGAAAAAATGACAGTTTCCCATTCATTGTTGTTTAGAAATTTATTCAAAACTCTAAACTAGGTGGCGAGCTCATTGTTATTTCTTATATTCTTAGCCTTCTTTGGGCTTTGACCATGGGCGTTGCCAGGAGTGTGGGCCTTCGGACAATTGCCCCCACTCCCTCCCCCACCACCCCCCATTGACAATAAAGGATTCTAATATTTTTCTTTCACATATTATCTTAATTAGTCAATTTTGTGTGAACAATATAATGGAAAATGCCTGTTTGAATTCATGTTATTCTAATTTTGAAAGCACTCGTTCCCATCGAATTAGAGGCTCATTTCTATTGTACAGAGTAGTTTCTATCTCCTTCAGGTTACTACGTTAGTAATCGCTCTTGCAGGCAACGGTTGAAAAAAAGAAAATAAATTATATTCAAGAAAGGTATTGTTATAAGGTGAATATCTTGCTCGAAAATGTATTTTACCATGACTTTTTGGCCACCAGCCTATGTAAATAATGTCTGTTTCTCTGTGGATTTTTTGGAACGCAAATATTCTTTTTACTTAAGTACATAGGATCAAGTACATATCAAACAAGATGGTATGCAAACTTTTTGCTTCATGTTCATTAAAGATAAGAGAGAGAAAGACAAAAAAATCTGTTCTCAGAAAAATCCTTCAACGAATCCCCTTACTGAGATGTTAGGGCTTTAATCTGAATCCTGTCGAGAGTCCATAAGGTCATAAAGGCTTCTGAGAGTTTATGGCTAATGCAGTACAAATGTAAATATTTGCTGTATCAAGGTAAGAAAAATTTGTTCGAATAAACATACTATTACATCGAAGAATTTGTTTGTGTTCATCAATCTACATTAAGTTAAAATTATTTGTCGTTCACAACCTCTTCGGATGCCTGCCTGAATCACTTTGGAAACGTTCATTAGATTCATAGAAATGTTTAGGGTTCGTAAAGCTCAACAGTTTTAATAAGATAATATTAAGACTTTCTTAGCGGAATTCGAAATACTATTCGAGATCTTCATGCACCCGACTGATTTGTTTCATGCTTACCAAAGTGTTTGTCCCTCAGTTCAGTTCTTTATAATCCAAATGACTTTATGTTTACTCATAATCAGTTTAAATGAGGAAAAAACCTGCATAATTTAAGGATAATTCTTATACAGTAGGTTGATTTGTATGTATAACGAAAGTATATAACTTATTTCATGCCTTCTAATCTTCGTCCTTCTCAAGGACTCAAGGAAAGCCATAACTTGCCATTTCTAATATAGTTGATAATGGGAGATACTGTTCTCCCCTTTTGTCCAGATGTTAAATTCGTTGGCTTATTTTCTAATTGCATTATGACTGAGACAACAACGTGGAAGGAAAAGAAACTACTCTGACCTTTCTTACGAAACTTCTTCACACAGCTTGGGATGCTGATAGATCTACATCAACTGAGTTTTGTAAAGGAACTCTAGTATCCATTCTTAGACTATGGATGTCAAACACATGGATCAGCGTAAGAATCAACTTTAAAGGCACTTGGCCCAGTTGTTTAGGAAGGGCTTAGAATCTGCTTTGGTGCATTAAGTCAACTCTAACCAAATCATGGCGAGTTAAATGTGAAGAACCACCACTCTCCCTTCATCTTGCCCTTGTGACTATGCGAAGGGCAATGCAAACTCAAGCTGGGGTTCTCCTACCAGAAGGCTTTTTAATCAAGGAAACATTCTCATGAACACTCACCGAGCAACAAAGAAGACCCCTATGAAAAAAGATGACAAGGTTTCGACTTTTATTGCCGTTAAAATAAAGTTCCTTTCCTATTCAATGATATCGGAAAAATGAGAAGAGTCTGGTATACTAAATGTTACATATTCAAATTCCAGTATTTATTTCATTAGTCTGGTGACGCCGCCCCCACCCCCAAAAAGTAGACAGTATGCAAAGATAATGAAAAGAACAACTAGAATCTTTGGTAACGCTTCTGTCTTAACCGAACAAAGCAACAGCTCATTTCTATATTTTTTGTAATAGAATACTATTGTTCTCTTTACCTAAAATTCAGAATTCACATGTCCGAATAAAAAACTGGGCATCTGATCCAGCGAAAATTTCCTAGGACTAATTGAGCTTAAATCTTCACGCACGGCATTCCTTTGAAAATTTATGAATGTCATGAACAAAAACTTACGTTCAATATCCTAGTCCTGAAATACTGAATGAGCTGATTAAAATGATTGCAATAAATATCCTGGAAGTAATTACAGCATTACAAAATAATAATCAACATATTGTTCAGTAATTAGAGTGCAGACCTTAGTGTCCTAAAAAGAAGCGTTGATTCGATTTGCTGAATTCATACGGTGAAGATTTGATATTACGTGAAGCCTTTTTAGTTTTTGAACGTATATAAAAGAGCTGTAATTAGACTATTTTTATTTCTAAACTTTTTGTCGTTGTAAGAATTGATACCAAAGATATCAGAGGACAGGCCTAAGATCAGGCGCCAACATTACAGGAAAAAATAAAGGAACACAGCTCCCCCTTGTTCGCATACTTTGAAACCGATATTTGCTGATGCCACACTTGATTTCTTGTGTTCTTTAACTGTGTTTTTCATAGTTCCACCTTTACCACCTTAGTCAATTTTACAAGAATGGATGGTTCTAACAATCAAAAGGCTATCAGATAATAGATGGGAGACACGAATTTGAAGAGTCAAACTTCTTAGGTGCTAAAAGGGTAGCTATAGCACTTTTTTTTCAGGAAGTTTGGTTTTAGGATTCAACATTACATGCCAACTACTGATGCTACTACAGTTCTAATAAGTTTGTACATCTGGGCATTTGTATCACCAATATATGTATGGTATGGCATTCTTTCTGATATAATTTAAAAAGGCAAACTCATGTAGTCTACAAATATAACGACAGACCTCCTGTGACATTTGCAAATGCTGAAGAAGTTTCAGCAGACTGCAAAACGTGAATATAAACTTCAACCAGTAATGTCAAGTGATACTTTTTGCTCATGGAGTCATTTCAGCAAATCAAATTGCTAAGGTTTCCCAAAAAATCTGATTTTTTAATAGTTACCATGATTTACAATAATAAATACACTTATTCAGCTTCTGATAGCACGTCCCAGTTGTTCTTATTTTACTGAGATGTGTCATACAGCTGACATTTTTGTGTTTCTGTAACGTTTTGAAATGTATATGACTTTTGTGTAATATTTGTATTGAATTCTATAAATACTTTTATCAGATGAACTAAACTATTACATTTTTGATTGCCTATTAATTCAATACTTAGTATACCAGTTGGAAATTCATAATACTGTAGTTCTATTGGTTTTTCTTTATATTCATATGAACGGCATCTAAAGTCAATGTTTCATTCGTTGTAAAGCAAGTAAAATGATCGTGCATTCTTAATAGATTTGGTAAATATACCTTAGTTTTAACGTTGTTGAATTTCAATAGGTTTCATTGCATGCTAAGGTCATTGCTCAGTTTAGCGGAACAAAGGCGAATGTTAATTAGATCTTGGGTTGCGGCAAAACCTTAACTGACAGCAGGCTCTTTGGGTCTTAACCTTTCCTCCCTTCCCGTGCTTAATCCTTTCCCTACATAACAACGTAATCCTAACGTAGATCAAGGTACAGCCGCTTTGATAAATGACTTACAGTTGGTCAGGGTCCCTGAGGGAACGTGGGGGGCGGGGGGCGAGGGAGAAGCTAGTCAGCTGACCATAGAGAGGGTGTTGGAGAAGGGATTTCGTCTTGTTTCCTGAGGTTTATGGGAGAGGTTTATGATAAATTGAATGTAATCTCTGACTTAGTCTTCATTCCTCTTTTCGAGCAAGACAGGCAGACAGACAGAGAGAGAGAGAGAGAGAGAGAGAGAGAGAGAGAGAGAGAGAGAGAGAGAGTTAGGGAACAGTGAAGAGAAGAGTAGCAATGTAGAATCTCTCTCTCTCTCTCTCTCTCTCTCTCTCTCTCTCTCTCTCTCTCTCTCTTCATATTAACGGAAATGCAAATAATAATGATAAGTTCTATCATGTGCTTTTATTTTAGACAGGACACCTGTGGTATTATAACCACTGTGCTTTCGTTGACATATACATGAATTATGTAGCTAGTCCTTGTTTGACTGTAAGAGGTCTCAGCCATGATGATGATGAAGTGCATGCAGCTATAATAGGAGCCTCATCCCAAAATTCTGGCTGAAAACGAGAAGGTTAACATTTTGGAGGTCAGTCCCTGATGACAAAAGAAGTTCATATACCACGACAGTGATCTCATCAACCCCACTTATTGCTAACTTCTATTATCCACATTTCTGTTTTCTACAAAATGGCTATTTTCTCTGTCCGCTCCTCAAACAATTTTCAGTCAGTCAGTTTCCCTTGTGTACTTTCGCAACTCGCTCGCACTTGCGCGCACCCACCCTCTCACCTAACCACACACACACACACACATATAATATGTATATATGTTGTATATATATATATATATATATATATATATATATATATATATATATATATAATATATATATATATATATATATATATATATATATATATATATATATATATAAATATATATATATATATATATATATATATATATATATATATATATATATATATATATATATATTCTTACAAATATTATACTGTTTGACCTCTCTTCCTTGATTTAGTAGAAATATAACCAAAAACAAAGAAAAGAAAGTACCAAAAAAGCTTTCTCTGTGTAAAGCAGTTGAGAGAGGGAAGCCAGAGAACTGGCTGTTAGGTTTCAAAACACCAACTGTCGTCGACAGATTTGAAGTTTAGTATAGGGACCTATCCAACAGGATAGGTTTTACTAGGGCCACCTTTAGTTAGGGTATACCTTAAGCTCACTTTACTATGGCCTTTGTACTGACTAGTTTTTTGTTGTTTTTCAGACTACCCGCAGGCCATTAAGTGGGAAGAGTCTTCCAAGCAAACCCCCATGCACGTTTGACACAGCTCCTCAGTCCAGCATTACCCTTAAGTGAGAGCACAAACGCAGTGTGTCTCTCTTAGCCTCCCCACCTTTGTCCTTTGTTTCTCTCTTAAACAGTTACTGACTAACCTCCCCCTTATTTCCTGTTTCAAGTTTCTCTCTTAAACAGTTACTGACTAAGGAAATCCTAGTAAAACCATATCCCATTTATGAAGTCCATTATATGAAGTACAATTAGTGTTGCCTAGTGAGATTGCATAAAGTACCCTCCATGGTGTTAACATAATATCCTTGATTTAAGATACACCCCTTGCAGTCAATTAATGATAAGTGAGAGGTCCTGGAATTAAAGTGTTATCTGGATAGGTCTCTTCCAGAATCGGGCACACCTTGGAACCTGGTCATAATCTTGTTTGGAGAAGGACTAGCAGCAATATAATCGAGAATTGCTTATACGAGCATCACAAGAGTTTTCTCAGCTGTTGCGTCATCCACTAATGTATGTTGAAGTATCGTGTGTCCGAAGTGGGTGAAGTTGGAGCTGTTATTAGCTCCCATAAGATTTTCTTATTTCCATTCACTTTTTGTTGAACTAGGTGGTTGAGTAATGTGGTTTATTTATTTCATGTGTTCAGAATAAATCAATATATTCAGTAACCTAGTTTCAACTGGCAAGCAAATCTAATTAAGTTAATTATCTGTCTTTTTTTGGTAACTTTTAGCCTTAATTGACAGGATTACGTGGGTCTTAGGTAAAACAAGGCTATATAAATCACAGTAATTAATAATTATACTCATCAGCCGAATGACCCACATAACAATGGCGACCTTGCCAGGATCTCTAACTAATTCACAGAGATAAAGAACTTGGAATCAAATTAACTATGAATCAGTTTAAAGATAGAAAGTCAGATCATATTAATTTCATGCTAAATTCTCCCAAACAAGGATACAGGCCAAGGTAAGTAATATTAAGAATACCAATGTTATAAGAATAAGTAGAGTACATAGGAAAGTGAGCATTAAATGAGAGCAGCTATAATGTACAATTTGCAATATTAAGGAAACTTTTACCACATTTGGATACTGAGTCCCACATTCCAGTCAAGGCCATGTAAGTAAGTTACCAAGTCAAGATTTAATATTTTGTTATTCACCGGTTAATCATTCTTTTGCTGAGACCATAACTTCCAGGCACAGAAAAGACATTTGTTTTCAGACACAGACAGAAATATCAACCAGGCAACAATGAAAAACACAAAAAAAAAAAGTTAACAATATTTATTACACAAAGAACTGAAATTGAACACAACAAATTTTCAAGAAATTACTTCAACAAAAGTACAAACAATTTTTAGCAATAAATGAATACTGTTCAGTAATATTCCTAAAGCTAAATACTAATTCCTAACATAGACTATTCATAGGTAATCAAAATTTATATTGTAAAGAAAAGCTAATATTCATCAACCTCTACCTAAAATTATACTAAAGGAAGAAGGAAGGAGAAGATCATAAAACAAAAATAAAACCTTAAATCTCCTACCTAACTTTATAAAGCTAGACTCAAAGATAGTTATAATAAGTTGGGAAAGCAATGCCTCCAAACAAACTTAAAAAGACAAACAAACATGAACACTTAAAAAAAACAATACAAAATAATATAAATTACACCTGAAATAGTTGTAATAACATTTCAGAGCTGTCACCTTGAAGAAAGCAGTTTGTTAAAACCACGGAGTATTGAAGATGAGGGCCAATCAAGAGGTGTCCTGCTGTAATCCTCATGAACACACGCACTAGTGTTGTAGCAATTGTCCACAAAATATCCAGGACAAACAATAAACAGCATTACCTGGTGATATCCACCCTACTGGCCACCTCACAGGTTTGCGAAACCCACAGTGCAGCTGCTGGAGACAAATATAAGATCCAGGAGACTCCTGAGCCATGTCAGGAAGCGGAACAAAATAACGAAGATCCACTAATCAGAGGACACCTCTGATATACCAAGGCTATGTTGGTCCTTGGAACCCAAACAGAAGCCGAAGGAGTGCAAGTTTTAACACTTAAGAATACGGTCACAACGTCTCCAACCAAGCAGACTGCAGCAATTTGTGGGTCGCTCTACTAACCTGAACTCCCAAGATACACACCCCTCCTCTGACGACACTTTGGGTCCACGTCACACGCCAAAAATAAAAATATAAAGAGCGTCAAAAATAGCACTATCACTTAAACACCTGGCAGGGAGGGAGGAGAAACAGCACTTCAAAAACAGCTGAAGGCTAAAAACAAACCCTTCAAAAAGCTTAAATTTAACCTTAAAACTAAACTTAATTTAAGGAAACTAGTAACTTAATTTAAACTTTATTAATATAAAATGAAAGCAATTTCCTTAAGAGCAAAATATCAAGAAAAAAAACTACGTTAAACCTGATACCGGTCACTGATTAATGCATGATATTAATCTTTGAACTAGTTAACTATTGCATGACAGTACTGGGAGGGCATGTGTCTAGCACTTCTCTCGTAGGATAGGACGGACAAATTTACACAAGCCCATAGGATTTCTTGCAAAACAGCAACCGTTCAGCTCTACAGAGAAGGCCCCCAACTGAGCGTTACGAAGAGAATTACTTTCTCTTGTGCGGAATCATATAAAATTTCCTTGCCATTAATATCACAAAGGAACTGTAACAGTGTTAATTTCATAATTTGCCTTTTACATTAACGCAAATCAGGCCAGTAAGGACGTCACGGGTCCATCCCTTTGTATCCTGAACAACCCTGTAGTAAGCATGGCAGATGCTTGTAGTGTTTAATTCAGCGCAGGAAAAGAAAAGAAAAAAGCAAGAATCATAAGAAATTAATTTTCCCTCTTTATAATGTAAAATAACTTTTATTTGTGGTATATTAAGTTAAAACTTGTATCCCACATTAACTTCATTTGTTTTGTAAGAGGAATTCGAGTGTTCTGTGTTTCTTTTATTGTGATAAACACTGCGGAGTCAGGAGTTTATGTATTCCTCCGCCAGTCAGTCTCCTGCATTTTGAGTCCAGTAAGGCATTGTGTTTGAATCATCAGCTGTTTGATCACGCGACCCATCCAACATTTTGGGGATAGGGTTGCCTGCGAGCCAGTGGCCACCATCTCAAAGCCTTGTTGTTAGTGTTTGTTATTGTTTACCTGTGTGACACCACAAGTCACAGTAAGGTCTGCCTCATCTGCTCCACTTAGCGAACTACTTTGTCTCGCACATTACCATACTCGCAAAATCATAGAGAAAAAATATACTTCAATATTATAGGGAAACGAGGTATAGGATTTAATACAACAGATAAAAGAAAGTAATAATTTATTCAGGGAATAACTTATTTAGGAAATTTAACAAAAAAAGTTCCTCCACAAAATACACTTTCACAGGGAATTATATAAAAAGAGAAAAGAACATATAACTTAACGATATTTATCAGTATAAGACGTAAGATGCAATGGTAATGGGGCCAGTTAAGATTGGCTAGACAATCCATTACTAACATAGCCATAGTAAGAAGTAATTCAGAAGAAGAAACCTGCTAGTGTGCATTTACAATTTTACTATTTACTCAGGCAGTGCAAACTTCACTTACTGGATACTTCTCTCTCTCTCTCTCTCTCTCTCTCTCTCTCTCTCTCTCTCTCTCTCTCTCTCTCTCTCTCTTCTTCATTATATTATCCATACACATAAGCTTTTAAGATATCTCTGAAGTGTATGTGCATCGTCTTCATCGAAAGAACGGGCCGACATAGGAATAATTAATTAACTAAAATAAAATAAATAAAAAGAAACAACTCTGTCCCACAGATAGGTGAGGACAAGTTAAGATTAATCACAGTTATAGAAAACTGTCGGTCACGAGTCGGGTCTTTTATCCAGACTTAAGCATAAAAAATTAGCCTCCCTCCCTCTGCAGGAAAAGGAAGTAGTGCAGCTGGTACTAGGAACTAGTACCAGCCAAAGCAACCAAAAATTGATTTTCTTTTTCCACAGTGCCACTAATCTGAGGCACTGTCACAAACTGAAGAGCTTACCTATCGCTCTCTTCTTACCTTCCCTTTTCTCCTACTTATAAGTTACACTCTGCTAGGGCAGAGTGCATTTTCCCCTCAGTACAGTTAGTTGTTCTAAAGTAAAATGCTGATTCCTAGGAATGCACAGGCACCATAGTGCTACCAACAGAAAAAAAAGAAAAAAAGTCCTTTTGTGACTACATAAGCTACACCTGTACCTAGAAGTACAGAGTGCCATCAGTGTGACCTTTGCACGGCACACTCACCCATAGTGCCACCTTATTGAAAAGGTGCCACACCACTGAAGTGTCACCTAAATCTGAGGGACACTTCCTCACTTCTCAAGTACGTCCAGTCAACCCAAATAGACGCCCTTACCTACCAGAATCATGGCAACAGACAATTACAGAGCCTTCATGGATCTGGGGAAGGAGGCAGGTCTCATGGGACCAGAACTCACCAAGTGGGTCAAGGAACAGCTGGATGACTTGGCCAAGCAAGAGAAGGAAGAAAGACTGGAACAGCAGAATTATGAAGCAGAACAGAGGAGGTATGAAGAAGAACAGAGGCAGCTGGAAGATGCAAGAGAAGAACGGAGAAGACAGCATGAATTAACCCTCAAGGAAAGCAAGCAAGCTCTCAAGACAAGTAAGCAAGCTCTCACGGCAAGCAAGATGGCTTTCAAAGAAAAGGAGCTCGAGCTGGAGAAGGCAAGGAAGGAAAGTGCTGAAGCTATGGCAATCCAACAAGCCTCCAACCCCACACCTGCTGGGCCAAATGCTCCAATCTCAAGCGTTAATTCCCTAGTCCCCAAGTGGACTGAGGAAGAGCCAGAAGCATGGTTGGAGGAAATAGAGTCGCTCTTTGAGAACTACAACACCACCAAGACAGAAGGGCCTTAGTGCTTGCCAAGCACATGGAAGGAAAAGCTAAGGCAGCCCTCCACTCACTGGAGAAGAGTCAGAGAGGCAACATGGTAGAAGTTCATAGGGTCATAACGAAGGCCTAAAAAATAACCCCAGAGAAATGGAGGCAGTGGTTCCGAGGTCTTGCCAAGAAAGTCGGCTGGTCCTGGACTGAATGGGCCTGTCACAAGACCCAGTCTGGTACCCGCTGGTTCGACTCCTTGTTGTGTACTACCTTTGAGGACCTATTCAATCGGACCATGCTGGAGGATCTTTTCCAATGTGTGCCTGGGCCCCTTGCTGTGTATCTCAGTGATAAGCAGTCCACCACACTGATGGAAGCCTGCTGTATGGCCGATTCATGGGAAACCTACAACCAGTCTCACAGCACATCTCAGCGACCCATAGTGCCACCCGGTTACCTCTCAGGCTCGACTCGACTGAAGAACGGACTGCCTAGCAAGCCTATGTGCACCCACTGTAAGAAGTTGGGGCACACTGAAGCTGAGTGCCGCTACAGGCTGGGCAACAATAAGCAGCCTTCTACTAACAACCAGAACTCCTCTCCCTTTACTTCCACTGAACCCTCTCCACCAACAGTTACCGCAGACCACCGAGCCCTCACAAAAGGCTCTTGCTGAACCTGTGGTGCTGCCAGCCACTATAGTGCTGGACATCCGGCCTACCCAAATCATGTCCCAGCCATCAAGTTTGTCAATTTAATTAGCACCTCATTCTCCACGGCCGGGTGCAGAAGATACTTCACCCTGAGAGGCTGGATACCTAGTTCATCTTGGTGGCATCCCTTATTGGCTCTAGCCTCATGGCCCTTCCAGTCATGGTAGACACCGCAGCCAATGTTAGCCTGATTTCCAGGGCCCAGGTGCCAGCCAGCACCACAGTTGATGAGCAAACTCGGTGGGAGATGAAATGGATAGAGGGCCACACCACAACCGTTCCCAAAGTCAAGCTCCAGGTCACAACACTTTGGGGCATGCTACCTCACCGCCTTGGCATGGCGAGTGGAATTTGGCCCGGAGTGGATTTCATGTTGGGTCGGGACCTCCTCTGGGGAAGCCCTTCCCCAAGGCCACTTCACAGCCACGTTTCCTCCTCCACAGAGACCCCGACTATAGGATCACCAAAGCAAGGCACAGCCCCTTTGACTGGAGTGCCACCAAAAGAAGAAGAACCACCTTCTGCCCACCAAAGTGGTCAGTGGAAGGGGCACACACAAAACAACTCTAGGCCTAGCCCTCTCTCTCCACGAAAGGACATTCAAGAGAAGCAGTATTGCTGTAGAGAGTGCAAGGTGATAGGCCACTCCACTAATAGGGAGGGCTGCCCAAATAAGCAACACCCAGCAGACTCTCCAAAAGCAGACTCTCTAAGAGGCTATGACCTCCAGCTGGGACAGGAGTCTCTGTCTCAGCCCAACTCAAGCCATCCACGAGGTATTGCACCTCCGGACCCCTCGTCAGGCATGCTTGACCAACAATCGCTGCTAGTGCCACTTGCAAGCCCTGAGCAGAGCCACACTCTGTCAGTCTTGTACATTGAGCCACCACTTGAAGAGGACCTTGTGCCAGACCCAGATCATGAGACAGATCCTCCTCTGGGAGACCCAGTACCCGTCACTGCACTAATCCTAGAACCTGTGAGCCTCTGGCACCTGACACTTCTTCCTCACCAAATCCATCCCCAGAGGATGAACTTCTGGTGGATCAAACTGCTACACCTTTTCTGGGAGACCAGGAACTGGCCTCCCCGGACGCAGAGGTTGAGACCGCTCTTGCGCCATTTGTCGCAGCAGCCGGAGTAGAGAGCCCTTCTGGCCTTTCCCCAGAGTCGGTGCCCTCATCACCTCCTAGGGCTGACTTAGATGGGCCTTAGAGGAACCCGAAGAAGAAGAAGAGGGGTCGGAAGAGAGCCAAGTAGTTGCAAGAGCCATGAGCTCATCCTGACACTCATGCCCTCTTGACACATTGCCTTTCCATCTCAGAGTGATCCTGGCTCCTGCTCAGAGGAGGTAGCCGGCGTGATCTCTGTCTTATTAACAGCCTAGACCAGATTGAGTACATCGTAATAGTAACCTTGTCACTTACACTTTACAACGAGCAGCAGTAACCACGTAAGTATATTGCACTTGCAAAGCCAGTCATCCTAACTATTGTGAATAGAACCACTGAGCTCATGACACACATGGCATAATACCTCAGCTGAGGCAAGCATTTGCCATATGAGGCAAACCTCACTTAAAGAATTCAGGTGATATTTTTGTTTACTGTGATTGCAAAATCTAGTGTAAAACATTGTATACTTGTAAGATTGTAACTTAGATAGTTCATTGTTCTTTACGTTGGTGCTATGGCAGTGTTCTAATAGGTTATGTCATAGAAGATACTATTGAATGTACCATTTGACTAGGACTGAATATCACAATCATCAGAAGTAGCACATAAATAAACGTAAGCACCTTTAAGTAGTGTTAGGAGTGATTAAAGTTCATATCCCTTTCTAGAGTCAGGCAGATCCTTAGCTGGTTGGATTGCAAGGGACAAATCTGTTCAGAGGGAAAGAGTAAAGTAATTGAGGTGAACAGCTTGCTTAGTACAGACCTTCACGCCCAAAAGGGAGTGAAGGCCTTTTTAAGGGGGAGAGCTCTTACAAATATTATACTGTTTGACCTCTGTTTCTTGATTTAGCAGAAATATAATCAAAAACAAAGAAAAGAAGGTACCAAAAAAGCTTTCTCTCTATAAAGCAGTTGAGGAAGGGAAGCCACAGAGCTGGCTGTTGTGTTTCAAAACACCAACTGTTGTTGACAGATTTGAAGTTTAGTTTAGGGACCTATCCAACAGGATACGTTTTACTAGGGCCACCTTTAGTTAGGGTATACCTTTTTTGTCATTTTTCAGGCTACCCACAGGCCATTAAGTAGGAGGAGTCTTCCAAGCAAACCCCCATGCACGTTTGACACAGCTTCTCAGTCCAGCACAAATGCAGTGTGTCTCTCTTAGCCTCCCCCCTTTGTCCTTTAACCCTCTTGTGGAACAGTCATGGAAATCGCTCTTCAACAGACCCCAGGCATCTGATGCAATTGATCACTGCATTATCTACTCTAAGGTAAGTCTAAAGATGACAATTACTCCCAGTTCCTCCCTTTAGACCTCCCCTTATTTTCTGTTTCAAGTTTCTCTCTTAAACAGTCACTGACTAAGGAAATCCTAGTAAAACCATATCCCATTTATGAAGTCAATTATATGAGTACAATTAGTGTTGCCTAATGAGATTGCATAAAGTATCCTCCATTGTATTAACATAATATCCTTGATTTAAGATGCACCCCTTGCAGTCAATTAATGATAAGTGAGAGGTCCTGGAATTAAAATGTTATCTGGATAGGTCTCTTCCAGAATCGGGCACACCTTGGAACCTGGTCATAATCTTGTTTGGAGAAGGACTAGCAGCACTATACTCGAGAACTGCTTACATATGAGCATCACAAGAGTTTTCTCAGCTGTTGCGTCATCCACTAACGTATGTTGAAGTATCGTGCGTCCGAAGTGGGCGAAATTGGAGCTGTTATTAGATGGTTGAGTAATGTGGTTTATTTAATTCATGTGTTCAGAATAAATCAATATATTCAGTTACCTAGTTTCAACTGGCAAGCAAATCTAATTAAGTTAATTATCTGTCTTTTTTTGGTAACTTTTAGCCTCAATTGGTAGGATTATGTGGGTTTTAGGTAAAAACAAGGCTATACAAATCACAGTAATTAATAATTAAACTCATCAGCTGAATGACCCACATAACAATATATATATATATATATATATATATATATATATATATATATATATATATATATATATATATATATATATATATATATATATATATATATATATATATATATATATATATATATATATAGTATATATATAAATATATATATACTGTGTGTATATATATATATATATATATATATATATATATATATATATATATATATATATATATATATATATATATATATATATATATTCAGTTACCTAGTTTCAACTGGTGAGCAAATCTAATTCAGTTAATTATCTGTCTTGTTTTTGGTAACTTTTAGCCTCAATTGGTAGGATTATGTGGGTTTTAGGTAAAGCAAGGCTATACAAATCACAGTAATTAATAATTAAACTCATCAGCTGAATGACCCACATAACAATATATATATATATATATATATATATATATATATATATATATATATATATATATATATATATATATATATATATATATATATATATATATTTGACTGGTCACTTTTACCTGGTTTATGTATTTCAAAAGACAGTGATTTCTCGACTTCCTCATACTTTTTGGATAAGATTTTCTGGACAAGCGTGTTATCCAACATTCACCTTCCGTGGCAGGTCTCAACCCCACGTGCGAGAGGTTCTAGCAACAACATGCTAACGCACTTTGCTGTGGGTTAAATTTAAAAATGTTTTACACTGAATTGACCCAGAACCTTCTTATAGGACTGGTTCTTGGCACTCCACACCCCACAGAGATAAGTACTCTCCTGTAATACCTAGTAATTTTTAATTAAAGTTTCGTATTTAGTACCTCTCCTATGGAGCTGGAAGAATCATGAGGTACTGATATTCAAACGTCCCGGAGTTAACTTTGTTTCGTTGTTGTTGTTGTTGTTGTTGTTGTTGTTGTTGCTGTTGTTGCAGTCTGTGATTAAGCTACCGTGATGCTAGTACAGGTTCTTGCTTATAAAGCGTCCTGTAAGTGCTATTTAGTGATTAAAAATGAAAAAAACGGTCACTGGTAAAATGAGCCAAAATAATGGTATGAAAGCGAAAATATGGCCATGAAGCGCATTTGGTCAAGTTAAGCACACTTTTGATGCTATGCGGACGGGAATGTAGTTACAGGTAGGTCAGTCATGTGTACAACCAAGACCAGCTGTCAGCTGATGCCCATGATGTACAGTACATACACGTGACTAGAAGCTGCAATGTGATAAGCTTCCGAACTTGATAATTAAACTTTGGTTGAACCTGGGTTCAGTAGCGAAGCTCGTTGTTTACAGATTCTTTTGTTAGTTCTTGCTCTCAAAAAGTTACAAATCAAAGTTAATGTCGTGAAAAAGTTGGATCCGTTTTTTCTTGACAATCCTTCACAACGTTCAGGATAGGCAAGGGGAAGTAGCAAGTGTCTTGAATATTAGAAAGACTCTCTTTTAAACGATTCAAAAGCAATTTTTGATAAATAGAATACGAAGTGACAACAAGGCATGAAGAGAGGCGATGTGTCTTTCCCAGGGGTGCACTACAGAAGTCAGGCATGTCCACTCTGCATCGTCACTTCCCCAGCCAAGCAGTAGCATTGCAGTAAAGAGTCCATGAAGTGTTCATTTGTAATCTTGTTATGCTTCCGCCATCAGCGTTGCTTAAGTGTAAATATAGAATGGTCCAATCATTTAAGACTAAGATTAGAGTAAAATGGTAGCCTGTTTAGGCAGATGTCATGGGTTTTTCACAGAACTAGTCAACTTTTTCCTGTGTGAATTTGTGTACCTTGTTGCTGATCGTGTGGTCCATTAAGTTAGTAATCGTAATCCCATCTTATGTTCAGAGATATTTCCTTTTTTTGATCAATGTGAATAGGGGCGAACTCCCCTTTCAATTCGTGTATCCGTTAACACTGGATAGTTTAGTGAGGGATTCAGAGCGATGGAACACGGTTTTTCAGCAACACCTTTTTATCAAAGCAACGGATAAAGATGAAAGTTGGCAAATATATGTTTTATAACCCTACCTAATTTTTACAAGTATTATTTAGTACCTAAGTTCAGTAGATCTGGTACTTATCAGAGTAAAATTGTTTCCTATGCCAGAGCCATCAAAATCGCAGATAAGGGTTTTGAACACAATAGTGACATTAACCTATGGCATCAAGTTTACATATGGGGAAAACGTCTTTTCACTGTGGCTCTGCCTGTATGCTGATGATATATTCACTAATTGATATTGGTACCCAAGGCCAAGAGAAAGAGCAGGTCTACTCACTTCTCCCATATCCCCCATATAGGTAGAGCTTTGTCTACCTCCTTATTGTGTCAGCAGGTGAATTGCTGTAATAAGCAGGTACCTCTAAAATACGTCATCGCCTATGTAATTACCCCAGGTGGGTGGTGACTCCATCCAATTGAGTAGACCTTGTCTCTCTTGGCCTTGTTAGTACCCATCCTAGGCTTTAGCGATATCAGTGAAGGCGAGCAGGATTTGTCATCATCCCCTTGATTGCATTACCATTCTCAATAATTTTATCATTATTATTATTATTACTATCATTACTATATATTACTATTTTCCGGTGGTTTCATTGCAACTTAAACAGCAGTTGTTGGGACTAAGTTGTTAGCTTGGAATTCTTCCATTTTCTTGATATTCGTATTGTTTCTGCTTTACAATAATTCAATGCATGTAATTCATCCACATAATAAATCACTCTATAGCTCATTTGTTAGATCTACATCTAGTCAGGGTGGGAATACAAAAAGACAATGTTTTGTTTTACCCCATGTTTCGACGCAAGAGACGAATGTTGCCAAGTAACTATTACCCACTATAGAAATAATTACCTAGTCATGCTATAGTAAATCTTGACATGGGTCTTCTCGCGTGTATGCAAAGTTGCAAGCTGTAGCACAAATACAGTCTTGCAACTATGGGGACAATTCCATATCCTGCTGGCCATTGTCGAATTTGTTGAAGCTTAGACTGTGTAAGCATATCCATTCACCGCCTACCTGGTGGATGGGCGGAGCCTCATGACATCATATTATGTTTGCATCACGAATTGTTTTAGGATCCATGTCTGTGATTTTCTCAGTTCTGTCACCGGCGACTTCATTTTACTCTGTAAATATCAAAACTACCGAAGTTTGGTACTAAATAATACCTGCAAAAATTAGGTAGGGTTATAAAATATACGTTTGCCAACTTTCACCTTTATCCGATGCTTTGATAAAAAGTTGTTGCAGAAAAACTGTTTCATCAGCTCTAAATCCCTTAGTAATTTTGTAATAAAAATTTTAAAAACCCACCTGGATCTTGCTGGACCTTAGCTTAGATGTTTGTCGATATTGCCCTTCAGGCCTGACCATCGTAGTCCTATTCCATCCAGGGACTTAGAACCCATCCAGTTAGAGGGAAAATTTCTGACAGGGAATATTACAAATATTCAACTTCTGTATACTGGCAGAGCTACTCGTGAAAAATAGGAAGTTGCGAATAAACAGAAGATGTGTAAGACTATGATTTGTTGCATTTTCTGCTCGGTTATTGCGTAGGCTACTCACTAGTGTATCTACTAAGTTCCTGAAAGTGTAGAGAAGTTTACTTTGCATCGAGGGGCAGAAATAAGACAAATGGGCTTGTCAAATCCCCTTTGAATACGTAGTATTTTTCCTTTTTTCGGGCTTTTGGCTCCAGATACGATGTGTGCTCAGTTCCACCACAGGTGGGTACATGAATAAAAGTGTTTAATGTTTTAAGAGTCATTCACAGGAAATTCAGCCAAGATTCAGCAATCAAAGCATGAATATGGCAGTGGCTGCTCTGGAGCCATACCCTCTTATGGGAAGCGGCTTAAACACACACACACACACACACACACACACACACACACACACACACACACACACACACACATATATATATATATATATATATATATATATATATATATATATATATATATATATATGTGTGTGTGTGTGTGTGTGTGTGTGTTGTAATGTGTTTGTGTGTACATTAAATTAGTTGTCTTAAACAAGGAACTACACAAGTCCATATTCAATGTCGTTAGTTTCTCTTGCTTTTCCAATGGGATTCAATTATTATTCTTTTTACTACTGTTTTGAGGACGGACGATGAAGCTTTGGTTCAGTGTTGCCCGAATGTCCCCCAAATTTTTAAAGGGATCGTACGTTCGAAATCTCTATGCCTGTACCAAAAAAAAAAATAAATAAATAAAAAAAAATTACACGTGATATGCCCTCTTGTTAAGTGGGCAATTAATGCATAATATATTTTTATGGTGTCAAAGCCGATAAAACAATGAACTTAACAAGACCCCATCAGAAAGGAGAACTTACTATTATAGTAGTACAAGTTTCATGAATGCAATATGCAATAAAAGCACGAAAGACTGAGCAACTATTATTAATATATATCAGAAAATGGTAATTTGTTTCAACTTGCATTCAATTGTATTCATTCCGTAATTAAGAACAGCAGCATTTAGTTTCCAATTTCCAGCAATGACATTAATTAAACCTATCAGCATTTAAGCAACAGTTCACGCAGAATCCGCACAAAACACACCACTGACATCAATATTGATTACTTCTTTAACCATTTCAAGTGATATGTGCCAACGATGATATTATTTCTTATTTCAGTAAAGATTTTAATCGCAACACAATTTTACATTCATGTCTTTAAGCGTTTCGAGCCCTGGGTCAACTGCCAAAGTTAAAGTTGCTCATGTGACTCCGAAGAAGTTACTTGCAAGTGTCGTGAACGTCTTTATAGTGCTCCCTATAAAACTGTTACTGAAAGTGTCTGGTGTCCGTGATAACATTGAGTGTAAATTGTTGAGACAGATCGAATATCTGCAAGTTTATTTGATATTTATTGGATAACCAAGTTAAACACTCTCCCAAGATCAGGAACGGTCGCGGAAGATGAGGAAATATTCAGCTGTCCAGCTTCCAAGGTGGCGGCATAATTAAACTAGGTAAGTGTGATTAAGGGACGCGGCTTTACGGGATGCTGTCAAGGTAGGAAAAATCAGCGTTTATTCAGTGTGATATTTATGACTTATAGCCAATGAGGTTAGTGCAGTAGTAAGCTTCTTGGAAGTAGCCCATGTTACTGAAGAAGAAGGCATAAGCCTATAAGGTAGGCTACAGCCTAAAATGTGCTTGGGTAGAACTAAGTATTAGCTCTGCCTCGGGTATTTGGCTCCTTGAAATGGACTTTTTCTGTAGTATTTTTGTTGTTTATCAAGAATTTACCTTTATTTTTTGTTGGTCGACTGTAATTAACCTGTAATCAACGGCAGAAGCGATTATAATTTTACTGTTGCACATGCGCAGTGTTAGGCTATAGGGGACCGTTTGGTAAAAAGTGGAGTTTCCTTCACTGGGGGGTCCCCCCCCCTCGGCTACGTTACACAGCCTGCTTGGATAAGTCAGGTAGGGCACATTAGGTTAGTATGGTTCCTTTTATAATAGATTTCCTTAGCCAAGCCCTTCTTGAACATATGGCGGTAATTCTAAGCCGGCTGTCCGCGGTGAGCTAGACTATGGCAATTGACGTTTTTCTATGTTATTTTACTTGCTTTACAAGAATTTAAAGTCATATTTTGTCGCCCGGTTGTAACTAAACTGTGATTGATCTTTGAAGACTACACGACTTGAATTACCTAACGCAGGGTAGGTCTAAGCCGACATTCCACGGCAAGCTACATTTTACCTCCATAGCTAATACGGCAAAATTGTAACCAGTAAACACCTCTAGGGTAGTTATGTTGGTATTTTTAGGGTGTTTACTGGTTACAATTTTGCCGTATTAGCTATGGAGGGTGGGGGTTTGCCGCGAATGCTGGCTTAGACCTACCCTGCGTTGGCAATTCAAGTCGCGTTCTTCAAAGGTCAATGACAGCTTAGTTACAGCCGGCCGACAAAATATTACTTTAAATTCTTGTAAAGCAAGTAAAATAACATAGAAAAACGTCAATTGCCATAGTCTAGCTCACCGCAGACAGCCGGCTTAGAATTACCCATATGGCTCCGTAATGCTTCTTGTATTTGTGGAACCTTTCCATACAGTCCATGTGGAGCTGATACTTAGAAATACCTGTGCCTGGATGAGTAGGCCTATGCATTCCAGTATGCCAGACAGACCAAAAGTGTTTTTGTGGGAATGAATAATAAAGCAGAATAGTTGCACTCAGTAGTTGTGTTGTGCACATTGTCTCCAGGGTTCTTGGTAAAACTTTACTTTAGTTGCGCGGCCTGGTTCCTGCCATTCACCGCCCGGGATGGGTCACTGCCTTTTGGATGGGGTTTTCCCCCAACAGCCAGGTCGGGGCACTCCGCCCTAGGTGAGGTTAGGTAGATAAGATCTGGCTAGGTCAGGACCTGGCATTCTAGAAAAGGTTAGGTCTATTTATGTATGCAGAACCTGTCCCGGTTGGGTAATGGCGGGAACCAGGCCATGCAACTAAACTAAAGAATGAAACTTTACTTTACTTGTGCAGCCTGATTTCCGCCAGTCACCGACTGGGACAGGTTGCAGCCTTTTGTTCCCCCTCCCCTGTCAGGTCATGGCATGTTGTCCTAAATTAGGTTAGCGAGGCTAGGTAAGATCTGCTTAGGTCAGGACTTGGCATTATAGGAAAGGTTATGTCTATTTGCTTATGCGGAACCTGTTCTGGTCAATGACTGGTGGTAATCAGGCCGCGCAGCTAAATTAAAGTTTTACCAAGTAAAGTTTTACGAGGTTCTCCAGGGACACATTCTTACTGCCAAGTCAGGGCATGGCTCCTTAGGATAGGTTAGGTTAAGATGCATCCTTGTTGAAATATGTGGTAAAGGTGAAGGAGACGGCCGCTCAAAGATATCGTTTAATAATATATTTTTTGCTTGAGCATATAGAAAAGGGTGTATAGAATGCAGTACACATGAGATAGGCTAATCTGAGAAAATACAGAGATAATAAAGAATCTACTGCCTTACGTTTATATTTTTATCATCATCCTCAAGGAACTGGTACTAAACACTGTGCCCTGCAGAGCTTCTTTAGTGTTTAGTACCAGCTTTTGGGGATGAACCTGAAAACATACACAAAAGATGGTAAATTTCTCATCTGTGTATGTCTCTGATTATCTTACCTGTACTGCATTGTATAAATACACCCTTTTCTATATAGTTTATCCAAAAAATTATATTAATAAACTATATCTTCATGCAGCTGTCTGCTTTACATTTACCCCCATAGGTCTTTGATCTGCTTTTAAGCAGGCAAAAACTCAAGGAAGAAATGTGCTCAACTCTCTGGGTAAAAATTTAAGAGTTGCATGTTAGGTCTATTTCTGCAGGTGACAATTTTGCTCAGAACCAGATCAGAGCTGCATCCCAACCTAAGCATCCTCTGACCAACCCTACTTTAGAGTGCCATGCCCCAACCTGGCTGTGGGGCTTTGCCCCAACCATGTGACATTTTGCAGTGGAGTGTGTGTGCAACTATTCTGCAGTATTACCCTCTTCTCCACCTGAACCATAAATAATTTAGTGGGATAACATTTTACTGTAAACCATCATTGCATTTTAAACTAAATACAATTTTCTTATGTTTTATGTATGCTTTGAATATTTTTGACATTCGTTTTCTTAGCAAATTAGTAGTTTTAGTGGATCTTCATCCTGATACTTACAATTTTTGGGACCACCATGGGAAAGGAAGGTTTTCTGGGGTTGTGGAGAACATACCATGAATTTAATAACAATTTAACTTTACTTAGGGAGCCATGTCCTTACCTAGCCAGAGAGGGGGACAAAGCTCCCTGGAGCCGTCCTTTGCCTAACCTAACTTAACTTAAGATGTTGGGCCCTTACCTAGATCTCCTACCAAAACTAACCTAGGAATCTGCTTCCTTACCTAGCTGGGGCTTTTGCCCTCTTGGACCCCATCTAACCTAACCTAGAACTCCAGGTCTTTACCTAACCCAAGATCCCCACCAAACTACCCACCCCTAGACCCATCACCTAACTTAACCTAATCTAACATACAAGGTATTTACCTGGACCTAGACCCCCACCTAACCTAAGACACCAGGTCATTACCTAACCTAGACCCATCACCTAACCTAACCTAGAGTACCAGGTCCTTACCTTAGTGCTTGATATTTGTTTGAAAACATTCCATAAACTTCCCTTAAACTTAATCATAACCATGAGTAGGATTGATGCCTTCAGACTGGTCATTATCATCCCTAGGTGTTAAAGGTCACTTAGTGTCAGATTGTGGAGGGTTAACCAGTTGTTTATGGATAAAATTACTAATTTCTATGGTGGAAGGGGAGAACCTTCCAAGAAGGTGCCATTAAAATCACTAAACAAGAAATTACAGAGTTTCTTCATTTTTGCAAGTTTCACTGTAGTACAGCATGCAGCAAAACTCGACTGACCCGATTTCAGTGACTTTCGTTCAAAATTCAATAACTGGCAACTCTTACCTTCACATTTCTAACAATGCTAAGTTGCAATGACGAAAGATTTTGCTTAAAGGATCAGTGCTACATTTTTTTTTTATCAAAGTATCAGCTAGATCATTATGAAAACATTAACACAGTAATTTTTAATTATGGTAAATATGAAAAGAGGTAAATACTTAATGAATTTGACTTTTTAGCCACCATAGTAATGTATTTAACGTAATGAACATATCGGAGATGCAGTTGTGGGTTTTGTCTAACCAGTTACCAGACGTCAACTAAGTGGCTCAGTTTGCCTCCCCTTGCCTTACCTGTAGGCCAAGTGCACTTCGCATTTCTCGATTATACCATTCTTATTAAGCCTATAGGCCTATGAAGAAAACAATGACGGAAGTATAATATCACACCAAGACTGTGGAGGAATTTCACAAGTCTTGCTTTATGGTCTTATAGACACCCTTTATGAGTTACAAAGATTTGATACAACTATATATAGTTGCTCTCTGAAATATAGCCTATTATGTTATAAAGCCAATAACATAGGCCTAGACTCGGAGCCACATTATTATTGTTATTATTTATACGTTGTTGTTGTCAGTATGCAGAATTTGCACACAATAGGTGTGGCTATGTCAGACCTGATTATAGTCTTCCTTTCTTAAAGTAAAAGTAAAATAATAAAAAGTTAGAATTAATTGTATTTCTAATAGCGAAGATTACTCTCCATCTTGCTTATTTATTTATTTATTTATTTATTTTTTCTTCAAACTGAAGAAACCCCTTCGGGCTATAGCCTAATCTATGACTTGTAATAATTTATTGCAAGTATCGAAATCATGATCCTGACCAACATTTGCTTTACACACAAAACTACAAAAGCGAAAAGAAGTAATAACTTTGAATTCATATCCCAAATGAATCGGTTTTTATTCATTAGTCTATGCTTTTCTTAACTTTTCTTTTTCACTCCATTGCGACGTCCTCTTTCACAGTTTCACTATTGTTACGAAGTGTACCAATTACCTGGTTATTACAAATCTAGTCACAAAATCCAAAAATTTACATCACTTCAGCCAGGTACCTGAACTCTCATAACAATAAAATTATGACTAAGCACTCTAAAGGTAACAGTGATCCCTTAAAACTTACTTATCACTTGAAAAATCAGACTAAGTTTATCAAGATGTGTGTGAAGTATTAACAAGTAAACAAGAAAATTACTATGGAAAAAGGGCATCACTCCATCAAATAACTATAACGGTTTCCCTGGTCTTAATTCACTTCAGCAAAACTAAAGGGAACAAAACATGTTTATCAGTTTGCCTTATGCACACACAATTAATCCTATTCACAGGTGGTCAATAAATGAAACACTGTTTAAAAATTTTAAATACAAGAATTTATTTTTAACTTCAAAGTTTATAATTAGAATTCACAATCCAAAAAAATTACCATTACTTGAAAACAACACAATATTTAATTAATTCTTAAACAAAATTAATTCACAAAACTTTATCAAGAAATTATGTTAACCAAACAAAATTTAAGCTATCAAGAATTACTGAAGATTTGAAAAGGAAATCTTAATCAATGAAAATCAAATCAAGTATGCAATATTAAAGTATCAAAATATGTAAAATGCTAAGTAAATAAATGTTAAATTGCCAACATAAAAAATGGGCAAAATTAAGAAATTGCAAACACGAGAACACAAAAAAATGCACAAAAGATTTATCAACACAAGAACACACAAAAAGGGGTGCATAAAAGATTTATTACCAATAATTTCACTAAGGCAAAATCTCCTTGATAGACTTTATTATACCATGGTAATAATAAGTAAAATCCACTTTACCTTACACAAGCTTGTGCACACCTTTGTAAAATTCACAAAAACACACTTTTATGAGGCGCCGTTACACTTCTAACACACTTTTCATATGATCAGATCTCTATAGGGAATATTATTATTAGTGACCACAAATGTACATTTGTTAAAATTACTCTCTTTTGAAAGAGAGAGAGAGAGAGAGAGAGAGAGAGAGAGAGAGAGAGAGAGAGAGAGAGAGAGAGAACCTGACCAACTCAAATGGTCTCTCACAGGCTAATGCACAGCCTCCCGGATTCTACTATGAGAAGAAACCTATGTTGCCACTAAGGTATTTTGGGAAACGGGTCCAGGAATTTACCCTGGAGAAGGGGAAATAAAAGGGAACTTTCCCTGGCTGAAGGGGAAACAAGGGATTTTTCCCTTGGGTCAAAAGGGCTATCTAGACATCTCAGCACATGTCTCTTTTAATGACAGGGGATTTCCTGACTGAACACTTGTTCAAACAACAGCCTTTTGGGCCAACCAGTGTTACCTAAACCTGTTATCCCATATCTCTTTCAATGACAGTTCAAGTGGATAAGGAGACCACCCTTCAAAAGGGAAAATACCCTGGCTGGACACGTGAGTAAACATCACCCTAACAGCAAAAATGTATATTGCAATACACTCCCTGAACACCCGAATTCGCCCTTAATCCCACTAGCCCAAACAACTCTCAATTACCAATACCACAATTGGGAATTTTAACAGCCAGCGTTACCAACGCTGCAGGTAAAATCTTGTCACTTGAGCTGCCATAACAAACGGTTGCCAACTCTGACACAGGTGTGCTCCGATACTCCCACCTTCGTCAGTTGCTTTTTGTTCTTGCTGCTGGAAGGTTGTTTCCTTCTGCAGTGTGAGGTTTTAATCCTATTGCCTGACTTCTCTTTGTATTTTGGTCTTCTGGTGAAGACCTAGGTTGTATTTACCGGTTTTTTTCTCCTGGATTTTTCTGGATATCTTCGATGTGGAACGTCTTTTGGAACTGGACTCGCTGGTTCCCATTTCTCAATTGGTCATCATGGACTCTTTCACCGTCTACTACTGCGGCTTCTGCTTCGATGTCGACCTTGACTGCCCCTGCAACTGTGGATGCTGGCGCTCGTCGCTGCTTCTTCCTGCAAGAGACAGATGAGTACCTTGAGACACGATAGACATTCTGTCAGGTATGTAGGAAGGTTAAGTGTGATGTGCAGACTCATTGCGATGAATGTTCCGATTGGAAGGCGCAAGAGATGGAGGATTACATTCGTCATCGTAAGTCTTTGGCTAGTAAGGAGCGGTAAATGTCGGTCAGATTCTCGTTGCCTCAGGTGTCTCAGGCTTCTGCTACAGATCAGTTGATGGATTTAGCAAGTTCAGAAGTAGTCAAACAGATAGAGGATAGGACTGCAAGTAGTATGGAAAATTTAATAGCTAGTCTTCAACATTTCTCAGATAGGGATAATAGTAGTGTTAGGATGTCTAATCCTTCTTCCTTTTCAGCTCCCCTGCCTGTTCCAGAACCAGCCCTAATGGGTGCTGAGGGTAATGGCAGAACCGCAGGCCTCTGAGTGGGTAGGGTTTGTTGGCCCCCTCGGCGAGGAGCTGACAGTGAAGGATTTCCCCACCCCCCCTTGTAATATTGATAAATTTAATGTTGGTAATGTTAGTCAGGATCAAGATCTAGGTGTGATAAAGGAGGGTAGGCTTGGGTTAGGTAGTGAGGAGAAGTTATTACGGGTGCAGAGTCGCTCTCGTGGATGGGTTCCAGTTTCAAGTGGTTTTTGTGGTCTGGCAAGAGTTTCGCCTTCATCGGTTCTTTTCGGTCTAGCTCTGTCACAAGTCAATGTTTCAGTTACGGTGGTGCAGAGTCCTTCTGCTTTTGCTCCTAACTCACTTCCGACTGTTTCTGACTCTCCTACTGTAGTTTCCCCCTTCTCTGTGTTTTCTATTCCTCCATCCAGTAAGGCAGATTCTGGTGTGTCCTTTTGGCTTCTAAAAGTAGTTTGCGTGACCTGCAATTGGATGTGGCGGATTTGCTGGGTCTTTCGATGGGCACAGACCTATGTGAGAGGTTATTTTTCGAATGGTTTCTCTAACATTAGAGAGTATGTGACACAGTAGTGTCCAGAATTCATGTCGGATATGTTTCAGGATTATTGAGGGGGGGGCGGATTTTGGTGTACCTTCTGTCCTTTTCGTTCTAAGTTTTCTTCTGGGTTATCTGCTGCTTCATCTCCTGCTCCCACATTCTCTGTTGCTCCTTTTTCAGTCTCCTCTTCGGCCTCTTCTTCTTCTGCTCAGGTCTTTCCTGCGGCTTCTGCATCTTTCATTTTCCCTCCTTCTTCAACTTGGCTTTCCTCCTCTCAGGTAACTTTTTTATGCGTCTGCCATTCCTCTGCCTCCCGCCTTTCCTTCCTCAGTACAGTCTTCTCCGGTAGGAGGAGCTCCCGTACAGGTGAAAATGCAGTTTCAGCAGAATTTGGCTGCAGGCATCTCATGTTTCATCCCTTTGGGTATGCGCAACCTCTTGCTTCCACCTCAAGCGGCTGTTCCAGTAGTATCAGGTATTTCACAGGGTTTGCTTGTTGCTTCCAGTTCGGGTTTGCGCTCTGCGGTTTTGGCAGGGCTTGCGGTACCTTCTTCGAGCGTTCCGCAGCATTTATTGCCTGCATTTTCCGCGGCGGTAACTCCGAGGGTAGCTTCTACCTCTTTCATTCTCCCTCCTTCTTCTTCATCTTCTTCCGTCCCTCCGCAAACAGTTTCCGTTTGCACATCCTCCCCCAGGGTTTAGCAGTATGGGTATGGCTACTCTCACTCGTCTTCCCCTTGGTAATAATGGGGAATCGGCTCTGGGTTTTTCTCGGTTCAGCCTTCTCATCTTCCCGGCGGGTTCAACTATGCAGATTCAGCTCCGGGTACCCGATTAGCTCTAAGTTGGATTTAGAATTAGGAATCACTCAGACGAGTAGGAATACTACTTTAGGAAGTATTCAGAAAGAGTAGTTGAACATGCAGTCTTCTTTGGGCTCAGGTTGGGTTGGGGTCGCTAATGTTCAGGCCTCTCATTTAGATCAATCATTGTTTTTATTTCATGCTTCGTGCTCTTTGCAGCAAAGGTTTCCAGATCCGTGGAGGGTCATTCAGATTTGGTTTCTGATGTATCTGGTTCTGAATTTGTTTTGTTTTTCCTTGTATACTCCTTTGAAGGTTCCTTTTCCTTCAGGGGTTAAAATTTCTTTCGTCTTGCGATGGTGGTAATTCTGGCGATCGAGTTTTCAATGTTGCTGAATATAATGCAGATTTGTTGGGTCCCTCTAAAGGTTATAGATTCTAGTTAGGCAATGTTTCAATTTTGGGTTTTCCAATATTCATGATCCTGTCTTAAAGAATTTTCTGAATTTGCTAATGATGACGTCTATCAAGATTATTGTGGGGTGGGGGGGGAACAGAATCAGTCTATTTTCTTCTTTGAAATATATGGCCTCTTCGGCCGCTATGGAATTTTCCTTTTTTCCCAATTTTCTTCTTAGCCTTCTTCCATTGCCTTTACTCAGTCTTCTTTTTCGGTCCGCCCTTCAGAGGGCTCTTCAGGGTCTGTGTTTGTTCATCCTATTTTTTTGGCTTTTAACTCAGTAGAGCAAAAGCTTTTCTTGGTTCAACCCTGTGATATTAGAGCTTCAGTGGTCCCTCTCTCTCTTCGGGGTTAAGGGAAGGGGTACTTTTAACGGATCCGTCTTCTTCATCACCTTTTGCAAATCCTGTAGTTTCTCAGGCATCCGATCTAGTTGCTTCCCAGGTGTTTGCGGAGGCGTCAGCAACTCCTTATTTTCATTCTTTAAGGGTTTCTAACCGTAATGTATCCTCCATGATTCTTGCGGATGCCACAGCAGTCAGCGGTTTCCCTGCGCCAGCGTTCAGTGTATCAGCACGAATAGAACTTACCTGGCAGTTATATATATATAGCTTAATCCCTGTCGAACCGGCAGATTTTTCAAAACTCGCGGCAACCGCCGAATGGTAGGTGTCCGATTAGGTGGTTAACAACCCTTATCGGGTGGTAGTTGGAATCATTCCCGTTTTCAGTTCCTCAGATCATCTCTGCCGGTTGGACTGACAACATCGTTGTTGGTTCTCCGTCGGGTTTTTCGCCGCTTCCCTAGGTCGCTGTGTTGGACTTTTATTGGTGACGTATATTGACCTTTGGATTGGCAATCGCTTTTGTGGCTTGTTTTGATTTATTCTTTTGACTGTTCTTGGATAAGATGTCTGATCCTAAGTTTTTCAGTATGTGTGAATGAGGAATGCAAGGTTAGGTTGCCGAAAGCTTCGGTGGACCCTCACACTGTTTGTTTAGGGTGCAGGGTTTTGAGTGTGCCTTGGATAAAAGATGTAAAGAATGCGAGGGTTTGGATGAAAAGAAATGGATGGAAATGAAACGCTATGTGCGTAAATTAGAGATGGATAAGTTAAGGAGGGCTTCTAAATCTAAATCTAGGTCTGTGAGTGATGTTAGCCTAGACATTTCTTTTAACCCTTCTATTCCTAAATCACCCTTAGAAGTAGATCCTTCTCCTGAGGTGGTAACCCCTGCTCCTTCTACAGGAACTGTATCTGCTGTTATGGACCCTCAGTTCGCCAGGATGGCGGCTGAGATGAAAGAATTAAAGGATCAACTTGAAGCCTTGAAGAAAGGTAAGAGTGCAAGTGAAGTTTGTGATAATGTTTGTGCTAGTGCAGTGGAGGTGGCGACTGATCGACCCTGTCATGCCCCTAGATCTAGACCTCTACCAAGCTCCCAGGACCAAGGGAGAAGGTATGTCGACGATCGTAAGGGGGTGAGAGGGACGTATCCTCGGTCAGCCGTCGCCTCAAGCAGTCCTGTTGCTTTTCCCAGGCTGCTTATGACCGCCACAGGAAAGGCGTGTCGGAAGAGCTTGCGTCTTCTCCTAGCCCCTCTCCTAGACGTAGATGGCAGTATGAGGATTCGAGACCGACCAAAAGAAGATGGTTGCAGCAAGAGGATCAACCTCGACTCGCTCTCCCCTTTCGGGTGCGTGGAGTAGCCCTGAATCTTTTGCTTCCGACGACGACCGAACGTCTCTCCAGCAAAAAGGTCAAGACCTTTTTTGGAATGTTCTCCACTCGCTGTATGGAGGAGGGAGAGTTCTCTTCTTTCTGCTTCCGGAGAATTCTCGAGAATCCTTCTCCTTCTCCCAGCTTGTCTCGACAACCTTCTCCTCGGAACCTCAAGATGCAGCTGCTGCTGCAAAATCATTTATGACCGTCATGCAAGGCCAATTGGCTTCACTTGTTCAGGCCTTTAGTCGTCCTCCCCCCCAGTCGGTCAGACGTAAAACCTCCAAGTTACCAGTGAAGAGATCTAGAAGGGAGTCCCCTGCTGAAGTTTCTTCTAGGGATAAGAGAGAACTGGATCCCTCTCCTTTCGAGTCAACAAGGGCGCTCTTCTGGCCTGGAACATAAGAATCTTCTCTTTTCTCCCAAGCAAAAACCTCAGGGTTCTTCTCCTGAGGCTCGACTCTTCTCCTCTCCACGCTATAAACGACAGGAATTTTCTTCCTCTCGCGGGAACATTCTTCCTTTGTTCAGCAAGATTACGACTTCGGTTCTCCAGGGAGGAAAGAACGCAGTGAATTCTCTCGACGCCAGGACGCATCCTCCTCTCGACGCCAGGACGCATCCAATTCTCGGCGCCAGGACGTATCCAATGCTCGACGCCAGGACGCTTCCAGCTCGCGATACCAGGACGCATCCAGCTCTCGACATCGGGACTTCTAGGGCTGTTTGTCAGGGCGCAACCAGCTCTCGACATCAGGACAGGACTAGTGCGGTTTGTCAGGACGCAACCAACTCTTGCCGCCAGGACGCTTTCGACGATCGTCGTCCTCCCCCCGGGTGCAATACAGCAAGAAGAGAAAGAGACAGAGTTGGAAGGAATGCATGATTTGGAAGACGTTTCAGAGGACGAAGATAAACCTTCTAATGCGGCTGATGACTATAAGGTTCTTTCTCGCTCTCTTTTGGAGCTGTATGGGGAGGAGTTTAAGCCTGCTGCTCCTCGTTCTCCTCAGTCCCAGTTTAACAGGAAGAAATCGAGGAAGCAGTCAGCCTTTATTAAAATGAAGCTTTCCATTTCTGCAAAGAAGGCTCTGACCAGGATTGATAACTGGCTTAAGGAGCGTAGGCAAGCAGTAAAGTCCTCCTTCTCGTTTCCTCCAACTAGGCTTGCTTCGAAGGCGGGTATGTGGTATGACACTGGAGAAGCTCTTGGCCTGGGAGTACCTGCCTCCTCCCAGGGGGACTTCTCTGGTTTAGTAGACTCTTCTAGAAGACATGCCCTTAACTCAGCTAAGGTGATGTGGTCGATGACGGAACTAGACCATCTCATTAAAGGAATTTTTAGGTCTTTTGAAGTGTTTAGTTTTTTAGACTGGTCTGTTGGAATTCTATCCAAGAAGATGGAAACCATTCAGGCAACAGGAATTGAAGACCTTTCCAGTATTATGGCCTGTATGGATAAGGCTCTGAGGGATGGAGCAAATGAGATGGCTTCTCTTTTTACTGCAGGGATTTTGAAGAAGAGGGCTTTGTTATGTTCCTTCACGTCAAAATCTACTACAGTCGCACAGAAGGCAGAGCTCCTATACGCCCCCCTCTCGGAGCATTTGTTTCCGAGTCCTTGGTCAGGATATTTCTCTGACTCTGGCACATAAAGCTACGCAAGATTTACTTTCTCGCTCGGCTAGGAGGTTTCCTCCGGCAATTCCTCCAGCTGCCAAAAGGAGGAAAAGAGAGTTCAACAGCCCTTTCGGGGCAGAGTTCCTTCTAGAACTGAATTCAGAGGAAGAAGACAAGAAACAGGGGTAGAACTAACAGAAGGACGTTTAGAACACGCTCTAGAAATTGAAAACAAGTCCTCCAGACAACAGTAGGAGCAAGGCTGTCTCTTTTTGGCAGGCTTGGGAAGCAAGAGGGGCGGACACCTGGTCTCTCTCAGTCATCAAGGAAGGGTACAAGATCCCCTTTCGGGAAACCGCCACTTTCAACAAAGCCACTAGCCCTAGTGGCTCAGTACTCGAACGCATTGAAACAAGGGGCACTCCTGAATCTAGTAGACCAGATGTTGGAGAAATGAGCGATAGAACCAGTTTTGGAACTAGGATCCCCAGGGTTCTACAATCGTCTGTTTTTAGTGCCCAAGAGTTCGGGTGGATGGAGACCGGTCCTGGATGTCAGCACATTGAACGGTTTTGTGGAGAAGACCAAGTTTACCATGGAGACGACTCAGTCTGTGCTGGCAGCAGTCCGTCCAGGGGACTGGATGGTATCCCTGGACCTGCAGGACGCTTACTTTCATATTCCCATCCACCCGACTTCAAGGAAGTTTTTGAAGGTTTGTGATCCAGGACAAATGCTTCCAGTTCAAAGCTCTTTGTTTCGGCCTCAGCACAGCTCCTCAAGTGTTCACCAGAGTAATGTCAAATGTGGCAGGATGGCTTCATCAAGAAGGGATAAGAGTATCCCTGTACCTAGACGACTGGCTGATAAGGTCCCAGTCGAAGAACAGGTGTCTGGAGGACTTACACAAGACGTTTATGATTGCTCAGGATCTGGGTCTCATTATCAACAAAGAGAAGTCTCAGATCGAACCGAGTCAGACGATTCTTTATTTGGGGATAGTTCTGGACTCAGCTCGTTTTCGGGCTTCTCCCTCACAAGAAAGGCAAACCAAGTGCCTCGAGAAGGTTCAGTATTTCCTGGGGAGGCAGAAGTGCTCGGCGAGGGAGTGGATGAGTTTGTTGGGCACCCTCTCCTCCCTCGAGAAATTTGTCTCTCTGGGAAGGTTGCACCTCAGACCTCTGCAACACTTCCTTTCAAGAATCTGGGACAGGAAGAATCAGGAGGACTCATTTTCCTTCCACATTCCAGCAGAGATCAAGAAACATCTGAGTTGGTGGCTGGATCCGTCGATCTTAGGGGAAGGAATCTCCCTACGCAGAAAGAACCCAGACCTAGTGTTGTTCTCAGATGCTTCGAGTCAGGATGGGGAGCAACACTGGGGAACAAGGAAGTTTCAGGCTCTTGGGAAGAGGGACAAATCGGATGGCACATCAACAGGAAAGAGTTGATGGCCATCTGGTTAGGTTTAAAAGCCTTCAAAGGAATCTGTCGCGGGGAAAGTAATAGAAGTGAATTCCGACAACACCACGGCTCTAGTGTATATCAGCAAACAAGGAGGGACTCATTCTTTGTCTCTTTACTGAAACAGCAAGAGAGCTCCTTCTGTGGACAAAAGACCACAGGTGGAGCTGTTGACAAGATTCGTGCAGGGGCAGAAGAATGTAAGAGCACATGCTCAGCAGAAGAGGGCAAGTTCTGCCCACGGAATGGACTCTCAATCTTCAAGTTTGCCAGAAACTGTGGAGGTTATGGGGGAGGCCTTCAATAGACCTCTTCGCCTCCAGCCAGAACAAGAGAATCCCCAACTACTGCTCTCTAGTCCCGGACAGAGAAGCAATAGCAGTAGACGCCTTCTTGATGGACTGGACGGGGATGGACACTTATGCGTTCCCTCCGTTCAAGATTATCAATCTAGTAGTCAAGAAATTCGCCCTCCTAGATTCAGGAGAATGACCCTGGTAGCCCCCTTTGGCCAGCAAGAGAGTGGTTCACAGAGGTGGTGGAGATGTTAGTGGACTTTCCGAGAAGTCTTCCCCAAGTCCAAGGCTTCTCAGACAGCCCCACTTCGAGAGGTATCATCAAAACCCCTCGCTCTTCAACTGACTGCATTCAGACTATCGAGAAGCTTGTCAGAGCGAGAGGATTTTCAGCTCAAGCTGCAAGAGCTATCGCCAGAGCGAGGAGGGTCTCTTCACAGAGAGTTTACCAATCAAAGTGGGAAACCTTTAGATCTTGGTGTAAGCAGCATAAGGTTTCCTCAACCACTACCTCTGTGAGCCAAATAGCTGATTTTCTCTTGTCCCTCAGGCAAGATTCTAAGCTGGCCGTATCCACCATAAAAGGATACAGAAGCTTGTTGTCTACCGTCTTTAGGCACAGAGGCATTGATTTGTCTCAAGATAGAGACTTGAGAGACCTTTTAAAGTCTTTCAAACAACGAAGCAGACTTTGAGACCCCGTCCTGGAATTTGGATGTGGTTTTGAAGTTCTTGTGCAGCAGGAAGTTCGAACCCATCTCTCAAGCAACCCTGAGAGACGTAACAAAGAAAACTCTTTTCCTTCTGGCTCTTGCTACAGCAAAAAGGGTTAGCGAGATTCAGGCTATTCAGAAACAAGTAGGCTTCAATCGTAATGGAGCAATTTGCATTAAGGCTTGACTTCCTTGCTAAGAATGAGAACCCTTCCAAACCCTGGCCGGGGACGTTTGAGGTTCCTAACCTCACTGATTTAGTGGGCCAAGAGGAGGAGAGACTCCTCTGTCCAGTTAGAGCCCTCAAGGCTTATATTTTCCAGGACAAAGGACTTAAGAGGTTCTTCCAGTTCCTTGTGGTGTTCAGTGAAGGATCCAAAAGCCCCTCTCGAAGAATGCGTTATCATTCTTTTGAGGGAGACAATAAGAGAAGCTCACCTTTTATGTGAAGAGGAGACCTTTGGTTTGTTGAAGGTGAAGGCTCACGAAATAAGAGCCATTGCAACTTCTCTGGCTTATAGAAAGAATATGTCAGTTAAACAAATTATGGATGCCACTTTTTGGAGAAGTGACTCTGTTTTCGCTTATCATTACCTCAGAGAGGTAAGAGTCGATTATGAGAAATGTTACACCTTGGGCCCATATGTAGCTACAGCTTCGGTATTGGGTAAAGGAGTGACTGCCTCCCCTCAACCTTAACTTTTGTTTGGGATACCTGTAATTGGGTTGGTGTTTTTATGGTTGTCTGAGGAAGCTTCCTTGTGGGAACAGCAACCCCAGTCTAACTAGATAGGTGTATATCTAGTCTGCAAGGTTAGGTGGTTAGATTGAGTAAGGTTACAGGTAATAGAAGGGGAATAGGAAGTACAGAAGTCTAGTCACGTTGTTGGTCTCACCCCGTTTGACAGACTCGATTGAGTTGTTTCAGTATAACAGGTCTTCACCTGGCTGGCGCTCCTAAGGGAAAGCGGCTCAAGAGGCAGGAACCTTTGAAGTCAGCTACCTTAGCAGGTAAGGAATCAAGGTGTTTACCTACGACTTTTAGTTGTTTCCCAACAATGTTGGCTGTCTTTCACCCTCCTCCAAATGTGTGAATCAGCTATATATATATAACTGCCAGGTAAGTTCTATTCGTAAAAATGAAGTTTTTATGATAAAACAAAGTTTTATGAATACTTACCTGGCAGTTATATATATATTTTAAACCCCACCCTCCTCCCCTCAGGAGACAGGTCGGGCAAGAGATGATCTGAGGAACTGAAAACGGGAATGATTCCAACTACCACCCTGTAAGGGTTGTTAACCACCTATCGGACACCTACCATTCGGCGGTTGCCGCGAGTTTTGAAAAATCTGCCGGTTCGACAGGGATTAAGCTATATATATATAACTAACTGCCAGGTAAGTATTCATAAAACTTTGTTTTATCATAAAAACTTCATTACCAGCAGGTCTTCAGTTCTGGAATCCCATTCTCATGCGGTTTTGATACATCCTGATTTGCGTGGTTCGGGTGTTGCGGCCTCTTCGCTCTCAGGAGTGGGCATTGTCCGCCCAGGTGTTGCGTCATTGTCGTTGGGTGGTGCAGGGTTTGCGCAACCTACTTTGGTGCCTCCAGTATGTTCAAGATTGATACATCTCGTGCACCCAGGTGTGGCGAGTTCCAGGTTTTCGAGTTCGGCGTTTGCTAGGGGTCAGCCTGTCTCTTTTCCTGGTCCGGCTTGGTCGGACCAGTCGGACAAGGATTGTTCATTTGAAGAAGAGGATCCGGTACCGGATATTAGTTTTCCTTCAGCTAATGAGAATGAGTATAAGCGGATGGTGAACTTCATCCATACTCTTTATCCTCAGTCCAAGACTCTGGAGGAGCCTACACTACCGAATCAAGCGATGTTCGAGTCGCTATATGCGACGGAACCGATAGTTGCTCAATCATCAAAGAATCTGGTCTGGTTTGGCCGTGTCGGGCAGGCATTGAGGGAGGCAGACATTGCTTAGTGGTTTGATAGGGTCGAATAAGCAGGATTCAACCTTGCTTCATATTTGGGAGGGGTTTTTACAAGGTAGTGGGAGTTGCTTTTTCTTCCTTGGAAGATTTCACCCCTTCCCATTCTTCCATAGGTTTGTCTTTGGAAGTTTCGGGAGGGGGTCAGAAGGTATTATCTCTGTTGCTGCCCCTGCTGTCTTGTGAATTGGGTGATGTTTTCCCCCTTATGGGGGAGAAGGCAGCGCTATTTTGTTCTATTTCAGGATCAGAGGCTCAGAAGCTGGCTGGCATCTGGGCTTCTCTAGGCCTTCCAGGCGTACCAACCTTGGGTGGCCTGTTATCCCATTTTCTGTCCTCTCACATCCCCCTGTCAACTGCCTCGACAGTTGCCAGCCCTGCTGCTCTCCCCTTAGCTGTACCAGGAGCTTTGGTTCTAGTGTTGCCACATCAGCCTTTGGTGTACCCTGCCCAATGTTGTGAGATGGTGGCTGTAGTGGCTTCTGCTCTCGTTTCCAGCTCCTCCACCTTGACAGTTCCCAGTTCAGTGGCTCTCCTCGCTCCTCTGCACAGACCTTCATTTCCTGTTCAGAATTTGGCTACTCCAGCTCTGTCTTCAGACTCTCGTTCGAGCATTGGTCAATAGAATTGACATTGTTTTGCAAGAGAAGTACAGCCATGCTTTAAAGAAGAAGCGTTGCAGATCTCCGTCTCCGCCTTCTCCTTCTTTGTTTTCGTCATCTTCTTCTTTTCCTGTCGGGCCTTCCCCCGTTAGACTTTGAAGGGAAAATGGGCCATCTACAGTGAGTGGTGTCGTCAAAGGGGTCTCTCTCCAGTCGAAACTTCTGTTCAGCAAATAGCAGATTTCCTAGTTTTTCTCTGGAAGGAGAAGAGTCTTTCTGTGTCTGCCATCAAAGGCTACAGGGTTGCCTTGGGTTTGGTTCTGTGCCTAAAAGATGTAGAACTGTCTTCTTCATGGGAAATCTCAGTGCTACTCAAAAGCTTTGAGTAGTCTTGTTCTCTTAGAGAACTTGACCTCCTAGTCAGGATCTGACTCTGGTGCTAAGTAGTCTCACTTGAGGCCCTTATGAACTGTTACGATGGTCATATGACAAGAGACTTGACACGTAAAACAGTCTTCTTACACTCTTTAGCTTCATCGAAGAGAGTGGGCGAACTCCATGGTTTCTCTCGTAATGTTAAACATGTGAGGGGTTGGGGGTCCGTAGCCTTCGAATTTGTCCCAGAATTCGTAGCTAAGACAAAATCCTTCGATTCATAACAGATTTGAATCCTTTTCCATCCCTTCCTTGGGAGATTTCGTTGATAACAACCCAGAGGAATTACTTTTATGTCCTGTCAGGGCACTGCATGGTTACCTGAAAAGGACTCTTCATCACTGGCTGGGGTGTCGAAGAATTTTTGTAAGCTCAGGCCGGATCAAGAAAGAAGGGTCCAAGAATACCATCTTCTTCTGACTCCGTGACGTTATTAGACATGCTTATAGCTCTTCTTCAACCTCGGATTCTAACACAGCGCATGCAAGAGCACATGATGTTAGGGGTTTAGACCCTTCATTAGCTTTCAAGAAGAACTTATCTGTCTATAGGATTTTGAAGGCTGGTACTTGGCTTTGTCAAACCACCTTCACATCCTTCTATCTTTGGGACGTTGCCAACAGGTCCTTAGACAATTTTTCCTTGGGTCCAGTGGTGGCTGCTCAACAAGTTGTGTAGTTCATGCAGTGCTCCGAGCAGGACAGTTTGTATCTTACCTAAGATGATGGTATGAATGTGAGAGTGAATGAGATGACTCGTCTTTTTTCCTTTCCCTTTTCCCCCTCTTCTCTACCCATGGGCAGTAGGAAGATTGAGCCATCACGAGCTGGAACTGGTTAGATCAGGTGAGCAAGTGGCCTTCCTGTTTGAGAAAGTTTATTCATACACAAATATTTCCTTGCAGAATCTAGTCCTTCCTCTCTCTGACAAGGGGAGAGAGGAATGATAAACAAATTGATGGCTAATGTAGGTTTGTTGTCTTAACAAATGTAGCTCTTCAGCTTCCACTTATATAATGTTCCTCCACATTGTGTATTATCTCAATAGTCTGACCATTTGATAAACTTTTTATCTGACGAGTTGGAGGCATACATCTCCTTCCTCTGCTTTAGCTTAACCAGGAAATGAGACCAGGTGTGTGTTGAACCCCCAGTCAGTTCAAGTCTTTCCTTTCCTCCCACCGAGACCTAGGTTTGTTCCGCATATGAACAAATGACAAATGTTTAATTAGTTTGTCTTTTTCATAACTAACAAACCTACGGTCTTAACGTACATTGCCCACCTTTTGCCACCCCTCAAAGGGATTCTTTGGGCTGGAAGAAACTGAATACGTCATGGCGCTCTCGGGTTAGGGAGGTTGGCTAATGCCTCCTCTCTCATCTGACTGGCCGAACTGCGTTGCCACCAAAACCATGTTCTACAACTTTGATTTTTACTGGTTTCCAGCTGGCGCTAGATTTTATCCTCATGTTAAGACCATAGGCTAGTTAGTTGTGAAAAAGACAAATATATAAAAAAATTTTTTATTTGACAAAATCATATGGGAATCTCAGGATGCTGTCATTTCATAAGTGTGTTACACACACTGCTTTTGTGATGTGATGAGAACATATGAAAACACATGCAAGATATGTTGCCACTTACCATGTTTAAATATTATGAAAAATACTGAGATTTTCATATACAATTTATTTTTTAATCATGTTCCAGTGACCTCTCCATCATTTTAGTATAAACTATATTGTTAAATTGATTTTTTTGTGACAATTGTAAAAAACGATTATTAGCTACTAGTATGCATGGAGTTTGTATGAAATAGCGTGAGTTACAGATTGATAGGGGATTCATGGGGAGATGTTGGCTGAACAAGCACCTCCATTGTGCACTTTTATAATATTCAAGAAAATGTAATGTCTATAAAAGAGGCTAAATTAGAATTGAAAGTGAGAGGAATTCAAGATCCTGCTAAGAAGCTTACATAGTGGAGCGGGTAATTACAAAAAAAAATAGGGAAAAGTACAAATGGTGATACAATTATGAAACTTGGCTCAACTATTCTTCTTGTCCCTTGGTCTCATTATAAACCTCCGGCCACACAAAATTTTGCCATTTTCCTAGATGGCCAACAGGTTTTCAAAATGGCATCCTGTGGATATGTGAATATTGGTATTTAATTGATTAATCACATTCAGATCCCCAAGTCACTCCCAGTTTATATTAAAATATTAAAAACAAGCCTTTATATAAGTATATACATCATTTCTCTGCATAGAAATATCCAAGATGGCTGTCACTATATCAAAAATGTCTGCCAAAATGCCAAAAATTGGTACTTAAGCTCATATGTGAGGCTAAAGGTCGGGTAATACTTGGATTTGTTAAAGCTCATATATGAGGCTAAAGGTCGGGTAATACTTGGATTTGGGGTAACTTCAGCCTGATGAGTTCGTTTTTTGTAGATTAGAAATCAATTAATCCCCAGTTAATTAATTTTCATCCTCATTTAGAAAAAAATGGGTAATAAGCTTAATGTAAAAGTGTAATAGTGTCAGTGTACTACTATAGCTGTGAAACTCAGCATGGGGTTCAGTGCTAGCTAATGGCAGAGATTTGTTATTAGTTTCCCAAATGCTGTTTAGCTAGCCCCACTTCAAAATTAAACAGCTGCACCTGAATTGACAGGATGTGCCAGCGCAGGAGAGCTGAGCCAAGGAAGATGGGCTTTATAGTCTTCTAGATGGTGTACAGATCTCACGAGAATTAAATAGCATTGGATGAATGATCGGGCTAGGGGTAGGATTACGACATATCTGAGCCTAGTTGTATCCCATATCTGAAAGTGCCTATATATTATATAGGTGGTAAAAGGATAAACCCTCGGCCTATAGAACAAAAGCAATGGCAGGACAGCCTTGGAAGTCAACGTCTTTCCTGAAGGGAGATAGTATGACTAACTGGAAGCTTTGTTGCTTGTGCCAAGAGGACACATGTGAAAGACTAGTAGATGCATCTGGTGCTGGCTATGTTACCCTTGCTACAAATATTCCTGAATTCTGTTAGTTAAATGCAATGCCTATACCATTTCTTCCCAAAAGGCTTGATGAAGGTGATGGAATTCTGCAGACCTTTGAAAATAACAAAGCAACATATCATGAATCATGTATGCTGAAGTTCAAAACAACAAAACTAGAAAGGAAAAGGAAGTCATTGTGTAAGACAAAATAAGATGATGATGCCCCATCACCAAAATTCACACGTAGTAGCCAGAAGGCAGATGAAGATGATGTAGAAGAATCTAAGACTGAGAAGGAAGGAATATACTTTATTTGTAACCAACCAGCACCAATCAAAGATTTATGATTGGCCATGACATTGCCTTTGCATGAAAAGTTGCAACAATGTGCCACCAACCTACTATAGTCTGTCTAGAATGTCATGAAACATCGAGTAGGTTTGCGATGTTGCCAAACTTCCTCAAGACATTTAATCTGGCTCAAGCTAATCCCAGCACCCTTCCATTCCAGGTCCTTTGATACGGTTGTAAAATTTCCTTTATAATCCCATAATCTGAATCTTTCCAGTCAGTCAGATCCAGCATGCAAAATTATAATTCTACTCCCTTTCCCGCTTGGTGGGTTTATTCCATTCGCTGCTGCCGAGCTTTCATCCATCCAACACTTTATGACTGTATAATTCTGATTAATCCAAGTTTCATCTAGAAATATAACAGACTTATTTCCTGTATCTTTAATATTTTTCATTTCACGTAGGAACTTGGTCCTGGCACTGGCAATATGACTTCTCTCCAGTAGAAATTTTCTCCCATTAACTCTTCCGTATTTGAATCCAATTTCTTGAAGTATCTTACGTAAAGATTCTCTGCAACTGCTAAATTCAATATTTTCTTTTACTTCAAGTAGAATGCTATCCAGCATTGGAATTTCCTTTCTGACGTAATAACTGAGAAGTGTCCTTCGTAAAACGCACTGATCAAACCCATTGATGTTGGTTACAGTTGGTAGTCTTTTCCTTTTCTTTACATTAAAAACGGGAGCTTCATTTTCTTCTAAGCTGTCTTTTCCTTCCTTACAAATGCAATATATCGTACTTCTGCATTGCTTAGTTGCATCCATTGTACGTTGTACTGTCTTGTCAAAACCATGCATAACAGTTTTGTTTTCTTTCTCCCTTTTGAAATACTGGTGGACATTGAATATGACCTCTCGTGTCTGCGCACTTAATTGCTGACGTGGGGAGCCTTCCGTCTTAAACCGTCACGCTTGGGTATCAGAACAAAAGTAATAAGCTACTTAACCTTCCTGACCTGAGACAGAGAGAGATGTGGCAAAGTTTATGCCAAATCTACACTGTTTTTTTCGCCTTAAGTGAGATTTAATGAATGAAACTGGCGCAAAGCGGCAACGTCGGAAATCTACTCTATGTTTCATGACATTCTGGACAGACTATAGATGAGAAACTTCTGGCCAAGCTTAGTGCTGGAGATATTGTTTCTCAGGACCATATGTATCACCCATCTTGTCTGACAGATGTTACAACAAGGAAAGGGCCTGGCTAAATTCCCAGAAAATTGGAGATGATTATGTGCGGTACAGACAAGAGGCATGTGCCATGCTTTTGCTGAGCTTGAAATGCACATAAGAGACAAGCAGTTGACTACAGATGGATGCTGCTATTTTACAATGGTAGAACTTATGATTTGTACAAACAAAGACTGGACAGCTAAATGTTGATGCTTCCTTTGTGCACTGAACACGGTTGAAAGAACAGATACTTGCCCGCATCCCAGAACTGGAGGACTTTGAAAAGGGAAGAAAAATTTGGTTTGCCTACAAAGGGAAAATGGGAGAAACCCTAGCCACAGCATGTGACTACAATGATGCACCAATCGTGGCCAAAGCAGCTAAGATATTGAGGAAACAGATGCTTGAACATGAGATAGAATTTGATGGAACCTTAACAGCAGGCACTAGAAGACACTCTGTGCCACCAAGTTTGTTGGAATTTGTAAGTGTGCTACAAAATGGTGGCAATATAAAATCCCAACTTAAATATGGAACATCATCTACTGATCTAACTTCAGCACAACTTTTGCACTTCAACTGTCGAAAGAATCCAGCATCTTCAACATTCTCCAGACATTCCAAGTCAAGAGAACCTCCGTTACCAATATATATTGGTCTCCTGGTCTTTGCAAAAACCAGGAAGCGTCAATTAATTGATACATTCCATCACCATGGAATCAGTATCAGCTATGATAGGGTTCTGGAATTGACTAAAGGGTTAGGAGAAGCAATTGTTAACAAGGGCTGTGGAGGAAGAAGTAGTTTGACCCATTACACTAAGAAAAGGGCTCTTTACAACTTGTGCTGTTGACAATCTGGACCATAATCCAAGTGCCACAACTGCACAAACATCCTTCCATGGGACAGGCATATCTTTGTTTCAGCATCCGAGCACTGATGAAAAGGGTGAGGACAGAAACTTGGCCCAAATCATCCAAAGTGGAACAAAGTAAAAAAAAGTACCTTCTCTTCCAGAATATTGCACAAATGTACCTCATGTTCACTTTAAACATGATAATCCCCTCCCTTCATCCAGTGGAAGTGCAGGACACCATAAGTGTGGCTGCAAAAAGGAATGCCATGGCAGGTGCAAGTGTTACAAATCTGGACTTAGCTGCGCAGCTCTCTGCAGCTGCACTTGCTAAAACCCATTGATACACAAAACTTATTGGTTTCTTTCAGGAGATACATAATTTTTTATCTTTGGCGGCCATTTTGTAAATATGGTGTTCATATGGTGGCTCTATAGGAAAGATGGGTTCACTTTATCTCTTCATGACAGTAAGAATGCCAAAATACAAATTCTCAATCATCATATGGACAGTATGCAACTTTTATAGGCTTATGAAATTAAAATATTTGAAATATACAGCAAATTTGCCGCCATTTTGGAAAAGTGTCAGCCATCTTGGAAATAGCCAAATATTGAGGAGGCCGGAGGTTGATTTTGATATATGGGGATAATAAGAGCTCTCATGCCAAATCTGTTGCTTGTATCACCATTTGCACTTTTTCCCCATTATCCCGCTCCACTAACATACAGTATTCTTCAATAACAAGAGCCAATAATGAAACAAAAACACATACAGATAGAACTAACAAAACACAGCAAAATAAATCTCAAGAAGAAATTAATGCCTTACAGGAAAAAAACTAAAATTGTAAAGAATCAAGAAACAGGTGCAAATGATATGGATAATATTTTATCAAATCAATTTGAAATAAATGCAAACAGCTCAAGAAGATACTACCACAGAAGTAGCGGAGGAAAGTTGTGGTGTACTAGAAATTAAAGTTAAAAAGAGACCTTTGGAGAGGACGCCACCCAAAACAAAGAAACCAGCTATTATTAGAGAAACATTAGTTAAATCAAAGACAAAGGATATGAAGAAAGAACATAAAGAAAAACAAGCTGAGAGTATACCTTTATCTCCTCAAATAATTGCCAAACCTGTGGAAGCAGATATCAAAACATTGAAGAAGTAGAAGATGATCATACCATAGAAAAGAATTATGTCATGGGAGAAGAGATTACACCATCACCAATAAATGGTACAACAAGAGGAAATGAAACAAGAAATGTACTGTGCAATAATAAAAAAAAACAAAAGATGGTTTAACAAACATCATAAGAAATTTTATAAAATGTAGAAAAAAAAGAAACCACTGACTTGAGCACCCATGAAAAAGGATTCATTTGCATCAGACACTCAATATATTATCAAGAAAAACAAATAAATGTCTCGAGTAAATTATTAGAAAAAATCCAAGTTGATAATAAAAAAAAGAAAACAAAACTCGACCGCTATAACAAAATATTTTCAATAGCTATATTATACAATGGAAGGTAAGTGGTCTACAGACCAGATTACACCTAGGAGAAATACAATGATTACTAAAGGAATATGAACCAGTGATATTATGTTTACAACATGTCAACAAAACTGTGTCAGCAACAGGTAAATACGCCATAGTATCTACATCATGAGAGGAAGAAGGAAATTTAGGTACAGTCATATATGTACATAACAGAGTAGTTTATGACAAAGTACTTGTAAGCATTACTAACTTGCAAATATCAGGTATTAAAATCCAAATAAAAAACTATTATGTAATTTATAGTTTATATACAACCAACCTACTGTATATTTTCGTGTATAAGACGACCTTTAGATAAGACGAGGTAAAAAATTATGACATTTTCATGAATTTATCTCATATTTGTAGTATAAGACGACTGCCAAATTACAAAACCATCTGTGTATAGTCTAGCATTTGCAACAATAGGTATCTTATGAAATATTGGTTATGTAAAGATGATATTACAAATGCTGTTTTACTTACTGTATCCTTAGAAATTCAAAATACCGTACATACTCGCGTATCATGCGATTTTTGAAGACCTAATTTTGAAGCTAATTTTAAGGGGGTCGCATCATACACAAAATATAAAATTAGCGTATGTAATATTTACATATTAGTGTCGTATTATAAAATACATACATAACGAATATACATCTTTTCCATGGATCTTTTAACAAGTTATGCTTTACTTCACTTTCCAGTAATATTGTGTGTATTCGCATACTACTGATTGTATTATAAAATACAAACATCGTGATCATGCGCCATTTGCACTGTTTAGGTTTTCGTGAATGTGCACAACGATACCTTCCGGGAATTTTTGTTTCGGCATCAATTCAATTTCCGTTTAAAGATAACCTTGGGGGAAGGTTTCATCCCATTTGCCATACACGCTAAAACAACAGTAAAATGTGTTCTTTCATGCCCAATAGTTTTGATTAAATTACTTTTCTCTCCAATATTGTTTACGGTCGAGTTTGATGGCATATCTAAGTGTATGAGTTCCATCCATGTTGTCGATGCATGATAATTTATAGTCATTAGCGCTTGAACATTATTTTCTCAGCTTCAGCTACAACTCGCAGCTTGAATTCAGCAGTATATTTCCTTGCGATCTTTTCTCCATAGCGAATAAGGGTATAATGTAAAATATATATTGGAGCCTCAATGGCTCGGTTGGTAGAGCAGCAGACTCGGACTTCATAAGAAGTCTGTGTCGCGGGTTCAAATCCGCAGCGGGCCGGACAGAGGGGTGGACAATTTGCTGTCCGTGTAGACACCCTGGGATTATGTATGTAATCAATGGATAGGTTTGCTGAAAGCAAATGAGTGTTACAGATTAATACACACACAAACAAAGCCACTCCAACATCCTCTAAAAACAACAGACGCCTTACATGTCTCAAACTGTCGGCCTAACCACTCATGTCTCTTCGCTGCTGGGAGAAAGGGAGCTGGGGATTTGGCACGATACAAATATACGTGCTACCGGGGTCTAAGTGATGTCAGGCAGGGCAGCCGATTGAGGCTACGGCCTACCCCAACACCAAATCAAAGTCCTTCAAAAGAAGGCATCATGCTTACCCCGTATGAAAAATGGGAAAAAGCACGTTACACGAAGAAGTAAAATATATATCAGTGCTATTCTACTTAACGTCATTTGTAACATAACTACAGTAATTGTTTATTATCGTACGATGGTTGAAATGCAAGCAAAACAGTTGTTGTTATCCGATTCGGTTGTTCATAGCCACGGCCTAGAGTCAGACTGTGTTCATTTGGTTTTACTTTTACTTTTTTAGCTTAATTAGGAGATGGGATTTAAATCTCTTAATTAGAAGATGGGATAAAGAGATGGATTAAAAGAGGTTAGTTCATAGTAATCTGGTCTCTCAAAAAAAGGAACTCACATGATATATGAGATACATGATAAAATAATTTTTTATGGGTGGAAATTTGGGGGTCGCACGATGTGCGAGATGGCACGTTAACGAGTATGTACGGTAAACGAAATGACAAAGTCGATTCTATATCATGTTTTTCCTACACACGTCACCTAAAAGGGGAAACCATTGTTTTGTTTACGTTTCATCGCCAATCATAAGCAACCCCTAACAACAATTATCATACATAATTATCGTTCGTATGACTGAATTGTTCTAAACAATAGCAAACAGCCTGAATTTTTAATGAAAAATGAATATTATGTTATCCTTAATGTTATTACTACCGTAATTACACTACATTACTGAAAGATAAAGGTTGCTGTGAGTGCAACCATAACTCGAAATTTACATTTTGTCAGCTAGCTGTTCTTGCATAGGTAAAAGTTTATTTCATTGATATGGAGTTATTCTGTGAATAGGCTGTTTATTATGAAGGTATGCCAATAATATATAAGGTAAAAATGGTTTTATTACCTTTATTATCACTTCATTTCATAATGTGAATCTTTTCATGTATGTCGGTGGTTATCACACCGAGCCGAGGCTAGCCTACCGATAAACATCACTTAGAATTCAAGGTTTGATTTTTTGAATGGTAATATAAGACGACCCCCAATTTTTAGGGGTGAATTTTAGGATTTAAAGGTCGTCTTATATGCGGAAATATACGGTAATAAGAATTACAACATTGATAAACTTAAAGAATCATTTAACCCAATAACCATTTTCTACGGGAAGCAGCTCCGGTGCCCCCAGCTGTAAGCTAAGAGCGCAGGCAGCAAACATTTAGGCTACCCATACTGTCAGCAAAAAGTAAAAACACAACATGGCAACTACTCTACCCGGTGCGCTGTCTTTTGAATGCAGGGGTCTACGTTTGCTTTTTTTTTTTTTTTTATCAGTTTCTTTCCTTATATTTTAACCTATATAAGACTATCAACACATATATATGGCCGTTCCCTTTCAACATTGTCACATATTTGTAAAGGCCATTTCTGAGCCTATACTTGATTTAAGTCTCTGTTTTATGAACAGAGGTTTGATCTCGCTTATTCCGAGGCATTATGTGATAGCAGGTAACGTGAGCCGACATCATAAGTTATATCTTTCCCTAACTAAAATCTAAGGACTACTGGAATGAGATACTAAGTACAAAACTAAAACCCTTTATTGACAAAAATCAACGAAAAATAACTTCTTAAAAATTACGAAGAAAGAAATCCAATGTTTCACATAACTATCAGAAAATCTTCTAAGGAAATAATGCTCCAAAATCATAAACACTCAAATACCTAAGGGAATACAGAAAATAACTCATCTGTCAAATCATGAACAGGTCAATCAGTAAAAACAGGTCATCTCAAATGTCATACCACTCTCATCCTTGTAGGAGGGAGAGAGGAATGAGGAATAGGAATGGAGTGGAACAGAAATACCTTTGAAAGAACAAACGTCACATTAAAAATCATAAAATGTAAAAAATTGCAGAAACACACATTTCACTGTCACAGGAGATACCGTGTGTTCACAGTTCTGAAAAACAAAGTCTAAAAACATATATGAATTCTTACTCACTCCACAAGTCCTCTGGGAGAGTCTCCATGTGAAAAATCACTCACATCTTCAGACACACATGAATCGGATCTCACAAGTCCGATTCGAACAACGGTTCCTCCCATTATATTCATTATGTAATGCACGAACGAACGTACTTTTGTATGACATCATTCGAGGTCAAAGTTCGGCAAGACACGCCTCTGTATTTCAAGGCGTCACTATCGACATGCATCCTTCAAAACCGGATTTTGTAACTGGTTCACTGATAGGACGTTTTTGACTGAAAACGCATTTTCCAGCTCGTGTCACCAAGGTGGTTTCTTCGACCCTTGTGGTATGCGAATGTTTCAGCATTTTCCTATTCACTGCGTATAGTGAAAATGGACCCTGCAAATAGCTGACCCAACTTTTCAAAGGTCACCTTCGCGAGCCTTTACATATTTATGCATCTTCTCTTTCCAGCCATGACACTAATGATAATTTATCCCTTGGCTATAGGATTATAAACGTGGCGACATTTGGTAAATAATATTCTCTTACCTACCGATTTTTTAAGTTCTAGAATTTATAAATAATAGGTTACAACAATTGGTCATTGAATCATAATTGTTACTAATTGTCAGATTTTTCTCTGACAGGCCATATAATGGCATATATTCAAGTTGTTTCCAAAAGATCTTGCATATTGTAATCCGTATATAGTCCTTTCTTTGGGCTAAAACTAGATTTGTGTTATGAATTCTACATCACCCCTGATCTGTGTCTGTTTTGTAAAGAAGTTTTAAATAAAAGTAAACTGTATGGAATTTACAAGATTTATACACATGTATGTATGTATATATATATATATATATATATATATATATATATATATATATATATATATACATATATATATATGTGTATATATGTTTATATATATATATATATACATATATATATGTATATATATGTATATATATATATATATATATATATATATATATATATATATATATATATATATATATATATATATATTTATATATATAAGTTTATATATGTATATATGTGTGTATAAAACTGGTAAATTCCATACAGTTTACTTTTATTTAAAACTTATTTATTCACAAAACAGACATGGATCGGGGGTGATGTCGAATTCATAACATGAATCTGGTTTTAGCCCAAAGACAGGATTATACTGATTACAATATGCAAGATCTTTGGAAACAACTTGAATATATGCCATTATATGCCTGTCAAAGAAAAATCTGATTAGTAAAAATTATGATTTGAATGACCAAATTGTTGTAACCTATTATCTATAAATTCTAGAAAGTCAAAAAAGGGTACAATCCAAGAGAATATTATTTACCAAATGTCGCCACGTTTATATTCTATAGCCAAGGGATAAATTGCCATTAGTATCATGGCTGGAAAGAGAAGACGCATAAATACGTGACAGTGTTGAAAGAGAATGGTTGTATATATATATATGTTGATAGTCTTATATAGGTTAAAATATATGGAATAAGATACAGAAACTGATAAAAAAAAAGGCAAACGTAGCCCCCCCCCCGCACTCAAAAGATAGTGCACTGGGTAAAGTAGTTGCCATGTTGTGTTTTTTACTTTTTGCTGACAATCTGGGTAGCCTAAATGTTTGCTGCCTGTGCTATTAGCTGACAGCTTGGGGCACCGAAGCTGCTTCCCGTAGAAAACGGTTATTGGGTTAAGTGGGCCTGACAGCTACTGGTTTTCTTAAGGAGACAGGCCACCATCCAAAAGGTGAGTAGGAATCCAGTTTTGATGACCAAGGCAACGTTGCCTATGTCTCGAACTGGTATACCCAACCTTAAGTGGCCCTGACAGCTACTGATTTCCTTAAGGAGACAGGCCACCATCCAAAAAGTGGGCAGAAATCCAGTTCCGATGACAGTGGCAATGTTGCCTATGCCTTGAACTGGTATACCCAACCATAAGTGGGCCTCACAGCTGCTGATTTCCTTAAGGAGACAGGCCACCATCCAAAAGGTGGGCAGAAATCCAGTTTCGATGACAGAGGCAACATTGCCCATGTCTTGAACTGGTATACCCAACCTTAAGTGGGCCTGACAGCTACTGATTTCCTTAAGGAGACAGGCCAACAACCAAAAGGTGGGCAGAAATCCAGTTTTGATGACAGAGGCAACGTTGCCTATGTCTTGAACTGGAAACGATCCCAGTATTGTAAATAATTACAGACCAGTTTCTTTAACAAGTTGCTTATGCAAATTACCAGAGAAAATGGTAAATGCTCCACTACCTTGGCACATTCGAGAAAATAAAATTTTGACACCCACTCAATTTGGGTCACAATGTAACGGATCTACGCTTGATTCTGTATCCAGCTTAGAAGACCACATACTCAGAGGATTTGAACGAAAACAAATTACTGTAGCTGTCTTTTTTGACATTGAAAAGGCATATGATACTACATGGAGATATGCAATATTAAGAACGTTACTTAAAAACAGCATCCGTGAACATTTACCTAGGTTTATCCAAAACTTTCTGACAGATTGCACTTTTCAAGTGAGAATTGATCATGTATTGTCAGTACATTTCCACTTGAAAATGGTGTTCCACAAGGAAGCGTCCTAAGTGTCATGCTGTTTACTTTAGCAATAAATGATATCAGTAATAATCTGCCTATTGGAAAACATGCAGAACGAATTATTAATAAAAGCATAATAAAAATAGATGAATGGGCCACATCTGTAGGCTTTAAATTTTCCAAAGATAAAACTCAAGCAGTCATGTTTTATAAAAATAAAAGGTGGAAAAAAGGTGAAGAAATAGATTTAAAAATCAGAAACCATAGTATACCAACCAGCCAAACAGCAAAATTTTTCGCAGTATTTGAGACACTTGAACTAGAAAGCCCACATAACGTACCTGAAGTCAGAATGTAAAAGAGCATTAAATATAATTAAAAAACTGTCAAACACTACTTGGGGAGCCGATAGGCATACCCTTACCGTGCTGTATAAAGCAACAGTGCTGTTAGTCATTGATTATGGAAGCAAAATATATGGCTCAGCACCAGACACAACACTGAAAACACAGTTCATAGTGAAGGCCTTAGAATATGTTCAGGAGCCTTTAGATTATCACCAATGTCATCTTTACAAGTTGAATGTGGTGAACTACCTCCCTTTCTGCATAGAGAGTTAGTAACAATGAAGAGTGCTCTGAAAATTCAGACAAGTGATTCTCCAGAAACACAAATTTTTTGAATTAAGAGACGTTTTTATAGATGGACATCCACCTCCTTTCACAGTTAGAGCTGGAAGATTGTTTTAGCCGCTGAATATAAATATACAGTTACCTTCAATATTAAAATTACCTCCTCCTTGGACAGTGAATAAAATGAGAATTTGAACACATTTAAAGTATTTATCAAAAAGTTATTCATATACCCCAGAACACCATAGACATCATACAATAGAGCATATAAGCCGAAAAGGTCCACATTACACAATATACAAAGATGGATCTAAATCAGAGCTTGGAGTGGGATATGCTGCAGTATCCCAAGACAAAAAGTATCGGTTCTCTGTACCTGATAATGCCCCAGTATTTACAGCTGAGTTATGTGCAATAGCATCAACCATAGAAATAATAATTGAAGAAGCCCCATTTAATAATTTTTGTGATTTATAGCGACTCCAGAAGCACTATAGCAGCCATTCAAAGTTACAGTCTAAAAGATAATATGGAGTGAAAACTTAATTTGTTGTACAATAAGTTGTATAATAATGGAAAAAATATTGAAATACATTGGATCCTTATCCATGTAGGGATTAAGGGAAACGAAGAGGCTGATAAAGCAACTAAAGAAGCAGTCCACATGACAAGAGCAAACGTAAACATCCATATTAGTGACTATATAAGACATAAAATCAAACATTGTCAATAAAGGGCAAAATATATGGGATGAGGAACCTATAAATAATAAATTAAAACATAAAATCTTGTGTTGGAAAATGGAGTTCATAATATCAGAGAGAGAGACACACACACACAAGTAATTCTGACGCGTCTTCGAATAGGCCATACTCGTTTGACACATGGACACTTAATGAACAGTCCACATGGCCCTCCTTCTTGAATGCTCAGAGTGCAAAGTGATGATGACAGTCAAGCATGCATTGTGTGAATGTCAAAAATATAACCTGAAGCGATTATCAAATTTTCTAAGTAGATCATTGAGGGAAATTTTGTCAGAATCTCCTACATTTTCAGTAATTCCAATTTTAATGTTCATGAGGAACTGTGATTTAATTAATAGAGTATGAAAATAAGTAAATAAAAATACGAAAACCCTTGGACATTTAAGGAATTTTAAAACAACAAAATTTTAAAATGTTAATTTTTCTGAATTTAATATACCTTTTTACTGTGTATATATGGAAACAAGTAAATGTGTTTTATTGTGTTTTGTGTTCCAGCATGAGAGCATATGCCTTTGTGCAGTTTTTATTTAATTTTCATTCATTCGTCATCATACCGAAGGACCTATTTGGTCCCAATGCTTGGCCTCTGGCCTAGACCTGGCATTTCATTCAAATCATTTGGGCCAGCCCTATGAGAACTGATAGTCCCCAATGCTTGGTCTGGTTAAACTATTTTAATAATAATAGTTGATAAATCTAAGCCTTATGATAACCCTGAATGGTCAATATTGGCTCCATGCCAAGTGGTTACCGGATCTGCCTACTCTCCTGGTTGAGGTACTGAGATAGATTCCCAGTCGGCCCACTCTTCATCAACCATGTTCAGAGGTATTACCAGTGTGTTCACTCACTTCAGCTTCACATGTGTAGGTTATCCAGCATATCCTGTGATAGAGAGGCTTTTCATGCAGGATGCAGAGAGATGGTTGGGTAACTCAGTTGTTCCCCTTCAAATATGTATCAAGGAAAGTAGGCCATTTTTATTGGTTTTGTAGAAGGGGTAGAAGGGGTTTCTCCAGGTGGAGCATTTGTTCACTGGATTGGAGACATACTTGTTCATGTTCACAGAGACAAACTCCTCTCATTCTCTGCAATAAAATGCTATAGCTCAGCCTTGAGTCAGGTTTTCAGACTGAAGGGCAGGATCTCTTGGCTTTGTTAGAGTTATCCATGCTTATGAGGAATTTCATGCATTCTTGTCCCCTTGTGAGATTCCTCCTCCTAAGCCGGTTGTGACTGTTGGGGAGTTTTGTGGTCTTTCTCATCTAGTCTCACACTCTAAGGGATAATGTTGTGCCTTTTCATTAGTACAAACCAGCATAAGAAGGAAGTATCTAAGGGCACTTTCTTTCTGACTATGCAAATTAAGCAAGTTAGGTCCTCAGGGAAAATTGTCACTTGTGCAAGAGTCCACAAAGTCAGGTGTGGACCATCCCAAACCTTTTTGGAACTTCCTCAGTTTTCCAGGTAATGAGGGCAGCTCTCTGGCGACAGCAGACAACCTTCACACCATTCTACCAGAGGGACTTCACCCACAAGTCCCTTGATACCTTCTCCTTGGGACCTGTGGTGGCTGGGCAACAAGTTGTGAAGATACTTAGCTCTATTTGGACAGACAAGTATTTTTACAAGTACTTGAGGTGAGTTTGGGCCTGTGAATCCCATCTTTCCAGAGCAGCCAAAGTATCAGCTGGGATTGGACTGGATAAGGTAACTATACTTGAGTGTCCAGTTTTAGAGAGCCCTCCACTTTTCCTTTCAACAACACAGTAAAACTGTTTCTGAACCCATCAGTTGTGTTAGTGAGATTAGCTACCTTCCACCATGTAGGCCCTTATAAGGATCACATGGTTCCTCAACCCTTTCCTTACTTGAGCAAGTCTGTCATCCCTCACTCAGGCCTAGGGCTCTGATGCTCTCTCCTCCCTATTCCAGACCAAGTAGGAGATTACAAGTGCCACTACACCTTTTGTCTGCAATGTCGATCAGGATTCTGGAATTTCTGGGGGGTTGTTCAGCTTCCATTCAGTTGACAGACAATCTCCTACCTAAGGTGTGTCTCATATGCAAAATGTGATAGTTTGTAAATCCATAGGAAGAAATTAAAAATTTTAAAAGTAATTTTTATTATTCCTAAGTATACAAACCAGAGCCTTTTATTGCAGTTCCCACATTAACCACCTGTTATGTTCCTAAGGGTGAAGGAAAAAGTGCTTATTGATGGTAGGTGAGTGAGTGGGTTTCCCCGCACATCCCCTATAGCCACCAGTTCAGTGACTGAGCTCATGCTGAAGGATACTCCTATATAAAAGGCTCAGGTCTGTATACCTAGGAGAAATGCAGATTACTTAAAAATTTTATATTTTTGGTTTGATGGCTATGTAGAAAGGCTTACTGTAGAGGTCCATTAATCTGTGTGTAATCCAAATAGCCATGACACTTATGCGGGGCTCTTGTGCTGGTTAATTAGTTTTTGTGCTTAGCTAAAATGGACATACGCTAAATTGAGTCTTGCTCATCACCTTCCTTTTATGGCCAATTATTACATTGGCAGCAAAGATTAAATAATCAAAGTTCTATTGAACTCCATACTTTTATAAGTATTTAACTTGTTTGAATTGACTCTGCCACTGGTGCAGTTTTTCCATGTATGGTATGCTATTCAAGAAAGTGATGTGAACCATCGTATTCATGTATGAAAACCAGGCTGTTTTTAAGAACAGTGCTTTCATTGGTGGAGTGACACTGATGGCATTGTGTGCTATTTGATAATTTGTCTTTGCTGTGCTGGATTTCTGATATACGGACTGATTTTGTGTAGGAGTACAGAGCCAGAACATGTATCTGTTTTTGCATGGTAGTCTCTTAATTGCTCGTAGCACTTTGAATTATATCTTCTGTAGACATTGTTGAATCATTTTTCTGATGGTAGGGAATTCATCTTTTGTTCCTGTTGCAACATCTTTCAGTTTCTAAATGAAGAGTGGTCATACAATGTATGCATTATTGTCAACAATTATCTGTAGTGCTCATGGTAGGCATGTATAGACAGATAAATACTGATCATGTCTGTCGTTGGTATTGTTCTGATACTAGTGTGGATGGTTTACTATAGAGGTTTATTGTATATGAAAGTATTTCTATTTGTATACACTTGCAAGCACGTAACATTCTGTCTGGTTGTATCTCAATTTCCTGTGGCCAAGGTTATGTTCCTATATTCAGCAGTGTTGCTTAGCTGTACTGGAATTTGTGGAACTCCCACTGGACTAGAGTTCACCCAGATTTCAATTTATTTCTGTAATTCAAAATACACAATGACAGTATTGCTCATTGATTTTTTGTTTACTTTAGCAATAGAAGGCATTTTCCTGTGGGAGGTCTACTCATATTTTAAAGTTTTTGGAGTTATCCAAAGAAGGATCTTTGTTGTGTTGGATTAGTTTATATTGTGGTGTGTTTAAACATTGGTCTTCCCACTTAATGGTTGTTGGCGATTACAGTAGACCACCAGTTGTGGAGAAAATCTGTTTTTGTTTTCAATAACTGTAATTGTTGCCAAAACTGTAGCCAATACAGACATTCTTTTCAACTTGGATAGATCGTACGTGTATAGGTCCATTTGTGTGTAGAGAGCCCATGACTTTCAAGAAAAGTTACCAATAGCTTTTTCATCTCCAATAGCAAACTCACCAACATTACCAAAGGTTTCTCTCAGTAGTTGGTGTTATGTTCATATATATATATATATATATATATATATATATATATATATATATATATATATATATATATATATATATATATATATATACACACATCTGCTGGCTACAAACAACTGCCCTACTATATGTAAGATTTTTTTTAATAGCGCGTGAGTTTTGCAGTGCTCAGAAAAGATGCATGTAATTTGAATTGTATAATTTAGATGATTTCATGAAAACCAACCACCTTGAATGTTTCGTGTTTTGCCGTATTACGTATTCTATATAATGTATTTTTACCGTATTACAATTTAAATAACATTTTAAAAGTTAAATATTCAGATGTTTAACTTTGTTTGATTTAAAGATGCCCCCTTTGCTTCCATGCAGTGTGAAACCTATCGAGATTTCACTCGTATTTGTAATCATGGATGTAACATCACAGACCAACACAGGAATACTTTCAAAGAGACTTATCAAGAGAATTATCGGAATAAGTGAGGAAGAGATAAGGGCTTACATAATCCCACACAAGGATTGCAGTGAATGCTATATAAGGGAATGGATCGCTAACTGGAAAAGAGTAAAAAAGGAAACAGATGTAGCTTCTGGAAACGGGAATAATTATAGTGCTATAGCCAAACACCCGTGAGAGAAAAACCATGCTATTTTAATCTTAGTTCTCCCCAAGATATATATAAATTTTGTGATACAACAATGAGGAGGATAATGGAAGGTGCTGGATTTCTTTAAACAAGACCTTTCGGGCGACACAAATATTACTGAAACGTCTTTATTGGTGAAGTAATATGTAGAGTAGATAATTATAGGATTATAAGTACCTTGATTGGTTCTGCCCCTTCTTCTGTTCTCCTCACACTTTCCCCGTGTGAATAATCAACAAACCATTGAGTTGGATGGAGATTATTGAAACATTCCACTCAGAAGATCTCGAAGAATTTTGTAAAGGACAGATCTAGAAGAAAATTGTAGGGTGAAGCCACATGCAGCATTGCAAGAATTAATATAAACTTTGCTCTAACTGTTTGGCTATGTATTTTGTAGATTGTTCCCTTGCATGTTGCCTCCTTTGCTTTTGTTTGTTTTTCGTGCTGGTGAGTTGACGTTTCATTATCTGAATAGCATGTAAATGCAACATCTTAGTAAGGTTGAGGGCAGCAGTCCAGCTGGAGTAAAAGATGGTACCTGACATCTTGAGAATAGGTAGAGAGTTTTTGAGGACGAGATGGTTGCCGTGTCGGCTCTGTCGTGGTGAAGGAGGACGTCTGTTTTTTTGGAGAAGAATGTTGCTGTGGAACTCTTTTTTCGTCCGATGTTGGAAGAGGAGCCCACATAAATCTATAATATAGGATTATATATTTGCTGTAATATTATTTTATAGTTTTTATTATTCGTATGTTTTTTTATATATTATTTTTATATTTATACTGCCTGTGAGTTATGCAATTATTATTTTTAACTGATTTATTTAAATATATTTACAGTATATATATATTTGTTTATGGATTTATTTTTTTGTGCACTTCTGGTATACATATTTGGTTCATGTTTAAATGATTTCATTTTTTGTATTGATTCATTTTTGTACTGACTCTATTTTATTTCTTTGTTTTTGATTGTTGCTGCTACTGTTATGTAATTCATTTGTATAATGTTCATTTTTTCAAATTGAACCTTGACTCGGCTGTACATTATGTAAACAACTTAACTGTAAATAAATGAATTTTATATAACTTTTTCGTTTTGTTCTGCTATCACCTATATCATTATATATTGTTTATTTAAAAGAACCTGTCGAAAACACGAGATCGTAATATTAACGACCTTAGTTGGTTCTGTTTTGGCTGGCGGGGTGTGGCAACATCGGGGGATATTTTTGTTTGTAAAAAAAAATTTTGTAAATTTTTTTTTTCTGTTAGGTGGGGAGGTGTTAGGAACAATCGTTTGTAGATTGTTCTGTGCCCTGTTGCCTCCTTTGTTTTGTTTGTTTTTTTCACTGGTGAGAATCTGTCATGGAGTGATGAAATGTTACAGCAACGGTCAGGTTGATAGCAAGCCAGCTGGAGTAGCAAAGCATATGCGAGTCAGGTCCTGGCATTAGAGCATGGTATTTTTTGAGGACAGATGTGACCATTGCCTCCAGTGCTGGAGAAGGACGTCTGTAGTTTTTGGAGAAGAACCAATGCCGTGTCCTCTGTCGTGGATTTTGGCCGCCATTAACTCCTTTATGCTACAGGATTTGCTTTTGTAATATTATTTTACAGTTTTTCATTATTCGTATGTTTTTTTTGCTGCCTGTTATTTTTATATTTATCTGTCCAATTATTATTTAACTGACTCTATTTAAATGTATTTACTGTGTTGGCCAAGTTATTTGTTTATGGATTTAATGTGCCTGAATTGATTTGGTTCATAAATGGTTTTTGTATTGATTCATTTTTGTACTAAATAGTGTTTTATTTTTCAAATTGAACCTTGACTCGGCTGTACATTATGTAAACAACTTAACTTTGTAAATAAATTAATTTTAAAGGTAACTTTTTCGTTTTGTTCACTGTTTGGTATTACAGGAAAAGAACATTCGATATATATATATATATATATATATATATATATTTGCCCATTATTTATATCTGATATATGTAAATGCAACATCTTATATAAGTAAAAGATGGATATATAGAATATATTTGGTATTTGGTGTATAGATATATAACCTTTTATATTTCATATATATATAAACTATAATTTATATATATATATATATATATATATATATATATATATATATATATATATATATATATATATATATATATATATGTTACTGGTGATGACTTATTTTTATTTAAGTTAATATTCTTGGCCTTAGAAAAACCCCTCGTAAATCCATAAAGTAAAGAAATGCAAGAATAACGAATGAATGGTAGGTTACAAAGCAAAAGTGGGTTTCTTAACAGTAATTTATTATTTACAGTCACAACATGGAAGAAATTACCAGGGAAAACTGGACACTTTCACTAAATAAATCAACTGGGAATCTAAACAACAGCAATGATTTAGTGAATTGGGTAACACGTTATAATCACGAATACTGGCCACTTGCAAATGGTCTCTTAAACCAGTTAGGAAAGATTTCTATCAACCCCTGAAGGGGCAGATTTCTTCAGGCAATCGGGAACGCAGAAGCATGGCTAGGCCGGTAACGGCACTAATAACACTTCTGGAAATGAGAGAATTCTAGCTAAGACTAACACTGAGATTACACTCTCCCAGTAATTGAATCAATACAAGAATTGGAGGAGATCCATTACTCTACTCACTTGCTAGCAAGGTGTGAGAATTATTTTTACTTCAAGGAATTAATACAGTGAAAAACCCTAGTAGATTCATTGGTTGAAATGAAGAATAACAATGAAGTTAATACAAAGCAAAAAGTTAAGTTTCTTAACAGTAATTTATTTTTACAGTCCACTGAGCTGAAATTAACAGCTGGACAGTTTCACTAAATAAATCAACTGGCCAGCAAGGATTAGACTTATTTATAATCGTGGCTAAGAACCAATTGGTTACTTAGCAACGGGACCTATCAGAAGGGGCAGATTTCTTGTGGAATCCGAACCACTATTAACACTTCTGAAAAATGAATTTCTATCACCAGAAATAAATTACCTCTAACTTGAATCAATCAAGAATTGAGGAATTGAACTCCTTGCCCATCAATGACGGTCTAAAAGCTCAACCGACTGGCCAACAAAGGGCTAGTAGAAGCAGTTAATGAAACAATAACTTAATGAAACAAGAGAGAGAGAGAGAGAGAGAGAGGTGATAACAACCTTATGTCGATGTGACCAGAGCTTCTTGGGCGGTGTCCAGCCGTAGGGTCACCGTGGGTCCAGCTTAAGTGAGACAGGTGAGTTCCACCACCTGCCAGCAGCTTTGGTCGTCGGACAGACAGAGAGATCACCACAATAATGAGTGGGCTAAGAGTGGACTGAACTAAAGATGGTGGTGACTCCGGTTTTTTAAGGTATTGGTTGTTGCTTGGGGGCATCACTGCAGGCTGTGGGGCCAGTGAGTACCTGGAATTAGGAAAAGAGGTGTGGCCAGAAGAAGGGTCGAAAGAACTTGGCTGGAAATAGATTGAGTCTTAAGATTAAGACAGGAAAACAACTATCTACCACCCACATGTGTTCCTATGGGACACATTACCGTCCATCCCTGAAAGAGGGTGAGATTGCTTATGGTCAAAACACTCTTTTCGCTTCTGGGTCTATCTTCCCTACTGTCTGGTATTTTCCCCCATAAAATTTATGAGTAGTGAGCGATCCGGCGGAGATATTCGTAAATATATATATGTATATATATATATATATATATATATATATATATATATATATATATATATATATATATATATATATATATATATATATATATATATATATATATATATATATATATATATATATATATATATATATATATATATATATATATATATATATATTATATATATATATTATATATATATTATATATATATATATATATATATATATATATATATATATATATATATATATATATATATTTGTATATATTTTGTATTTTTATACAATAATCTTGATACAAATGAAGATTACAGATGAAACAGTGTGTATTAATAACTCTCATATTTAGTGCCCCTGTTTGGGTTACCTTAAGAGCGCTAACATTAGTAATTTGTTCTTTTTATACAACACGCGAACAGAGAAAGTTGGCTATTGCGCTTTGATAAAACAATTGCTTTTGACTAGGACTCGTTGTAGGTTTTAAAGAGAGCATAAAGTTTTTTTTTTTATAACATTTATTTTCTTGAGATACAAAACCGTCATTTCAGGTGTTAGGAGAAAGTTATATGTGTAAGAAATATCCATTTCATGGCTAGAAATGTATATATATGAATCGAGAACGCCTCAGGTTATTGATAATTTTTCCAGCTTCGTTATGAAAGGGTACGGTTACATTTAAGTCTATTATAATGTTCCGCCATTGGTGTTCCGTCTCATTGGTTTTCCATAGTGAGCGTTTTAGAGATAACCATTGTAAGGCAAATGTCCTTTGAATAGGTCTTGTTACCACAAGCGTTAAACAAAATACTGAACATTTACTGTGAATGAACGTTAATTAGCTCATATAAAAAATAATAAGAGCGCATAAAGGCTTTCATTTAAGGGTAAAAAAAATAATCTGAATAGAATTTGATCCCTTCATGGTCTTATTACATCGAGGCTTTAATCTGAAATAAAGGCTCCCTAAAGTTGCATGTTGAAATGAAGCATTTGCATACGGTTTATTAGTTCATCGTCTCTGTGGTTTATTAAAAATTCTGGCATGGCATTATTAAAAATGAGCAATCAAGTCTCTATGAAATTAGTGGGCACTTTTTCATTGGTCATTCATTTTTCGTACCGATTTTTTTCTCCGTGCTACAGCGCCCCTCTGTATTATTAAAGAGCCCAATGGTCATATCTTCCTAAATTTTCACCTTATGTCTGTTTGTAGAAGTTTGTGGTTTTGTGCTTTGCCTGTAGGTATTTTTGTGAATAAATTATCGGGAATTGTTTCACAGATTGGCACGAGAATTAGTTGCAATCTGTATATATTTCATTGGGTTCAGTCGATGGAAATATGGTTTTTATGGGGAATGCGTTGCGGGTCCCTTAAAAACTAATTTTTTTTCTTTTGTCATGGTGATTGATTGCTCGGGTCGGTAAAAATTCCTTTCCATCCGACACGATCTTTGGATTTCTCTTAGATCCTTGTGCAGACCCTAATTTCTTTCAACATCAAAAATCCTTCATGATTTTTTTTTTCATCCGGGGTGGTCCTATCTTTCGGTTCGTGGCCCCTGCGTCTTCTTATTCTCGCAGAACATCTTCGGGACCTGGGATAGACAAGGTTTAGATCTGGATGCCTATCACAATGGTGTATACTTATTAAAGAATTTAGTAGTTCCTTATGACATTTAGTAACATAATCTTCTGTCAAGTAAAAACGAGGATATCTGTTTCAATGCGTTTGCTACTGTACTATCTGATGCCTTTTTTTTTTTTTTTTTTTTTTTTTTTTTACGAACCCCTGGGGGGATGGCCCTTGTTTTGCAGATAGTTATCGTTTAAGTTTGTAACACTTGGCTAATTATGAATTTTTGTCACTCGTGGTGGTATTGGGTGGATATCGATTCTGAATGCAGAATCTAAAATTAGCAGAAATATGTACAGCAGAGTTGATAACTTATATCACGGTTGATCGCCTGGTGATCAAAGTCACTGTCCATCTGTGTTTCCAAACCAGACCACGGTTCGAATCAACAGAAGAACTTACCAATTATAATTTTCCCTGGATAAAAGGTATTCCAGAGGTATGGTGACTTGGATATGGAGGATATTTGTGGCCTAACTTATATATATATATATATATATATATATATATATATATATATATATATATATATATATATATATATATATATATAATATATATTAGTTATATATGTTTATAGGTATATATGTACATATATATATACATACATACATACATACATATATATATATATATATATATATATATATATATATATATATATATATATATATATATATATATATATAGAGTATATAGGTGTATACATAACAACAGGCAAGATGAACCAATATGAGCTTGGGCCGTAACTGTCTCGGTACTTTGGGCCTGGAAGTGGTGGAGGGGCAATAACAGGCGCTGATATTCTTCATTACCACCTCCTAGTGCCATGGAAGTTGCAGCTGGAAAAAGGGAGAGTCCATTTCCAGGGTCGTGAAAGCTCTCATAAAAGTACAGGGCGGGGAAAAATGCCATGAGATATGGTTGAAAGTTTGAGAGTGCGGCAGAGTTTTGGACGGCTATCAGTTGATCTCCATCGGAATTCTCTCGCTCAAAGGAGACTCAGACCGCTGGCAGTTGTCGTTGGGAAATCGTAACTTCAACTTTCGTCGGGCGGAATTTTCTTCACACTTCTGGATTCATATTCAGACTGTTCTTGAAGGTTGCTTTGAAGTATTGAACTCGTGTTGGTGTTGGTGATATTGACTAACAGTTGAAGACACACACTTTCTATCTCTTACACATTATATTTATATTATATATATATACACATATTATATAATATATATATATATATATATATATATATATATATATATATATATATATATATATATATATATATATATATATATATATATATATATATATATATATATATATATTATGGTGGTGACTCTCCCATTTACCCCCATTAAACATAAACACACACACCACAAAACCTAAACACACCCCCACTAAACCTAAACACACCCCCACCAAACCTAAACACACTCCCACTAAACCTAAACACAATCCTCACTTAACCTAAACTCACCCGCTGGTAAACTTAAACACATCCCCTTTAAACCTAAACACACACCCTCACTAAATGTAAACACACCCCCACTAAACCTAAACACAAACCTTGACACAGAATTATTAATCACAGGAAAGTAAAGCATTTTCAGTAATGTATTACTATGGTATTTAGTACATGAAATTTGTTATGAGAAACCCATAGAGTTTGTTTACCACATCAGTTACAAAGGGAAGGGGGTTACAGATATGAAACCGACCCTATCGTCTAAGTTGGGTCAAATGATGGCCAAGTGCCAAATTTTGTCTAGATCGGTCAAGTGGTTACCACATAAGTTACAAGGGGAAGGGGTTATGAGTTTGAAACCTACCCTGTTATCTAAGTTGGGTCAAATGATGGCAATGTGCCAAATTTAGTCAAGATTGGTCAAGCGGTTACCACATAAGTTACAAAGGGAAGGGGGTACAGTTTTGAAACCGGGGTATAGGGAATGGGGAAGGGGAAGTGGGTATGGGTTTGAAACCTACCCTATTATCTAAGCTGGATCAAATGATGGCCACATGCCAAAATTTTGTCTAGACCAGTAAGGCAGTTACCACATAAGTTACAAAGGGAAGGGAAGGAGGTACAGGTTTGAAACCTACCCATTATCTAAGTTCGGTCAAATGATGGCCACGTGCCAAATTTTGTTTAGATTGGTCAAGCGGCTGTCACATAAGTTATGAAGGGAAGGGGAAGGGGGTATGAGTTTGCAACCTACCCTATTATCTAAGTTGGATCAAATGATGGCCAAGTGCCAAATTTTGTCTAGTTGGGTCAAATGGTTACCACATAAGTTACATAGGGAAGTTGGTATGGGTTGGAAACCTACCCGATTATGTACAGTAAGTTGGGTCAAATGATGGCCATGTTACAAATTTTGTTTAGATGGGTCAAGTGGTTACTACATAAGTTGCATAGTGAAAGGGAAGGGGGTACAGGTTTGAAACCTACCCTATTATCTGAATTTGGTCAAATGATGTTTCCGACCGGCCAATGAAGAATTAGATGAATTTATTTCTGGTGATAGAAATTCATTTCTCGTTATAATGTGGTTCGGATTCCACAATAAGCTGTAGGTCCCGTTGCTAGGTGACCAGTTGGTTCTTAGCCACGTAAAATAAATCTAATCCTTCGGGCCAGCCCTAGGAGAGCTGTTAATCAGCTCAGTGGTCTGGTTAAACTAAGGTATACTTAACTTTGGTCAAATGATGGCCACGTGGCAAATTTTGTTTAGATCGGTCAAGCGGCTACAATTTGTATAGCGCACAAACATACAAACATTCACACACACACATATATATATATATATATATATATATATATATATATATATATATATATATATATATATATATATATATATATATATATATATATATATATATATATATATATATATATATATATATATATATATATATATATATATATATATATATATATATATATATATATATATATATATATATATATATATATATATATATATATATACATATATATACATATAAATGTGTATGTATATCTGTATGTACGTGTACTTTTGCAGACGAGTAAATGGATCATTCTTCACTTACCTTCAAAACCTTTCTTCTCAAGCTTGACCATGGCACCCCCCTCCCCCTCCCTATCACACCCAACACATCAACATTGCAAACACCATCGGTCAGCCTGGGTTCGATCCTAGACTTGGGTTGGAAAAGAGCTGTATGGATGCATTTTTAAAACTCCAATATTCCTGTGTTGACCTAAGATGTGAAGTATTTGCCTAAGTATTAGTCGAATGTTGAGGGTTTCAGCTGGCGTAAAAAAAGAGAGAAGAAAAATGTCAAACAGGTTGAATCTGTCCAATGTCAAAATGTATACCATTATAACTATCTGATGAAAACCAGAAGGGCATATTCTCTCTCTCTCTTTGTGTGCTTTGGTGAAGTGGTATTTTTCTTAGTCACAGTAGTAGGAGTTCAACATATCAGATATACTTGGTTGGGTTATTGGCATTTATATCTTTTTAATATGTAATGTATTGCATGTATGGGAGTCGCTAAAAGCTGCCTACAGGACCTGTATGCCTGTCTGGTTTCTTCCTTTCCATCACCAGAATTTATTGACCCAGAAAGCTTTCTAACTCAGGTCATTCGCTCTTCAGTTTGTTGTGTTAACTGCAAGTCCAAAAGGTTTCAGACTCAAACCTCTGGCCGTATATCTTACTCATTACAAGTACATTGATTTTTTTAGGTATTTAAAAGAATTTATCATGCAGGAACAAGCAGTTTCTTTGCTTACTGTAGTTGCATGCTTTAGTTGCAGTATAACCGCTATTATCTCTCTCTCTCTCTCTCTCTCTCTCTCTCTCTCTCTCTCTCTCTCTCTCTCTCTCTCTCTCTCTCTCTCTCTCTCTCCTTGTGAGATTCGGTATTTTTACTTTTTATGTGTCGACACGCACACTTCATATATTTGTGCACCCGTAACCTCATTTATGAGTGTTATGATTATCATGAAAATCAGCTTCCAAACCCTGAAGAAGTTCTACCAACTTTCTTCGCCTCCATTAACTTCCTTCACTGTGGTTTACCTCACTCTCTTTTGAAGAGTAAAGGATAAGTTCTTGGTACGACCCAAGCACGAATAAAAGAATTACTGGGAGGATTTAACAGGAATAGGATGCAGTTCAAACACAGTTCATGCGAGGCGAAAACTTCTGACTTTGATTCCCGAACTTTATACATTGAGGTTCTTTCAGGGCTCTCTTGCCTTCGTCTGCCGGGCGTTTCTTGCTTGGTAGATTCGGTCTGGTGCCAGTGGTTGGAAGTGTAGTGTTGCTTTTCCAAGACTTGATGATCGCCATGATTCTCTCAATTTCATCTTTATTAATTTTTCAGTTTTTATTTCGTTTGGATATGCAGGTATATCAAATGTGGTTGAGAGTTTGAACTGCAGTGTTGTTTGTAAGGAAAATAGGTTTAATTATACTGGTCATTTTAACCTGGTACCATTACATCATTACTTTATTTAGGCTGATAGGTTGTGGCACTTGGTAAAGTGACTTTGGTTGAGGTGTAATTTTCTTAATTTTAGTAAGTAGTATTAATAATTTTCTTTTACATTTGCTGTTTTAGTAATATGGTTGAAAAGAGGTCTATACTAACTTATTTTAAATTTTGTTCCCCCATGAAGCGTGTAGTAAATTTCGGTGAGTTGGTTTTTCGCTGGCAGGAGACATTGTATGTTAACTTGCCTGTTGTATTTGATAATAGATTTTTAACTTTATTAGTGACATCATAGGCGTAGGCTAAAAAATCGAAGGAAATGTCTTACCCAGAATCGACACAGATTGAGTGCTGTCAGAGGCTGTAGGAAAACGGAAGAAATGAGATAAACCTAATATCATGAGCACACTTGAGACACTTTCTTTAATGTTCTGGATCAGTGCACTTTTTATGCATTTTTGCGTTTTTCACATCACTCAGATGAGTGACGAATTCTTGTTAGGTTAGGCTTGTAATTGATTTGTGTTTTTCTTTTCATGTAGAAGTATGGATCAGGCGAGGGCTATCCAACTCGTAGTCATTTTGCAGTAGCAGAGAAATAGGAGTAAACTTGGCATTCGAAATTTAATCAGATTATTGGCCCACAGCTTCTAAACTGACATTTCTGATCCACCCAGTCGTAAGTGGTTCCTCCGATGTTTAGTACTAATTGGTACTTGTCCTGCAGTACCGTAACTCTGCAAAAGTTGATTTAGATGTATGAAAAGAGGGTGTATGAGTGTTTGGAGACAAGCAACGGTTGGAAACATTGTACTTTGCCTTTGGGGTGCTGTTTCTTTCTATGATTTGTAATACACCGTCCAAAAAACTACCATATTTTCGGAGGATTCTTTGTGTGGTTGAATCATTAAATTTCATTTGTTCAGTCTGTTTGAAAATTCATTTTTGTTGAGCTGGCTAACTGAGTTTCATTTCATAGTGTTTTGTTCTGTGGTATTTGTTTTCCATTGTTATTTCTTTTGTACACTTTATATGCATTACTTCTTAGTGGGTGGTTTTCTCCGTTGCGCCCGTTGAGCAAATTTCGAACTAGGATTTCAGCTTTGATTGTAATTTAATACGATATTTGTGGCTTAATAAGTGCTACAAACTTATCAGTCAATTACCGTGGGGATGGGTTGACATCGATTCTAAGTACAGAACATGAATTTAACAGGAATATGTGCGACAGAGTCGGTATTAACTGACTCTCTCTTGATAGCCAGGTGGTCAGTCACTGCCTGTCGTTGTTTCTAAACCGGGCCGTGGTTCGAATCCTGCCTGGTACAGAAACACTATTTATTATTCCCCCTGGCTCTAAGTTATCTCCAGGATATAGAGAATTCGATATTAAACAATATTTGTGATATATGTATATATATATACACACTGTATAAATGTGATGTGCTGAGCTGCAAAACGACATCCTAGGGACTTTCTGGTTTTTTCTATATATTAGGTTACTGTTTAATTTCTTTACCTGATTCAGTTATGCCACGTGAAAAAAGTGATTTATGGTATCAGATGTGTACATTACACACACACACACACACACACACACACACACACATATATATATATATATATATATATATATATATATATTCGTATTAACGTGCTATATATATATTATATACTTTTTTTAACGATGCTTTTTCCCATTATTATATGGGGTAAGTAATGATGCCTATATATTTAAATATATATATATATATATATATATATATATATATATATATATATATATATATATATATATATATATATATATATGTGTGTGTGTGTGTGTATTTATAATATATATATATATATATATATATATATATATATATATATGTATACATATATTATAATATATATATATATATATTATATGTAAATATATATATATTATATGTAAATATATATATATATATATATATATATATATATATACACACATTTATTTTATATATATTTGATATATGTATACACATTACCCAGTAGGAATGTAGGGCCGTTGCTGTAGGCATTACAAAGTGATGTTTACATTGTCCCTTTTACCCCTAGTAGCACTCAGTTTTCAGCTTTTTGCTTTACATCCTTTCCTATTTCCTTTCTTCCATCTTGGTGTCCATCCTCTCTGACTACTACTATATAGTGCAACTGCTGGATTTTCTCCCAGGTTCACCTTTAGGTATTTGTGTTTTATCTGTCCATTATATTCTGGACTTATGTAGCTCGCTCTTGAACCAACCCACTCCCCTTTTGCACTTGCGTAAGCATTGAAATGGTTAAAATTTGCCTGTTCTAGGTTTTTTAGGGTAACCTTTCAGTATTTATTTATATATACATTTTATACGAATATCACTGCTAAATCGCTAACTCTTAAGCACTTTTATAGGAAAATACCAGACAGTAGGGGAGATAGGTAGGCTATACCCGTAGACCCAGAAGTGAGAGGAGAGATTTATCCATTAACAGTCAAACCTTCTTGAAGGACTGGTTTTAATGTGTCCCATAGGAGCTCAATTTGGGGGTAGACAGCTGTTTTCCTGTCTTAATCTTAAGATTCAATCCATCTCCAGGTGAGTTTTTCGACCCTTTTACTGGCTGTGCCCGTTTCCTGATTCCCAGGTACATGCCGGCCCTGCAGCCTGCAGCTATGCCCCCAGCAGCAACCGAGACTTAAAATGCTGGGATCACCACCAAGTTCAGTGCACACTTAGTCTGCTCGCCGTTGCGGTGATCTCTGTATGTCTGATGACTGAAACTGCTGGCAGTTGGTGGCATTCGCCTCTCTCACTTAAGCTGGCCCCATTGTAACCCTACGGCCAGACACCGCCCAAGAGTAGCTCTGGTCACATTGCCATAAGATTGTGTGCGTGAGCAAAACCAGGAAGCAACAAAGGTACATACCCTGGAAAGGAAATTGGTTGGCCAGTATCATTTTCTTTGACTCATTTTATCCTCTCACACACATTGTCGTTTCAGTCACTTCTTGTCTCTTCTGCTTAAAAAAGTGAATGTACTATCCCAATGTGTAAATCCCTTGACAGTGCATCACATAATTCTCACTCCTTGTCAGCATGTATGTGAGTAGAGTAAGGGATCTCCCTCTAACTCTTGCATTTATTCAATTGTAGAGAGAGTATGCTACGAATGTCCGGGGGATACTTACTTGACTCTGGGCGGCAACCGATAATGTAGGGGAGTTCCTTTTATTTGTTACACATTTGACTCAATATTAGGACAATACGTAGACAAAACAAATTAAATCTATGGCTTAGGGCTTTCTTCATGTGAAGGAATTATGTAAACTCAAGGGTTCTCTGAATTAATTATATTTACATAACAACACAGATCAGAAGAATGATGAATTACTGGCAGGCAATAACAAGGGCCTGCTAAAATAATGAATCCTACACAGGATAAATATTCTAAGCTGATGACATCGTCGTAGCAAGGAACATCGCAGTGGAAAAGGGAGCTGCACATGGATCGGCCGAGAGATTCCACAGTCAAGGCCTAATTGCAAATATATGCAAGACAGTTACTTGCAATAACAGTAAGATTCTCAAAAGGAAACTAAGGAATGCACAAATGGTGCCAAATAACTCACTTCAACATTAATGCATAATTACGTTAACATTGAATGCTCCAACACAAATTACTGAAGGTGATCGCACAATGGAAAATTAAAGGAAATACATAGAGAAATAACAGGGATCGTGACTGGCTAGAAAGAACCTTATTCCTGCACATTACCTTCGTCAAGATGACGGGTCATTGTTGATAAGGCGCTGACGATGAAGGAGGGAATTATAATGCCACTACAAAGTATACTGGTTTCGAGCCCCAGGGTCAAACACGTGGTTGATTCAAAAGGACAGGCAAGGCAATGATGTCTGTCCTCGGGTCGTGCTTTGAGCGGTCTCTCTCGATTTCTGTCGTGGTGTCTATTTATAACTTTTGGGATTACACACCGCATCTCTTTCAGATGGCAAGAAGGTCAATTTTCGTCACGTGGAAGGTTCAGGGGGGGGGAGCCAACTTTCTCTTTTGGCTCCTCCCTTGCCGTGCTGGGCGCAGGGGTACCTGGAATTATGCCTAAAAAGCCATCACTTTGAATAGAGAGAGAGAGAGAGAGAGAGAGTTAGGCTTAACCATTTTGGGGAATGGAAGAGAGTTTATGAAGGACGGGTTGAAACCTCAGTTCTAGTAATTAATGAGGGACATTAATTTTTATTTCTTTCTCAATTACTTTGCAAATGTAAAAATGGGTGAGTTTGCGAGAAAACGGCCCCAGTCGTTGCAAGTATCATCTCAGTGTTAGTCTTACCCTGAACCATCTCATTCCAGGAATGTTATAGATGCCATTACCAGCCTAGCCATGCTTCTGTGTTCCTGATTGCGTGAAGTACCGGCCCTACTGGGGCTGATGGGAATTCTTGTCTAATTGGCTTAAGGGACCTCTTGCAAGTGGCCAGTATTCGAAACTGTGACGTGGTATTCAATTCACTCAGTCATTGCTGCTGTGTAAATTCAAAGTTGATTAATTTAGTGAAAGTCCAGTTTCCTTGGTAATTTCTTCCATGTTTTGAATGTAAATAATAAATTGCTGTTAAGAAACCCCCCTTTCACATGGTGACCTACCACTTATTGCTAAATCTTGCATTTTTTTTTTTTTGTTTAGCCTACATGCTTTCGAGGGTTTTTTTAAACTAAAATATGCAGTCTCCTCCTCATAATCCGTAAGAGTGATGACCGTGCCAGCACGATTTGCTAATTAATGGGAGTTAGATTTAACGTAAAAATTCAAGTGAAATCCCTTCCTCTCATCTTTAGCAATTGAAACGAACCTGCAACATTGTAATTCCTCGAAAGGCAATTTAGTATCAGGAACAGAAGGTAACTTGGTTTTAGAACTAGAGTGTTTAGTGTTTTATCACGCTTCTGATACATGGCAGATCAATGAATAAGTCACATTTGAAACTAGTGATTAGGAACTTGTAAATTTCGTTCAGAAATAATTCTAACGTGAATCTTGACTGGAGTTAAAACAATTCGCATGCTGACTAAGTTGGCGGCAGCAAAACTTCTGACCCGAAAAATTTCCTGAGTGTCAGCGAAGCTGTGTGTCGCCTGCCATCAATTGGTAGGGGGTTGCTAGTTAGTTGAGTCAGGGTTTTGCATTGCATGTTAGTAATCTTGAATGTGTTAGCAGCTAGGAAGTGAGCTTAGTGCATGTAATTCGAGAGGAAAGTGCTCATTTCTCTTCGAGTTAGGGCCATGGAATTTCAGAACCACAAAGTTAGGACAGGAATTGCATCATTGGCAACTGCCTAGCAACCTACCCAGACACAACTCTGCTCTTAACTTAAGCTCCACCCCACCAACACACACGAATCCGTCACCTTAGCTTTGTTTTAAAATTCTAGTCATATAGAGTAATTTTTTGTGTTTGCAGGTGTTAATTGACTTCTATATATATTCATGCATCACTCCATCATAGAAGATTTGTGTATTTCTTTTGGTATTGCGTGATTAGAAAGAGAATGCGTGTGTTTGTGTGTTTGTTACAACAATCGCTAGTGAATCAGCTGTGTTTGTAAGCAACTCACCAATCTCACATAATTGTAGTCATGGCCTTGAACTGTCATAACAAAAGGCAGCCATTTTGAATCACTGACCTGTCAAATGCATCACTGTGCTTTCATTACACACATACTTACTTTTTATTATTTGCACAAGGGTTTGATATCACTGTTAGGGAAATCCCTTTATAATTCTTACAATTTATTGACAAGTAGATACCCTTATTATTATTGTTACTTTAAGAGCATAGTCATTTTTGCATTTGAAAATAAATGCAAGCATTACATACCTCTTCTTTTAGAGGCAATTGATCACAGCCATCACATTCACTGTAACATAAGGGGGAATTTAGCATTCTTCATTAGCTCTGCTATTATCTTTTATTACCATTCTTAAGTCATGTTTTATTTCATTCAAGAGAGATTTGTCTTTTCCCTAAGTATTCCTTGTTACCCATCATTGTTGGGAACATGTACCATTAAACTTGGCATATGAGTTGATTCAAATATACGACCATAGCCTTTACAATAATCAAGTATTTTGAAAGCAGACCTCGAGTTTATTTGTCAGATATTAATCTCTGGAATTGCGTCTTGTAAAAAGCTACCGTCCCGAGATTGCAATATTCAAACTCTAGCAACTCAGCCCAAATGGCCACCTATGAGGAGGCAATTGCTGCCTATAGGCTATGCAAGTAGAACAGAGGGCAAGGTATATTGGAGTGCCGTTACGATCTTGTGTAAAATGGTGGATGGAAGATTGGCTTAACAGGCACCCCTGGCACCCATCTGAAGGGGGAGCCTTCCGTTAGGACCCCCTGTTGAGGAGCCTAGCTTTGTTGCATCTCCCAAGGTTATGATAGAGGTTGACGGGTTCTCGCCTGCTATGACCCCCCAGAACATGATATCCCCTATACAAAAAGACCAGGTACCGGCTCAGGTCCACATCCACCCTAATAAAACAATGATTTATAAAAATGAAGATGGCGTAAAACAAAACTCCCGGCTGTCTGATTGAGGGTGACCACACCCCAAACAAAGTAGAATTATTACCTTTGGGGTAGCAGCTTTCCTTCCTGGAGACTACAGTCTACTCACAGGACAGGCCCTCAAGTCTCGCCTCTTTCCTGAGCCCGACTTAGCCCTCCTCCAGACCCCCTGCCAGATAATCTAGGCATGGACAGCTTGTTCAACATGCCAGAGTCTGCACCTTCCCCAGAGCCAGCTAGAATAGATTTCAGTGTTAGGACACTGGCGTTTCGACAAGCCAGATGAAATAGATTTCAGCTGGATCAGTATGCTCTGGCCAGACAAAGAGCCAGTGCCAAGACCTGGGCCTACTACAGAGCCATAGCCTGAACCCTCTTCCAGTCTCCCTTCAAGAGATCCATTCCCTCTCAGCCTCCGTCAGGAGGGGATGATTCTTCCTGTTCTGCAGTTGAGACCTTCCCAGTGCCAATTGAATGCATTGAACGGGGCAGTACTCTGTCCGTCACGGACATTGAACCATTCCCTAATTCAACTCCTGTGCCTGAGCCTGCCTTAGTGCCAGTGCCAGAGCATGCCCTCAATCTCCTTTCAGGAGATCTTGCAGTTTGTGAACCTTTCACACCAGGAATGAGTTCATCCTCTTCTCCTAAGTCCTTAGAAGACAAGACTCTGGTGGACGGTTCCCCAAGAGCCAGGTTGGTTGCCCAAACCAGGAACTGCAACGACAGTTGGCAGAGATAGATGGCACCACCCTTCCTCTGGTTTTTGTAGCAGCCGAAGTGATGGCACTACTTCAGACCCCATTGTTGGCACTATCGCTGAAGAGGTTGTCGCAGCAGCCAAGGCAGTGGTAACATAGCCTCTGGTGCCGCCCCCTGCTTAGACCCTGAAGGCACTCCTGAGCCTTCCCAGGAATCCGCTCCACTGGTTCCATCTAAGATATCCCAGCCTAAGGGCGAATTAGAAGAGTCAGGGCCATCAATAAAACCAGTACTCATTCCCACAGTTGATCCTGAGGAAAATTTAATGGAGATGAAGCACAGAGTTCCCTTGAGGAAACATAGTTGGCTCCACCCAGTAACTACAACTCCATTGCTTCCCAGGAGAAGTAATTGGAAGGCTACCCACATCAAGGGGCTAACCTCCAGTGCTACAGCTGGAAGGGCGAGCGCCTAAAACACAAATAATGATAGAGCATAGGTGCTCTCCTGGCCCTGGTGTCTTGGCACAGTGCCATGTATATATTACACATAGCCTTAGGATCCTATTTCTTGTACAGAGCCATTGAGCTCTCTTGGCACTTGTATTATATAGCTGTAACAGTGCCTCATTTTTATAGATCAATCCAAGCCCCTGATCCAGAAAGGATGTCTAGGGTTGTCTCCTACCTTTAATCAGTGTTGTTGAATTGAAGGAATTTATTTTGTACTTCAATAAGTCTGTTCTTTAACCCAACAAGCTGAAGAGCATGTCTTAGATATTTTCAGCAATTTTGTTGCATTCTTTAGATATTTTGTTGCATTCTCTTGTACTGTATTTTGTAGTATGTAGCATAAATTGAATAACTCGTGTATTTCAATACTTTCATGCTGATAAACTTGTGTTGTTAACATACTTCATGTCCATGTACATTGTCATAGATTAAATGACTCCTTTGTAATTTCAGTTATTCTCTGCACGTAGCTAGTTATCATTTTGGCACTCTGTTAGCTTAGTTCTGTGTGAAATTCACTAAGCTATTTTTAATGACCTTGAGTCACTAGCTTTGCAAATTCATTTTATTCCACAGGCAGTACCTTTAAATAAATGTAGACACCCTTTATGTTGGTGTTAGAGACATTAAGTTAAGTTAGCTAGTAAGCTCACTCTCCTCAGGGGATAGGTTAGGATTAAATATAGAACTATTTCCATTTTGCAACGGGCAACGATCCATGAGGAGAAGTACTTGACATAATTGATCCCAGCGGCTCGCTAGTGCAAACCTTGACACCCGTCTGGGAGTGGAATGTCTGCTTAAAGGGGGAGCTTTTACGAATATCGCACCTAGATTGCTAGCTCTTAAGCACTTTTATGGGAAAATACCAGATAGTAGGGGAGATAGGTGTACCCATAGACCTAGAAGTGAGAGGTGGGTTTTAGCCATTAACAGTCTAACCCTCTTGAAGGGCTGGGTTTAATGTGTCTCATAGGAGCACACTTTGGGAGTAGATAGCTGTTTTCCTGTCTTAATCTTAAGATTCAGTCTATCTCCAGGCAAATTTTTCAACCCTTTTTCTGGCTGCACCCGTTTCCTAATTCCCATGTACACACCGACCCTGCAGCCTGCAGCAATTCCCCCAGCATCAACCGAGACCATAAAATGATGGGATCACTGCCAAGAAGTTCAGTTCACACTTAGTCTGCTCGCTATCGCGGTGATCTCTCTGTCTGTCTGACGACTGAAGCTGCTGGCAGGTGGTGGAACTCTCCTCTCTCACTTAAGCTAGCCCCCCTGTGGCCCTATGGCAGGATATCGCCCAAGAGTACCTCCGGTCACATCGGCATAGGTGTGTGTGTAAGCAAAACCAAGAAGCAACGAAGGTACGTTCCCCGGAAGGGAAATTGGTTGGCTAGTATCATTTTCTTTGGCTCATTTTGTCATTTCAGTCACTTCTTTTCTCTTCAGCTTTAAAAGTGAATGCACTATCCCAGTGTGTAAATTCCTTGACAGTGCATAGCATAATTCTCACCCCTTTTTAGCAAATGAGTATAGTAAGGAATCTCCCTCCAATTCTTGCATTTATTCAGTTATTGAGAGAGCATCAACTCAGTGTTAGTCTTACCTGGAACCATCTCCTTCCAGGAGTGTTATGGATGCCGTTACCAGCCTGGCCTTTGCTTCTGTGTTCCTGATTGCCTGAAGAACCGCCCATGCCAGGGCTGATAGGAATTCTTGTCTAATTGGATCAAAGGACCACTTGCAAGTGGTCAGTATTCGAAATTGTGACGCATTATTCAATTCACTCAACCATTGTTGATGTGTAAATTCGAAGTTGATTAATTTAGTGAAAGTGTCCAGTTTCCTTGGTAATTTCTTCCATGTTGTGAATGTAAATAATAAATTACTGTTAAGAAACCCCCTTTCTCTTGCTTAACCTTGCATTTTTATTTGTTTACGTGCTTACAAGGGGTTTTTGTAAGGCCAAGATTATTAGCTTAAAATAAAATACGCAGTCTCCTCCTTGTAATCCGTAAGATTATATATGTATATATATATATATATATATATATATATATATATATATATATATATATATATATATATATATATATATGTATATATATTTCTATATAACACATACAAATATATATAAAACGTCACCTTTGGAATGAAGAAATTGAAGATATAGTAGCCTCGTTAGTTTGTTCCTAGAAAGTACAGCCTTGTTGAATGAAGTACTTAAAAATAGGAATTGTTGCCAGAAAGTTGTAGAAGGCACGTGTTCATTAGCGTCTGATGAAAATAAAAGAAAAGGTATGCCAGAAAATGTGCAATTAAAACACAGAGACTTGAACACCCGGTTTGGAAGTGGAGATGCTGCTTCATCTGAGGCGCATGGAAACCAAAGCAGCAAGAGAGTATCATTGTAAGCCTTCAACCGCCCCAACCTAACATCTACTCTTGTAATGAGAAACGTTGTCATCCTCATGAGATTCAAGGAAGCCAAGACCTGTTTGCTCTGCAGTTTGTATTTTGAGGAGGTGGGAAAACTTTTCAGGATGAACTGCGTTGGGAACAATGGCTACCGTATGCATGCATGTATGCATGTGTGTCTATATTCGTCTAGACAGACTTGATGTGATAGAACCAGAAATAACGTGTATGCCAGATATTTCCTCTCATATAACAATTTGTCTCTACGTTATGAAAGATAAAAATTTTGGCTGAATTGTTGACTGTTTCATATGATGTGTGGAGTTTTGTTGTATTAGTTTTGAATTTAGTTTCATCTTCTATATTTAAAACCTTTATGTAGGCTTAATGTAGTATGAAGAGTTGGAAGAGAGTAAGAGGCAACTTGAAAATCTTCCGAGACAACGGAGTGCCATGTATGCTTTGGTTTTGAAATGTGCATAAAAGCTGCATTTACTGTTGTTAAATGGGTTATCTGTGAAAAAAATGGTGTGGAAATGACCGAAATATATTATTCATTAATGTTAACGTGGATATAATGGAATGTAATGAAGTTGCTTTAAGTTTTAAAATATTTTGCTGGTAATGAAGGCTATGGAGCAATACGGCATTTCTCTGTAATATTGTTTTGAAATTTTGTGTTTATTCAGTAATGCTACACAAGTGATGTCATTTTTCCGTATGTATGTTCCATTAGCTTTGGTTATATATTATTGTTGTATTTCTTTGTTTTAAAGTTAGATCGTATGTAAAAGAGCACTACTGTATTATAATAACATGAAAGTATCCTACTGGTTTTTTTCTATTTTGTTTTATTATAGATATACAGTACTGTAGTGCAAACTTTGGGGTTTTCAACAAACATTTACGGTCTTTAATTATTAGATACAGCGTCAGTGGTAACGAACAAAAGCTATTAGAAGGGGGCTGAACACATCGTAATAATAACAGCCGGGAGAGACCTACTTTAAAGCCAAAGATACGGCGAGGCATCGATATTGAAATTGTTTTGGGGAAACTTTATGCAATATCTCTTGTCTATATACCATGATCGGCGAGTGAAGAACCAATAGGTAATGTTGTCCTATCTGGGTCCTTTTCAGACCTTTCATTTTTTCATTGCCTTTATTGTATCTGTCACTGTGCCTGGTATATATTTACTCCTTTCATTCCTTGAACTGATTTTTTCGTTTCTTTTGCTCTCACATTTTCTCCTTTACTTACTGACTTGACATTTTCGGTTTGCCAGTTTTCATTACTCTCTCTCTCTCTCTCTCTCTCTCTCTCTCTCTCTCTCTCTCTCTCTCTCTCTCTCTCTCTCTCTCTCTCTCTCTCGTTAAATAAAACAAAATCTTTTGTACATTAATTCTTATTTTCCTCCGGCATAAGGAAAAGGGCTACGTAGAGAGAGCATAAACAAATTTTGAGGGAACAGGTCTCCGATATGAAATCTGAATGTACTCGATGTAAGTCAATTATCCCGTGTGGGATTGGAAGAAGAAAAGCCGAGTATTTCAGTATTTTGTAACTATGCAGAATAATGGGAAATATCATTGAACGGGGTACTGCGACTGGATAGCCAAAAACCCAGTGATATAGATTTCAGTCGTAGGATATGAAGTTAGTGCAATTTCTTGGTAGTTAATGGATTATTTTTTCCCTTTTCAACAATCTTACAGGTTGATAAAAGAGATGAAAGATCCCAACTACACCTGTAAACTGTAGAACATGGAAGATCTAGAAACTTTTGAAGATTGTATGTGCTTTGTGGTTTAAGGAAAACACATATTCCATATATTTATATGATTATTGCAGATATTTTGGATTCTCAGTATTGATTTCTAAAGGATACTGTACGAGAAAGGTATGATGGCGATTAATAACATTTAGAGGGTTTAGCGCCTGGTGTTCTAAACTAATTCTCACAAATGAAACTCATGGTTTTGTGATAAAGGAGGTTAATTTAGACATTTTTACATTAAATAAATATATGTAAATAGATTTTATAAATAAGGTGAACCATCAAGTATTCAAAATCACAGGTTGAAGGAGAGGATTAAGAAAAAATTGAAAAAACTTGAGACAACAATCTTGGTAAACTTGTTGAACGTTGAAACGCATTATGGCTCGTAGTTTTATATACGTAATGTATGTTTGCATACATTCTTAATAATAGACTAGAGGCAAAATCTGAAAAGGGGCCTAGAAATCACTTTAGGGAGTACGGAATGTTAGGAGCTGGCATCCATGTCAGACTGTTAACGTGGTCCATAGTGAACATATTTCAAGTGGATGCCCATTAAAATTGGCCTTTTTAAATATCATACAGCCAAAACAAAATGGCCGCCATTATCGAAAACTCCGGATGCTAATAAAAAACACAACTTTGAATTTATTTAAGATAACATAATGAAAATTGCTGTATTTGGACATATTATAATAATACACACATCCTCAAAAGATCTAAGCAATATCTTATCTATTTCTTTCCCAATGGAGAGACAAACATGAAAAAATGCTCTGAAAATCCAACAAAATTACATCTTGATGCATTATATTAAGCTTGTACAAATGTACGAACATGCTTTAATAAAGTTCTTTTGATTTAAAGAAAAAACTGTGTTGGGATAATATTAACATTGACATCAGTCTTCCGTGGTCTAGTCCAAGTCATCTTGGGCACTGTTCAAAGGATTTCGACAAATTCCGTTAGTGCAACCACAACCAGTGGTACATCTCAGCTCCTTAAGATGACAGCTGCCTCTGTGAGATTCGCAGTTCTTACACTGGCATTGTGTAAGCTTGAAGTAAACCGCTGGAAATGGTATATCACTCATCAAATGAGCAAGTATATTTCCAGTTGTACCGTCCTTGTTCCATCCATTTCCCACCAGGGAAGATATATCTGGTTGTGCGATCAGTGGAGAGAGCCAAATTGTACACTGATGTGTGCTCGCTTGATATGCAGCTTCAGAGAAGAACGGGTTGGTGGCAACTTCTCTGGTTCTTTGTAACCTTTGAGGAACATTTTGAAACGCACGTCATTGATGTTTGTGTTGTTTTCATTGTTTGAATACAGTCTGCAGATGAAGCTTTCTACATATGTCAGTGTTCTTTCAGTAAATGTGCCGTGTCCGAGCCTGTCCAGTAAAGGACAGTTCTTGATGAGAATTTCCATGCTATTGTTTTGCCAATACCACAAAATTGGCTGATTGTGTCACAGCCAGAGAGGGCATGGAATGCTGGAAGATTGTGGCGGAGAGCTGGATCAAGGTCTACAGCGTGCACAGCAACAAAGCTCCATTGCTTTGCTGTTCCCGTTTGGAACCAAAGTTCTCCAGATAAGTCACAGGCAAAGTGAACGAGGAGAACAAGGACGTCTGTGTCCCAGGAACAAATGATCAGATGCTCAAACCCAAGATCTGTCACAGACTTGGCATGTAACAGTATCCTGGTATCAGCTTCATCGTGGTTAAATTTGAGGGAGTTGACGTCCATTCCACGGGATGACTCAACAGCCATTCAGTTATGGAATCTGCCAGATGTCACGACTTCACGATTCGGTTGAGTCGACCTTGCTTGACGAATGAGCTCCATGCTCAAAAAGTGTTCCAGGTCTTGCTTGTTCTCTGGGAGGTCATTAAATTGCCTCCAGTTGACGGGTAATGGCACATCCCTGTTGTCCACTTTGCAGCGTATTGTCCAGGTTTTCCCGGTTCGTAAAACCGGAGTGGTGTCCTTGATGGTATTTGCTTCATACCTATCAAACACGACGTCAGCTCTGGAGCAAGTGTCATTGAAGTGACTGAAGACGGAGGCTATGAACCAGTCTACGAGTTGTCCAAAATTGTGGTCATTTGCAGGTTTGCTGATTGCTTGAACAAGTGCCTGATCATTGGTGATTACACAGTTTTTCAGACTTGCTATCGGTGGTTGTTTCTCTACAGTTGTTCTTGTCTGAAGGATATTTCTAGGAGCTGCTTTGCTTGTGGATCGCATTGCTCCAGATGTGTCTGCAAGTGATTGGGGAACTGGTGAAAGTTTGTGGCTGAGGATTTCCTTCAGGTCCACCTCGCATCCAGCTTCTTTTGAAACAAGTAAGCGTTGAAAGAGGTTACGGTCTGCTTTGACGTGGTTTTCTTTCAGAGCCGAATTTTTGTTCTGGACCTGATGCATGCTTTTCAGCATCAGGCTTTTTGACTGTCTGAGCCTGTCATGGAATCACATTTTTTTTCGTGATGAGATGTAAGCCCACAATTCTTTCAATTTGTCTTGTCCTTGTGCATATGCTGTCAGAAGACATTCCATTATTTGAGGAGAAGCTACATCTTGAGTGGCCAGACTAACGGCAGTTGGATTTTGGTGTTGAAAAATGCCGAATCTCTTCAGTTGGTCAACAATCTTCTGAACATCTCCCTTGTCCCGCTTTAATCTTGAGGGTCCCGCTTCTTTTACATAGGAACGGTTGTAGTCTTCATCTCTAGCATGCATGTCCACAAATGGCGCTTTTGTCGTCTACAATTCTGCTCCGTTAATTGAGTGTGAGGCACCATTGATATCGTTTTTCCTACAAGACCACCAGTAGCTTTGCTGACTTTGTTGATGTGCTCTAAGGCTTGATCCGTCAGTGGGCGATTGAATGTGTTATTGGTTGTCTTGACCATAAAATTTCCATACATGAACTCCTGGTGAACATCGGGGTAGCTTGTTTCAAGGATTATAATGTCAGCAAGATAAACTGCTCCCCAGCTAGTGTAGTTTGTGTGATCATACTGAGCAAACCAGGGTAACATTGCCGCAAAGGACGATTTATGTAGGTTCCAGTTTCCAGTTCTCTCTGCACGCAGGAACTGCAACAAGATGGAGAGCATTTTGATGTACATCACCCAAAATCTGGAAGTGGGTGGTTGTGTTTCTTGGAAGTCGTCCAACAATCTTGTTATTCTGGAGTGCTGAACTGCATCTTTCAGTGCTTTGACTTTGTTGCTGGTCACTTCTCGTTCATTGTGTGCTTCCAAAGCTTCTACGACATGGACTGATAATGTTTGGAGGTCAGCTTCTTCTACTTGGTGATCTTTAGCCCATACAATGAATGTTGGCCAGAGTGTTTTCCAAACAGCTTCAAATGTTAGCTGGTGTGCACAAATAGCCCTGTTGTACGATTTGGCCTGCATGTTATTTTGAGCTGTATTCTCTCCAAAGACGGAACTCTCTGTACACACCTCAGTAAGACCAGATTCTGCAAAGTGATTTCCAATCACACACACGAAATTCTTGACAATGTGGAACCCCCCAAGTCGCAAGAATATCGTTTTGCATTCATTACTGTTCGCCCACTGTATTTCCTTGGTCTTGCAGTGCAGCTGTTGGTTCAGAGTAATGACTGTGGACTGGCAAGGATTTATAATGTTGGAAATCCTCAGA
>NC_089750.1:28835052-28965052 GCF_040412425.1 Macrobrachium rosenbergii | reverse complement strand
ATATATATATATATAATTTTATTGCATTGCAGGTATAAAGATGTAGCTGGCTTTGGGTGGCAATAATTTTTCGTTCTTGGGAGGAGGTTGCGTTTCCATTATCTTGATGTTTCTCTTTATTGATTACAACCTACCATAGTCGACCAACTCCCTGTTACATAACTGATTGCTTAGTCAGGTGAGACATGCGGTTTCACCTTCGGAAATGGGGTAAGTCGCTTTTCCTTTCTCGAGATCGATCTTGGCAGTTACTGGTGACACGTTTGTGGTAATCGCTCGACTGCACTTTATCAACATGCATCAGTATCTCACTTGTAGAACTCAATTACTGTACAGTGTTTGGAAATTTAACATTATTATAAACTGAATATCCAATATATATTATACTGTTATTATAAACTGAATATCCAATATATATTATATTGTTGAAGTTTTCCTAAGAATATGGTATATTATAAACTGAATATCCAATATATATTATACTGTTGAAGTTTTCCTAAGAATATGGTATAATATCGTAAGCAGTAACACTCCACCCAAACCTTCCTTTAATTGACACTTCTGTCTTAAAGGCCACCTCTTCATGTAAGAGCAGTCATAGTAATAGTCGTACTTAAAAGTTGTGCAGACAAAACATATAGTTGAAAATAACAGAAATATGTGTCGTTGCACTGTTTCTCTTCCTTTTTGTGATTTCTAGTGATCAGAGATGTGACGTCATACCAAAGTGTATAATTAGTCTCGTTTGATGGGCTTTGAAATGGACTCATTAACACGAACCATTATCCACTGACATTTACTCATTTTAATCTGTATAAATAGACAACACGGAAAGCGTTTAGAGATGAACACGCTTGTTTTTGTTCTGTTTATTATTATGTAGGTTCAGAATTATCGTTTTTTCGTAGAGGTATGGAAAATTTAATGCCTACAGGTCTCGGCAGAACGTGTCTTTTACATTATTACAGTATATAAACATGGTTATGTTGATATATATTATAAATAAAATACTAGATGAATGCAATACTTTTATGTATATAAGTTGCAGTGTAAAAAAACGTGCTCTCCCCAGACCTGTAGGCGTTAATTTTGCAATATCTTAGTGAAAAAGAAAATTTCTTTAGCCTACATGATAGTATAGAAATGAAAACCAGCATGGTCCTCTTTGAACCTTTATATGTCTGTATACACAGAGTGGACAGTATATATAGAGAAGTATCCTGGCCAGTGAAATTTGTGTTAAATTTTTTTAAGCTCTTTTTGTTTTCACTCAGTTTTTGTCAGTGTCCACCATATAATGGAGTGTTGTTACACTGTAGAAGTAGTGTTCCCTGAAGAGAGCATCGAGTTAATGGATGAAATAGCTTTCAGCTTGGTAATTAATAAATTGAACAACAAAGTAGCAGTTTTGTGCCGCTTCGAGACGTAAGCATTGAAGATAGGGAAAAATATTGAAAGTAAGTTATGGATGCCACATGTGCACTAGCACTTGACAAAAATATATGAAAGAATATCTTTGCTAGAAACACTTAATTAAAAGGAGAGAGGAATAGACAGTACCTGGAGACACGATTTCATCTCAGATATTTGGAGACCAAAGCTAGTAGAGAGTACTGCTGAAAACCTTTAGCCACCCATACCTGATATTCACCCTTGTGGAGAGAGACATCACTTTTAGGGCATCCAAGGAAGCTGGGACAGGTACAGTTTGCAAGTTTGAATTTGGAGGCGTGGATGCCTTTCGGTAGTAATTGCGTTGAACACTGATAGCTCCCTATGTAATGGGGAGCATCGTCGGCCTATGAGAAGCCAGGGAATCGAGTACTGTTTGGTTTGCAGATACAGATTTGGAAACTTAAAAGCCTCCCACTGGTTACTGTCCATGATGCATAGTGGTTGCAGATGACTTCTGGGACTTTTCACTAGAGCTGGAGGATTCATGGAGAAACATCTTGCCTCTTGAAATTTTTTACATTTTCCTGAACTGGGAAATCCATGCTAAATTTTCATTATGGATTCTTGTCCTTTAGTTAGTTTTTGGCAAATCTCACCTATAGGTAGGAATAAGGTCAAACAGCAGACAGCTTGGAAATTAGTAGATGAGAGAAACACAACAGCAGTCCTTTTCTTACCCTTTGAGACTTCAGTTTTGAGGATAGGAAAAAATAAAGAAAATATTGTAAGTGTTGCTACAAAGTTATTCATGCCACATGTGCGCCAACACTTGATAAAAATAAAAGGAAAACACTCTCAGGAAAACAGTTAAATATGGGAAAAACATGGACAACATAAATGGACTAGTAGCTGTTGTTTCATCTTAGAGAAACGGAGATCAAAGCTACGAGAGAGTACAAACGAAAGTGTTTAGCTAATGCAGCCAGACATCCACCCATGCGATGAAAAATGTTAAAACTTTTTCGCCCTCCAAGAAAGCTGGGGCTGGTGTATTTTGTAAGTATGAATTAGGAGGAGCTTTTAAGTGTGTCAATATGAACTGCGTTGGACACTGATGGGTGCGCTTGTGATGGGGAATATAGTCACCATTAGGTGATCCAGGGAGTCAAAGATCAGTGTGATTTGCAGATTCAGCTTCAGAGGTGGTGTGCAAAGCTCTGTGTATAAGCTCTCTTAGATGCTGATTGGTTGCAGACTAATGGAACTTCTTTAGAGCTGGAGTATTGAAAGGGGAAGTATCTTTGCGATGGGAATTTTTTAATTTTAATTTTTCTGAACTATGAAACTTGTGTTCGATTATCATTTTTTTACTCTTGTTTTTCAGCTTTTGGCAGTACTTTATATATAAGAGAGTTGCCCTGTTTTAGCTCACTGGTAACCCAGAAGAAGGCCTTGGTTTAAAGCTGAGTCAGTTGTTGGCTTGCATGTTAAAAAACGGATGAACATAATATCAGTTTATGTTGTCCCTCCAAGACTTCAGACTTGGGTATAGGAAAATTTACTGAAAATATTGGGAGTGTTGCCATAAAGTTTCGATGTCATTTGTGTATTAGCAGTTGACAAAAATAAAAGAAAGACTACCAGAGGAGCATAATTAAATAGGGGATAAGTATTGACATCCTGGATGGACTTGGAGAAGATGCTTCATCTCTGAGAGAGGAAGGCTGAAGCTGCATGAGTGTACTGCTAAAAGTGTAGATTCTCCAACCTGAAATTTTCCTTTGGGATGAGAAACATTATCACCCCTAGGAGACCAAAGGAAATTGGGACTGGTGTAGGTTACAAGTTTGAATTCGGGGGAGCCATGAAAAACACTCAGTGTGAATTATTTTGGACATATTAGCCGCCCAGTATGGTTTGCAGATTAAATTTGAGGGAGGCCTGAATGCCTCCCTTTATATACTGTCCACCTGTCCACGATGCACTGCTGCTACAGAATTCAGAGACGTTCTCTAGACCATGAGGATTCATGGAGAAGCATATTCTCTTTTGAAATTGTTTATTCTCATTTCTCTGAACCCTGAGATTCATGTTAAGTATTCTCTTTTGAATTGTTTATTCTCGTTTTTCTGAACCGTGAAATTCATGTTAAATTTTCACTTTTGATTCTTGTCTTCAGTCAGTTTTTGGTAGGAAAGCCGTACGTATTTCTCTCTCTCTCTCTCTCTCTCTCTCTCTCTCTCTCTCTCTCTCTCTCAGCAGCCTCTATTGTGTTCAGCGCCGGCTAATTTCTGTCGTTTCTCAAATGATCGTCGGGAGAAATTTTTTCATTAACATTGTTTATGCTACTGAATCGTGCCTCTTTTTATGCTGGTTCTGTGCAAGCGCTGGACATTCGCTTGCTATGTGGTTTATGGTCTCGTCTTTCATATTGCACTTCCTGCATATGGGTGAGATGTTATTTCCATCTATTGTTCTTGGGACATATCTGGTTCTTAGGGCTTGATTTTGTGCCACTGTTAGCATTCCTTCTGTTTCCTTCTTGAGTTCTCCCCTCTGTAGCCGTTGCCATGTTTCATTGCTGGCCAGTTCTTTTGTCTGTCTCATGTACTGTCCATGCATTGGTTTGTTGTGCCATTCCTCTGTTCTGTTTTTCATTCTCCCGTCTCTGCATATTTCTGTCTTTGCTTACTTTTATCAGTCCTTCTTCCCACGCACTCCTTAGCCACTCGTCTTCACTGGTTTTCAGATGTTGCTCCAGTGCTCTGCTCTCGATGTTGACGCAGTCCTCTATGCTTAGCAGCCCTCTCCCACCTTCGTTTTGTGTTATGTATAGGCTGTCTGTATTTGGTCTTGGGTGTAGTGCTTTGTATATTGTTATGTGTTTTCTAGTTTTCTGGTCTATACTGCGGAGTTCAGTCTTCGTCCACTCCACTACCCTCGCACTGTATCTGATTACTGGTACTGCCCATGTGTTTATGGCTTTCGTTATGCTTCCGGCATTGAGTTTGGACTTGAGTATCGCCTTAAGTCTCTGCATATATTCTTTCCTGATCGTGTCCTTCATCTCTTAGTGTTTTGTATCCTTTCCTTCCATTATTCCTCGGTATTTGTATCCCGTCACATCTATGTGTTTGATGCTATTCCTGTCTGGTAGCTTTATCCCTTCAGTCCTTGCTACTTTGCCTTTTTGTATGTTGATCAATGTGCATTTTTCAATTCCAAGCTCCATCCTGATGTCCCCAGATACAATCCTTACAGTCTGGATTAGGGTATCTATTTCCTTGATGCTCTTACCATACAGCTTGATGTCGTCCATGAATATCAGATGGTTAATTCTGTTGCCTCCTTTCTTGAGTTGGTACCCAGCATCGATCTTCTGCAGTACTTTTGTCATGGGAATCGCGGCTACTATGAAGAGTGGTGGGGACAGTGAGTCACCTTGAAAGATCCCTCTCCTGATGTTAACCTCTGCTAGTCTTATCCCAGAGCTTGTAAGTACTGTATTCCAGTTGCGCATTGTATTTTTAAGGAAGCTGATGGTGTTTTCCTCTGCCCCATATATTTTCAGGCATTCTATTAGCCACATGTGCAGTATCATGTCAAAGGCTTTATTGTAGTCAATCCATGCCATGCTTAGGTTGGTTCTCCTTCTCTTACTACTCTTCATTACCATTGTCTATTAGGAGATGGTCTTTTGTGCCCCTACACTTCCTTCTCCAGCCTTTCTGTTGGTCCCCCTGGTTTTGGGACCACCTTGACGTGGTGAGGGGGCTCTTGAACCCCAGGAATCTGCTCCCGGGTTTAAGTCCAAGAGTCCCACATGCCATTATAAATTGGTTTGGATTAAATTCTGTGGAATTTTCCACTATTATTAAATTTATTGGACCTGATAAATAGGAAAAGATATCATAGCTGGGAATGGGTTTATATCGTAAGCTAAATAGTGGGAACTGTGGTAGGATCATCAACTGCCCGATAATGTTCGGACCACAGATTCCAGGGGGGTCTGGTTCTAGGGATAGGACTCTCGGTATTCTATCCAGTTTGCCCATAGCATGATTAGGGTGGGGATGATTGTATTCTTGTAATATTCTCAGTCCTAGCAAGCGGGTTGGCTTACACTTGGGCCACTCTAATCATGTTGTGCCATCCCCCTGTGGGGTAGGGTAGAGGGAGGACATTTGGGAGTCAGTTCTCACTTGTGCCATTAGTGGAAGAATAAACTCCATGAAAGGCTGATGATATCTTTTTAAGGTTTTCAAGTTTACTTTTTTTTTTTTTTTGCCCTCAATCTTTATGACAAGTCAGTATAAGGATTTGAGTGCCCTTGGACCCTTTGATGGTAGCGAATCGGCACAGTTGACAACCGCTGGAACCTCATCTGACAATCCTTCTTTAGAAAAGTCAAAACAAAATCAGAATGTAATAACACTGGAACCATATATGCTCCAGTACAGAGGAAACCAATAAAAAGTAAATACCGTCTTGACCCAACCTTGACTCACTTTGACTCCCTCTTTGGGGGTGGCAGTTGGTCAAGGTTTCTAACCTTAGAAACTGACCAGAAAGTATCAGCACTCAAGTTGGAAAATTATTTATTGAGCAGACACTGTACGGCTGAAGTGTCGTTTAGACAAATAAAAGAAAAGACTTGGCTTATAGAGGCCACAACAAAAAGTCAGTCTGAAAATTATTTAACAATAAAAAATATAGATAACATAAATATAAAAATAAAAAAACATGATACTATGAACAGTATTCAGGGTACCATTGTACTTCCTGAGAATAATAACGAGCCAGTTGAAAAGAAACTACTATTAGACTCACTTAAGAGATACCCCAAAGTATAGGATTGCGAACTATATGATCTACCAAGTGAACAGATGAATAAACAAATCTTAAAAATCGCAAAAACAAAATTTGAGGGTCAAGACCTACCTCTGAAAATAAAAATTTTAGGCCAAACCAGAGAAGTAAGACCATACATCACAAAGCCGCTACAATGTCAGAATGCAGTAAATATGGACACACAAAAAATATTGTCGAAATGACCCTGTGTGCGCATATTGTAGATCTGAAGAACATGCCACACAAGGAAGTGCAGCAAACCAAAGTGCATAATCTGTGAACAAAACCATCATGCAAGATCCAAAGAATGTATGTACTATATATACAATACAGAGTTGAAAATATTGCAAGAAAGAACTGGAATGTCTGTAAAAGAAGCTAAATTAGAATTGAAAGTAAGAGGAATTCAGGATCCGTCTAAGAAACGTACATATTCTTCAATAACAAGAACCAATAATGAAACAAAAATGCATACAAACAAAAATAACAGAACACAGAAAAGTAAATCTCAAGAAGAAATTAATGCTTTATAAATAAAACTAAAACAGTAAAGAATAAAGAAACAGGTACAAATGGGATGGATAACATTCTGTCCAATTCATTTGAAATATTAATGCAAATAGGAACACAGGAGGATGCTACTACGGAAATAACAAAGGAGGGACCTGACAGACTGGAAATTAAAGATGAAAAAAGGCTATTGGAAAGAACACCACCCAAAACAAAGAAACCAACAATTGTTAGAGAAACATCGGTCAAATCAAAGACAAAAGATATAAAGAATGAACAAAAACAAGTTAAGAATATACCATTATCTCCTAAAAAATAGTAAAACCAATTGATACAGATATCCAGAATACCGAGGAAGTGGAAGACAACTGTGCCTTAGACAGCAATGAATATGTCAAAGGAGAAGAGATTACTCCATCACCAATAATTGGTACAGCAAGAACAAATAAAGAAAACTGTACATGACAACTCTTGTGGATGTAATGATTGTTTCATTGCATTGTGCAACAATAACAAAAACATAACAAAAGATGGTTTAACAAACGTAAACTTTATGAAGTATAGAAAAAAAGAAACCACAGATTTGAGTACCCATGAAAAAGGTTGCATGTGCGTTGAGCACTTAGTATATTATAAAGAAAAACAAAAGAATGTCGTGGGTAAATTATTAGAAAAAATCCAAATTGATAATACAAAAAAAGAGAGTAAAACTCGACCGCTATAATAAAATATTTTCCATAGCTATATTATACAATGGAACGTAAATGGTCTGCAGACCAGATTACACCTAGGAGAAATACAACGATTACTAAAAGAATACGAACCTATGATATGTTTACAACATGTCAACAAAACAGTATCAACAATAGGTAAATATAGCTTGGCATCTTCATCTAGAGAGGAAGAAGGAAATTTAGGTACTGCTGTATATGTACATAACAAAGTATGTTATTACAAAATACAAGTAAACTTTACTGATCTGCAAATATCGAGTATTAGATTAGAATACAAATAAAAAACGATAATTATGTAATTTATAATTTATACAACCAACCCAATAAAAATTGTAACTTTGACAAACTTAAAGAATTACTTAATAATGCCAAGGAACCTACATTAATAGTAGGTGATTTTAATGCCCACAACCCGATGTGGGACTCTAATTGTACAGACTCAAATAGAGCAGTAAGTAAAATAGAAGAATTCATAGACTCATATGACATGTGCTGCATAAATGGTAACGAAATCAACACATTTTTTTAAAACACATGGAACATTTTCCTCAATCGACTTAACTCTGTGTACAACAAACATAGTAGATAGATTAGATTGGAATACAGTTGATGACTTGCATACAAGTGACCATTTCCCAATATTAATTTCATTATTACAAAATAAACCCACCAAGCATGTCCCTTGATATAACATTTATAAAGCAGATTGGGAGCAATATGAACTCCACACTAGGAATATCCCACCATTTGAATATTTAAAAGACCATAATGAAACTAATAAATTTTTTGTTGATTTCATTAAAAATGTAGCTGATAAATCAATACCAAAATCCAAATCTCATCCAACAAAACACGAAGTCCCATGGTGGTCTGAAAAACTAACAGAATTAATAAAAACAAAGCACCAAATTGGAAGATTAGATAATTTGAATAGAAAATTCAGTAAAATAAACAAAACATTACCAATATTAGAAGGAACCTTACAAAAGCTGACTATATTATTATTAGAAATAAATACATTAAAAGCTCTATATAACAAAATATCTGCAAAATTTAAAAGAAGTAATACAAGGAAGAATCATTTCTTGGAGAAAATATGTATCAGATCTCTCTAATAATACTCCCATACAAAAAAATATGGGGAAAATTCAGGAAAATAAATGGTACCCATGTTAAACCACCTAGACATGCCATAATAAAAGATGGGAAAAGAATACTGGATCCTAAAGAAATAAGTAATGTAATAGGTGAAAATTTAGCAAAGTAAGTAGCAACAAAAATTTAGATGAGCATTTCCGAAAAAAGAAAATTAATACAGAGTTAATAACAATAAATTTTGAAACCATAGAAGATATATATTATAATAGAAAATTTAATATGGGAGAGTTAGAATTTGCTCTATTGAACTGCAATAAATCTGCCCCTGGAGGTGACAGTATTTGTTTTGAAATGATCTGCCATTTAGCACCTTTGGCAAAGACATACTTATTAGAGTTTTATAACCACTTATGGCTTCAAAATTTATTTCCTAATGAATGACGCAAAGCTATAATTATTCCAATCCCTAAACCTGGAAAAGATCCTAGTAATGTAAACAATTACCAACCAATTTCTTTAACTAGTTGTCTATGCAAGTTGCTAGAAAAAAGGGCAAATGCTCGACTAACATGGCACATTCGAGAAAATAAAATTTTGACTCCCACTCAATTTGGGTCACAAAGTAACAGATCGACACTGGATTCTCTATCTAACTTGGAAGACCACATACGAAGAGGATTTGAATGAAAACAACTGACTATAGCCGTCTTTTTTTGACATTGAAAAGGTATATGATACTACATGGAGGTATGCAATATTAAAAACGTTGCATAAAAATAACATCTGTGGACATTTACCTAGGTTTATCGAAAACTTTCTGACAAATCACACTTTTGAAGTGAGAATTGATGATGTATTGTCAAGTACATTTCCACTTGAAAATGGTGTTCCACAAGGAAGCATCCTTAGTGGCACACTGTTTACTTTAGCAATAAACGATATCAGTAATAATCTGCCTATTGGAATTAAAAGTAACTTGTACATGGATGATTTTGCCATATATTATTCAGCATCTCACGTAAAACATGCAGAGCGGATTATTAATAAAACTATAATAAAAATAGATGAATGGGCCTCATCTGTAGGCTTCAAATTTTCTATACAAAAATAAAAAGTGGAAAAAAGGTGAAGAAATAAATTTAAAAATCAGAAATCATTCCATACCAATTGGCCAAACAGCAAAATTTTTGGGATTAGTATTTGATACTCACTTGAACTGGAAAGCCCACATAACATATATGAAATCAAAATGTAAAGAGTATTAAACCTAATTAAAAAACTATCGGACACTACTTGGGGAGCCGATAGACATAACCTTACTTTACTGTATAAAGCAACAGTGCTGTCTATCGTTGACTATGGAAGTGAAATATATGGCTCGGCATCAGACGCAACGCTGAAAACAGTAGACCCAGTTCATAATGAAGGTCTTAGGATATGTTCAGGAGCTTTTCGATCATCACCAACGTCGTCTTTACAAGTTGAATGTGGTGAACTACCTCTGTCTCTTCATAGAGAGCTAGTAACAATGAAGAGTGCTCTGAGAATTCAGACAAATGATTCTCCAACCAAAAAATTATTTGGATTAAGAGATGTGTTTATAAACAGTCATCCACCTCCTTTCCCAATTAGATCTAGAAGATTGTTTGAGTCGCTAAATATAAATATACAATTACCTTTAATATTAAAATTACCTCCTCCTTGGACAATGAATAAAATGAGAATTTGTACACACTTGAAATATTTATCAAAAAGTCATTCATATACTCCAGAATACCATAGACAACATACAGTAGAACATATAATCCGAAAAGGTCCACATTATGCAATATACACCGACGGATCTAAATCACAATACGGAGTGGGATATGCTGCAGTATCCCAAAACAAAATGTATCGGTTCTCTCTACCAGATAACACCTCAATATTTAGAGCTGAGTTACGTGCAATAGTATCAGCCATAGAAATAATTAGAGAAGTCTCGTAATAATTTTGTGATTTATAGCGACTCCAGAAGCGCCATAGAAGCCATTCAAAGCTATAATCACAAAAATAATATTGTACAACATATAAAGTTTTCACTCCATAAATTATATAATAAGGGCAAAAAATATTGAAGTATGTTGGATCCCTGGGGATTAAGGGAAATGAAGAGGCTGATAAAGCAGCTAAAGAAGCGGTCCACATGACAAGAGCAAATGTAGACATCTCTATTAGTGACTATACAAGATTTATAAAAACAGTCATTGTAAAAAAGTGGCAAAATATATGGAACGAAGAACCTGAAAATAATAAATTAAAACAGATAAAATCCAGTGTTGGAAAATGGAGTTCATCATATTAGAGAGAGAGACACACACAAGCAATTCTGACTCGTCTTCGAATAGGCCATACTTGTTTGACACATGGACACTTAATGAACAGTCCATGTGGCCCTCCTCCCAAATGCCCAGATTGCAATGTGTTGATAACAGTTAAGCATATACTGTGTGAATGTCCAAGATATAACCTGCAGCGATTATCAAATTTGGAAATAGACCAATAAAAGAAATTTTGTCGGAATCTTCAACATTCTCAATAGTACCTATTTTAATATTCATGAGAAGCTGCGAATTAATTGATAAAATATAAAAAATCAATCTATAATAAATTTTAAAATAAATTTATAATTTTAATTAATTTATTTTGAATTTTAATATACTTTTTAGTGAGCATATATGGAAGCAGAGTATAAATGTATTTATTGTGTGAGTGTGTTCCAGTATGAAAGCGTATGCCTTTTTTACAGCTTTTAATTTCATTTTCCTTTTTGTTCATTCATCATTGGCGAATGACCTATTACAGAGCAGGAGCCCAGAGTGTTTATTCCGAGTTTTGAACACAAAAGGTTTGACCCCCTAGATAAGTAGTGCCTACCCCCAGCATCTCAAAAATGTATTGCTGCTGGATCAGAACTCTGGCTTTTGTATCAGAAATGAACCCTAAAAACTAAAAAAATAAATTTTTGTCTGAGTGAAAAACATATGCTTGAAACTTTTCCTAAACCTGCCTTGGAGTCCCCTGGACACAGAATGAGCAATACCAGCAATGTCAAGGCTGGCTTTATGTTTGCCAGCAGCTTCCAAAGGGGGGTTCAAATTCACGTTTATTCCGAGTAAGGAACACATGCCTAAAACTTTCATAAAAGGGACCCCATGAACTCAGGATGACCATTGCCAGCAAATTTCTCTCTGGCTTTTCACCCGCCAGTAAGCTTCAAAGGAGGCATGCAGTACAATTATGTGACAGCAGTGTATAAATATGAATGAAGTAGAAATTATTCCCTTTTAACATTGCATTTGGAATGTATCATGACTAAAAGGAAGAAAAAATGGTGCATATTGATACAAATCCAGATGTAACCAAAAACGTTCTCTATGAGTGCTGAGTTGTCGTCTGGCAGCAGGGTCAGGAAGTAAACTATCAGCTGATGCCGTGAAACTTCATGTCGTGTACTGGACGCCTAAGCTACAGATGTTTTCACTGTAAGATAAGTAAGCTTTTGCCATTATTACTTCATAATATACAGCAGGAATGTATTTAGCATACATATTTATGTGAACGTAACCTGTAAATGATGGCGCCGAGCATTTATCGCCCAGGAAAATAATTGTATGGGCCACTGTGATGTAGCTCTACAGTTTTGTGTATAAAGAAATTGATTTGGTTTACGCATGCTTCTGGGTATGCTTTGCACAGTCTAGCCATTCAACTGTACGGAGTGATTTGTAAATAGTGTTAAGTGTAAGCAATGGTAAGGCAAAGTAGTCATTAGAAGTAATAAAACTGATACTGAGTAGAGGATATTTGGGTACTTTTTGAGCAGGAGACTTCAGTCAGGTGGCTGTGTGCGTTGCAGCGATATGCCAAAGGTTGCATGAAAAGTAATATTATTTTCATGTGAAAATAACTCAAGCAGATTCTTATGCAAAACAGTTATACTGCTGTGACTATATATATGCAAGACAACAAGTTCTTGATGTATATAGTGAAAGTTGAGTTTGCGGAATTGTGGCACCAGCGCGAGTTGTTTCCCGCCATTCAGGAGAACATCCAGCAAAGCAAACTCAGCTCTTGAGGGTGAAACAGGACAACAAAAATATCAACACTCTCATAGAAGGAATGGAAAACACATGCAATCCTTTTACCATTGCCTCTAGTTCAGACCTCTATAACCTATCCTCAGGAAAGGCAGCACAAGATGCTACGAGGAAGTATCTTTTAGGGACCCTAAACAGAGGAAAGCAAATGAGACAGTTGTTTGAGGCTGAATGTTCGGATGAGACACGGTTCTTAAAACGTGTATCGAGAATGAGGGTGATGAACTTTGCAGCAGAAAATGTCAAGCCTTCACGAACCATTAAAGATGTAAATACAGCAGAGGGAGTACGGGATGTCTTTGGCAGGATTCTCACCATTTCAGCAAGAACAAACAAGAATGTCAATCTTCGTCATTTGCTAAGCTTCCCAATTACCACTGTCCCACTGGCACTGGCAAACACTGATGGCACCATTTTGAAAACTGACAAAGGTGCACTTACAAAGTTGTTGGAGAATTATCAAAATGTAGTCCCGGACTCCACTACTCTCCCAAACATCAGAGTGACAGTACTTGATGGTGGCATCATCCTACATGAGACCGTGCTACAACACACCAGAGCCTCGTATGGGGCAATGGTGCGAGATTTACTGGTAAAGGCCTGCTCTTTCCATGGAGAGGAAGTCCATATCATCTTTGACCAGTACAAGTCTCTTTCCATCAAAAATTACGAGAGAGAGCTTCGAGGAGGCATTCACCAAAAGTTTGTCATCACAGGCTCTGACCAAGCCCAGCGTCAGAGTGGAGCCACACTCCTGAAAAACACTTACTTCAAGGAAGAATTTTCCCGCTTTGTGATGACAGAACGTGTCAAACCCTGTTATGGGTCTGTAATTGGACATAAAACAGTATACATACCACTTGGAGGAAAATGCATTAAGCTCAAGAATGATGAAATCAATATACCCAAGTGACAAAACCAGATCATCTGCAAGCTGAACGTGAAGAGGCAGACACCTTTAGTGCCTTCCATGTATCAAATATCCTAGAAGGGAATATAATTGTCAGATCATCCGACACAGATGTACTTGTGATCCTTCTTGGTTTACTGGAATGATATGAGTTAGGAGAAAAGGTGATTTTAGATTTTGGATCCGCTAACCATTGTAGGTTCCTTGATGTGTCTCAGATGGCTGAAGAGCTGGAAAAAAAACATGGTGGGCAAACAGACGCCCTTCTTGGTTTTCATGCCTTAACTGGCTGTGATTTTACCTCCGCTTTCTTCTGGAAAGGGAAGATTAAGCCCTTCAGGATGTTAGAGGAAGAGTTGAATGCCATCAAACATCTTCGGACCCTAGCATCAGATGAGGTGGACACTGAGGGAGTCACAGAGTTCATCTGCCATATGTATGGATACTCAGGTATATAATATCATCAATGAATGCCGGTTTATATAAAGGTTTCCTGAAGGTAACCTACTGTAGAGGGAAAGCAACATCTCTCAAAAATGTGAAAAAACTTAGTGTGCTTCCCTCCCTCCTTGTGAAAAGACAGCTTCACTGCATACCAAGCGTGCAAACTATGTTGCCAGGATGTGGAGAAGGGCAGACACACCCATTCCAACTTGTGGCTGAAATCCTTGTGATTTTGGCTGGTTGGCTACCACCAGTGGATTTCAACCCAAATGGTTTTCTGGCAGTTCCGTTCCTGCAGAGTGCCTCTCCACACTGAACAGTACGTCAGATATATCAGCTCACTCAGATAGTTTTGGGACTGAAATGAGGAGCTGTCAGAAGATGCCTGGAGTGACGACAGTGATACTGATGATGAGTAACATAAACAGAAGCTACATTTTCAGTGCAGTTACTTTTTGACAGCATCGCAGCATGGTATGTCTCATATTCAGAGCAGTTATATTTTGACAGCATTGCACAGCAAGTAATGTTTACCCATATAATTAAATGGACATTGTCTTTTTTCCAGTAGAAAAAGTGTGCATATTTTTCTAAGATTACAGTTAGCTATCATGATATATGTTACATTTTGTAATGCAATTATATTATGAAATAATTATGAGAAATTAAACTGAGTTCATGAGGAATACTTTTTCCACAATTTCAGCTTTGTGTTCCTAACTCTGAAAAAATTGTAATTGAACCGCTGATGGATGTAGGAGTTACTGGCGGGTGGAAAGCCAGAGATAAATTTGTTGGCATTGGTCATTCTGAGTTCATAAGGCTTGAAGGAAGGTTTTTAGCAATATTTCAGCCTTGTGTTCATAACTCTGAATAAAAGTGAATTTGAACCTTTGGTCGATTTAGGAGTTGCTGGCGGGTAGAAAGCCAGAGAGAAATTTGCTGGCAATGGTCATTCTGAATTCATGGGGTCCCAAGGAAGGTTTTTATGAAAGTTTTAGGCATATTCCTTACTCGGAATAAACGTGAATTTGAACCCCCCTTTGGAAGCTGCTGGCGGACATAAAGCCAGCCTTGACATTGCTGGCATTGCTCATTCTGTGTTCATGGCACTCCAAGGAAGGTTTAGGAAAAGTTTCAAGCATATGTTTTTCACTCTGACGAAAAAAATTTTTTTTTTAGTTTTTAGGGTTAAATTTTTATGCAAAAGCCAGAGTTCTGATCTGACAGCAATACATTTTTGAGATGTTGGGGGTAGGCACTACTTATCTAGGGGGTCAAACCTTTTGTGTTCAAAACTCGGAATAAACACTCTGGGCTGCCGGTCTATTAGGTCCCAGTGCTAGGCTTCTAACCTAGACTTGTCATTTCATCCTAATCCTTCAGGCCAGCCCTATGAGAGCTGATAGTCAGCTCATTGGTCTGGTTAAACTATTTTAATGATAATAATAATGATAATAACTTTCTGTTGGTGGTGGATGGTGTTTGTGTTCTCTAGGTAGTTGTATAGCCTTTCACTGATGATATCTGTTAATAACTTCCACATTATTGGTAGGCAGGTGATAGGCCTGTAGTTACTTGCTATATTTCCCTTGTTCTTGTCTTTCTCTACTAATGATGTTCTCCCTGTGGTTATCCATTTGGGCGCATGGTGGTTTGTGATACAATGCTGGAGTTGTTCTGCTATTCTTGGGTGTAGGGCCTTGAAGTTTTTGGGCCAGTATCCATGGACTTCATCGGACCTGGGGCTTTCCAGTTGGGTATTTTCTTTATTTGATGTCTGATTGTGTCTGTCGTGATCTCGGTGAATCTTTGTTTTATTCTCCCCATTTCTTCTGCCTTCATTTCCTGGAACCATGTTGCAAGTTTTTTGTGTGATACCAGATTGCTCCATATGTTTTCCCAGATTCTTTTACTTGGTTTGGCTTCAGGAATTTCCTGGTGGTTGTCTTCCCCTCTTGGTTGGCTGTATAGTCTTTTCCGGTTGGTTGCAAAGAGTTTGTTCTGTTAGTATCCTTTATTCCTGTTCATGTACAGGGTGGGGCAAATCAAATGCCCAAGTTTTGATAGGCTATTAGGAAAAGTAAAACAATACTTACAGAATTAATTGTTGTTTTATTTGAATCCGTATACAGTGCCGTTTGTGTGATCACTTTTTGAAGATGGCATCAGGAAGATGGTGGCCATCTGTAGCGATGCACTGTTGAAGGCGATGTCTGAAGTTTTCGGCTGCTCCTCGGCACATCTCAAGGGGTATTTCAGCAATTTCCTCCCGAATTCGCATCTTCGATTCTTCCAAATTGTGTGGCCGACTTCTGAACATTTGCGACTTCTTCCTGTGGGGATATCTGAAGGAGAAAGATGCGAATTTGGGAGGAAATTGCTGCAATACCCCTTGAAATGTGCCGAAGAGCAGCCGAAAACTTCAGACATCGCCTTCAACAGTGCATCGCTACAGATGGCCACCATCTTCCTGATGCCATCTTCAAAAAGTGATCACACAAACGGCATTGTATACTGATTCAAATAAAACAACAAATAATTCTGTAAGTATTGTTTTACTTTTCCTAATAGCCTATCAAAACTCGGGCATTTGATTTGCCCTACCCTGTACCATTGGATCTTAGGTGCTTTGGCTTTAAGCCCCTGTTTTATATCTTCTGTTGTGTTGTTTAGTCCCTTCTCCTGTACTATGTATTTCTCATTCAGTTCCTTTCTTGTTTTCTTGCTTCTTAGCCTCTTTTCTGCCATCTCTTTCAGTTTACTCTAGTCAGATCTCTTCGCCATGATTTGTTTTTCCAGGCACCTTTTCCAAGGCAGTTGCTGTTTTAGTTTCTCTTGGTTTAGTTGTGATGGTGGTGTTGATGTTTGTATCCCCACGAATTCTACTACGATCCTTGCTCCTGAATATTATTATTATTATTATTATTATTATTATTATTATTATTATTATTATTATTATTATTATTATTTCAGGATAGGTACATATATGGTTCGTGTACTTTGAAAAATTACGATTTGTGTACAGCTTTCACCCCCTACCATAACTCTCATCTGGTGGGTTCTGGTCACTTACATTCTCAAGATTGATATCCATAGACGTTACTCCCATGACCCCCCCTGCCTTCTTGATTTGTGAAAGTGACTTCCTGAAGGTTACTTCATGTTATAAAGTCTGATTCTTAACGGAACAGATGTTTTTCTCTTTTTCCACCCGGACTTTGGACATTGAAATATAAAATTGGTCAGTGCCTCATTCCCCTCCCCTTAGAAGTATTTCCTTTCGTGTTTTGTTCTCTGCCACAATAATTTCCAATTTTGAGATTCTTTCTTCAGAATAACCCATTCTGCCACAGCAGTGTCCATTTGTCTAATAAAAGCCTGTTTTCTTTGAGCTCTTCCTTCATTTTTTTGTTCTCTGCGTAGACGGTTTCCAGTTTTCCTAGTAAGGACCTCATTTTTGAGAGCTCGTCATCAAGTTTCTCATTGTCTTTCATGGTTGTTTCCAGCATTCTCAGTAAGGACCTCGTTTCGAAGAGTTCCTCCTTCAGTTTCGCGTTCTCTGCTGTGGCAGCTTCCAGCTCTATTATTAGATTCTCTTTTTCCATGAGGACTCTGTTCAGCTCTTCATTCTTTACCTCATTTTTTCCCAGTGGGGACACTTTTTCTGATAAATCCTTTTTAAGTTTTTCATTATTTGCAAGGGCAGTTCCCAGTTTTGATAGTAAGTATTTTATCGTTAAGATTGTTCCCACGCCTCCTACTGATAAGGCAAGATTAATAGCAAAAAGTCCATTTCTCATAGAAGCAAATGATTTTATGTGCTCATTTTCGGGTAAGTGAATTCTAAGTAATTGTGGAAGAAAGTGTGAATTGAATTTCTTTTTCTGCCGTTCCAAATCTTCAAAAGCAGACATTGCAGCGGCCAGCTTTGCTTTAGCGATATGGAATTCACGAAGGTAAGGTATGTATTGCCAGAATCCCTCGCTGGATTGATGTCTCCCGCTGATGCCTGAAGTTTTTGGAAGGATCTTCAAAAGTGAGAACACACGGCCTACAAATCCAAGGTCACAATGTTCCTCTGCTTTTAGGAGAACTTCCTCAGCCAGTAGGTCAATCACCCTTGTCTCCTGGTACACCATTACCACAAGGACTCCAAGAAGGACCGTAATAACAGCCACAGCCGCAATATGAAGTATGATCGCAAATTTAAGCATCGTTCAATCAAATATGCTTCAGAAACCCCTGGAAGGGACGCTTTAAGTAGGTATGCCAGGAATGAAAAGGATTTAGAAACTCCTATTTTTCAATATTTCTGTTTCTTTATTTTTAGTTTTTATGTAAAATTTAGCCCTGTACGGAATTTATTTAATGGAAATATTGTTATATAACACCTGTGCAAAAAAGTTTCATATATATATATATAATGAATATATATTATATATATATATATATATATATATATATATATATATATATATATATATATATATATATATAGATATAGAGATATATATATATAGAGAGAGAGAGAGAGAGAGAGAGAGAGAGAGAGAGAGAGAGAGAGATAAACTATATGGCCCATATATGTTGTTATTTGAACATAATTGAAAGGTGAGGTTGATTAACTTGGTGAGATTCTGATGCCACACGCATGCTGTTTGCAATCAAACCCCATAAAGATGTTTTGGTTTAGATTAAACTGGTCTTGTGCCAGTATGAGCCTGCGCATTGGGAACTGGTAAAAGTGATGAGCATTCATCCAACTAACCGTGAATGACGTCATTTGATTTGGTGATACAGACGTGTGTGTATATACAGTATATATATATATATATATATATATATATATATATATATATATATATATATATATATATATATATATATTATATATATATATATATATATATATATATATATATATATATATATATATATATATATATATATATATATACATATATACATACATACATATACATATATTACGATTTAACCTGGGGAAATGCTTATCATGAGCCAGTTATAGACTAAATTAATGATTTCGTTACTTACCTCGATTTTTGTATAAAATCTGACTGCTGTTGATTCAGGAAATCGTAAAAAACTAGGGAAAGGGGGAATTTTAACTGAGCTGAGGGCTTTACTTACAAGGGAGTTGTAAGTAAACACGTTAGGGTATGTTTAAGATTACGTGTATTTATATGAAATGAACTATGAAGATGACATGGACTAATCAGGCAGGGAAGGCCTGAGAGGTTAATTATTACTGGGAACACTTGAAGGTATATCCATCGGTGTGATGATGCTGATACAAGGCACAGTCAAGAGAGATTTCCACGGATAACAAACGATGTGTAAACGCAGAGATTTGCGAATTAAAAGCCAGTAAAGACAGTAAAATATGCATAGGACAAGGCGAGCACAGAGGGTGCCAAGAAGCCTTGAATACACGATTTTATGTAATTATTTATACACAGGCATTTACGTAACACTGCCCTAACAAGGCAAGGTTGATATGGAAATACTGGCGCTTGGAAATGGGAATAGGAAGTATAGTACGAGAATTAAAAGAGTGTGACTGACTGGAAGAACCTTTGCAACAGATCACTTTACTTTGTAGAAGAGGTGGCTTCAGCGAGGGTAATGGTGGTGGAGGAGGACTAAGGGCTTCAGTGGTAAGATTACTAGGGTCCCTACAAGATAGGACCACGTGGTAAGGCATGGCTCTCTGAAGGAGGCGGGAATAGAAGGGGGAGGGAATAGAAGGGGGAGATGTGTTTTGTTTGCATCCAGCCATGTCTCTCACTCTTGTTCCTTCAGTGAGGCCCTTATATGACTTTGGTCAGGGATTAGGAGGTCATCCACAGGTAGATGGGGTTGGTGTTGTTTCCTTATGCGTGTGCATCATTTATGACTCAAGATACAAGTGTTCATGCAGATGTCCTTTCTCTTAATCTGCATCGCTGACTCTATTCTGCCTCTGGCCAAAATTACTCTCCTCACAATCTCGTGTCTGTAAACAAAGGGTACCGCAGCGTCACATGTTTGAGGAGAAAGTTGAAAGGGCTATACATAGTGCGATTAACAGATTAAGGGAGGGGCCAATATTCCTTTTGACCTTCCTTGTCAGGCAGTGTCAATATGCACTGTTGTATTTTCCAGCTTTAAATTAAGTGTTTGGTGGCTGGGATGCTTGGGAAGATTGGCATCTCGCACCTTCAGTTGGGTGCGAATGTGTACCAAACCAAGGATTCAGCTGACAAATGCTTTACATTACTTTACTTTCCTCATTAATGGCACTCTTGTATATTTATTAACCTAAATCTCTCTGTATCATATGAGATATCTGAAAATTTACTTGATAATAAATTCAAGATTTACGTTAATCGTGGAGTAAGGAAAATAATGAAGGTTTTAACCTTAGATTATTACTAGTTTAAAACAGGAACATTTACAACTATAAGAAAGTTACTGTAAATATTAAAATACACTAACTTTAATTGACCTCCTTAAGGTAAATCTCAAAAGAAATATAAGTAAATTATCATAAGTATTAAAGTGCTATAAATCATAAGCTACTGTTATTTTGAAACAAGAACAGTTACAAATATAGGGAAGTTACTGTAAATATTAAACACAATAACTGTAAGTGATTTCCTTAAGGTAAATCTTAGAATAACCATGCACTTAACTTTTAGTAGTTGTTACAGTCCAAGACATGCAGTTAGTTTGCCTTGATGAGGCATTACAATGAAGTATACATGATCTTCATTAGGTGTTGCCATGTTACTTAAGTCGATGGCACAGTACCATATGTGGCACTGAAGTAAATGGTGCTTACGAGCATGAAGCTAAGTACAATGAAGGACAGACAAATATGTAAAGTACATGGTCTTTCCGAGTCATGGACTCAGGATTTAAATTACAAATAACAAAGAAGACAAATGACAGATTCCAGAATGCGTAATGACTGTTAAAGAAAAAATTATGATTAATATGCCAAAATTATAATTTTAACCAATGGAGATGACTTAGGTTTATTCCTTTGCCCAAGGGGCTTCAAAACAGTCAAAGGACGCGACTCCTCTGACAGGATTATCTGCCAACATCTATGATAATGGCACTGTGCCAAGGAGGCACTTATATGGTAATATTTAATGGTTTTGGGCATATATGATTTTAAAATGTATTATGCGTTTATAGGCATGAGAGGGGAAATCATAGGACTTATGAATTTGAAGTGTCTGTCAATTTGCACTCTGCATTGGCAGAGTGTGAAGCAAGGTGAAATATAAGCCTTTGTGAGGCATAAAATAATATGATTAATTGAACAAAATTATGAAAGGAAAAACGTTAAAGGAGAAGGATGAATTACAGAGTTATAAGGAAAATAAATAGGTGAGGAAACCTGACACCCTCCTCTGGATGGAGGTGCCAAGGTCCTTGTAGGACAAAAGGGTGGCACTGTGCCAAATTTGCAGTGGTGCCAGGAGAGCTCAGCAGCTCTCTTCAAGCTATCTGACATTACCTACGCCCGTGATTTCTGCCACAGATCTCTTTAGGTTGATGGTTCTCCTTGGTAGGGGAATCAGTCGAACTGAGCCCAAGGAGGACATAGGAGTGCCATCTGTGTCGGCTTCTTTGGCGGCCGAAGCAGGGGCATTCATTGCAGGCTCTAACCCAAGTCGCCACAGTTCCGTGAGTTTATCGGCCATTTGAGACACAGCAGAATCCTTACCCGTGGTTGTGTCCGCCGGGGACCAGGAAAGAGAGGGAGAGGTCGCAGGGGGCGTAATAGTCTCGCAGGTTACCATGACCAGCTCAGGCACAGGTTGCGAGACCGCACCTTTGGTTGAGCTTCCGCTGTGGCCGGAAGAATCTGTTTCTCTTACCGGCACTGGTAGTGGAGCCAGGCCGGGAGGAGAGAGGAGATCCTGACTGGGATCTCTTGAATGGAGATCGAGGGAGTGCTCTGGTGCTGGCACTAAGGCAGGGTCAGTCACTGATATTTGATTTGGAATTTGCTCGTCGTTCAGGGCGGACGGAGCTCGGCACTCCTCAACGCACACAAGTGGCACTGACAGAGATTGTGAATTGAGGTTCGGATCTCCTGAAGGGAGATCTATTTGGTCCCCTGGCACTGGCACTGGGCCAGGTCTGGGCACCTGAATGGGATCTGGAATTGATCTTGATGGAGGGGGCCACTGCACATCGTACTCAGGTGGCACTGGCAGTGGAATGAACGCAGGGGTTTGAGGCTTACTTGTGCCTAGTGAATGATTTGGGGGATTTGGACCCTTGGTTTTCTGTAACTTAGATGGGGACTGGAAGTCCTGTCCCAGGGGGATGTCATAACCTCCAGGAATATACCTTGCTACTCCAAGGTTGCAGATTTTGGATCTATTAGGTCTTGTGACTCAACTGAACACTAGGGAGTACCATTTTGAATTGACTGATACCCTCAACTGTGATGAGTTTATGTCGGTTAATGGTAGTTCCATAGGGAACTTTGTCTTTCCTTATGAGGGGAAATTTACGCACCAGAATCATCAAATGCCTTGACCTGGCGTGCGAGGTAGCTACCTCGAGGAGCGTCCACATATATGGGACCCTCAGCTGGAGGGCCTGCGGACTTTGGATTTGTAACTGCCAAGGCGATGGTGGGAGTACTTAATTTATTATTAGGGCATTTTACCCATGCAGGTGAGTGGCCATAAACTTTTGCAAGCCATGCAATAGCTCTGGCTATAATCTCTTCGTGGCACTAAGGCGATGGTGGGAGTACTTAATTTATTATTAGGGCATTTTACCCATGCGGGTGAGTGGCCATAAACTTTTGTAAGCAATGCAATAGCTCTGGCTGTAATCTCTTCAGGGCACTGCCCCTGTGGAGGGTGCAGGCTTGTTAGTTAGTAGATTCCCAGGAGAGGGTTTGAAAAGCGCTGTGGGCGGCACTTGTGGCTGTTTCGGCACTGCTCTGTGGAATGTCTGGCATTCTTGCAGAACCCACATACAGTAGGTTTCTGCGAGTGCCCATTCTTAGGTGGAGGGAGATGCCAGGAAGGATGAAGGTCCCAATGAGGGCATGGGTGTTTGGGTGTCCCACGTGTTGGCGAGGCGACAGCACTCCGCTAGAGTTGTGGGCGCTTTTTCGCATACATGGGTTGCTAGGGCAGAAGGGGCGTAATATAAAAAGTTTTCAATCTTGAACTGCTCGAGGATGTCCTCGGCGGTGGAGACTCCCAGGGACTCTAGCCATTTAGAGAGGGCCCTATCTGATTGATACGTCCAGTCAGACTAGGTCTGTCCTGCTTCTTTTATCTGGCTTCTCCAGCGTTGTCTCCAGCATTCGGGGGTGATCTTGTACGCCTTTGTGATTGCTTGGTGCACTTCCACCCATTTCCCTTGATCTGCTCAGGGAGGGCGTTGAAAGCAATCAGACCCTTTCCTCCAAGGAATTTTCCCAAGAGTAGGGAGACTTCGGCGTGAGCGAGTGGTTAGGTGCTAAGGACCCTTTCTGCCCAATTGAGCCACACCTCAGGCTCGGCCTCGGTCCACTTGGACATAAAGGTATGAGCCTGAGTGAGGGCAGATGCGCCAGTGGCTGGAGAGGAGCTGGTAGTGCCAATTTGGGGCATCTGGAGCTCATGCGCCCGCTGCTTTTCCTCCCTGTCAAGCCTATCCTTTCTTGTTCCTCCCTTGCAAGTCTATCTAGCCTATCTTGCTCTTCCTTCTTCACCTTTCTTTCTTCTTCCTTCTTCTTTCTTTCTTGTTCTTACTTCTTCTCCTTTCCCTCTTTTTCTTCCTTCCTCACCTTTATTTCTGCCTCTCTTCCGGCCTTGGCATCGTCTATTCTCTCTTGGACCCACTCCCTCAGGGCTTGTCCTGACAGTCCCATGTCCTTTCCAGTGGACATATAGAACTTTAAGCCCTCATTTTGCTGGGTTCTGGATGTCATAGACATCTTAAGATAACGCTTTTATGGGCATGACCCTTTAGGTAATATGTCTGAAAAGACTCGAATTTCAGGGTGTCTGAAAAGACCCAAGTTTGTTCATGATGAACTGGTTTCAGTATGTTAAAAGACTCAGTTGTTCAGGATGAAGGAATTTTAATATGTCTGAATAAGACTTAGTATGATCGTGATGAATGAATTTTAATATATCTGGATAAGACTTAGTTTGTTCGTGATGAACGAATTTTTAATACGTCTCGAAAGACGTAAATTGGATTGTATTTCACGCATGGACTTGGCCAGCTATTGCGTGAATGTTGGGGCTTTTTGGTTCACCTCGTAGGATGTGATTTGTTCACAGGGAACTGATCTTTTATTTTTGTCTTGTAGGACTTGGTTTCGGATTCACGCAAGGACTCGGCCAGCTATCGTGTGAATTTTAAGGCTTGGTTCGGGAAGTGTTTGTCTGTTCCCAAGGATTTTCTTGTATTGGTTTTGCCTCGTAGGGCGTGGATTCGTTCGAGGGTGGGAACTGGTTTGGTTTTGTCCCAGAGGACTTAGGAAGTTTGGTTTTATTTTGTGCATGGACAAGGCCGGCTAGGGTGCGAATTTGGGTTTGATTCGGGGAGTGTTTGCCCATTCCTGAGAATTTGGTATTTCTTGTGATAAGAGTCCCAATACGGGTTAGGTTCGGGAACTCAGTGAGCGTCGTGACACTCTTAGAATAATAACCCCAATAATAAGTAAAAAAAGATAGGACATAGCATAAACCTTCAAAGAAAAAATAATGCTTTGAGAGACACTGGGATACTGGTGCAGAGGAGGTAAGGTTTACGTACTGATATAAATTGATGGGTTAGACACTGGCCATTTTAGAAGTACACTTCTATTTATTTTTATAGAAGTGGTAAGTTCACCGTCGAGAGACAGATAAGTTAAAGTTATATTATTTGCAAGTTACGCTGATAAATGAGTGTCTTTTGCCAAAAATAATGAGAGCCGTTTCCCTCGCCCTAATATGAGCACAAAACTTTATTATGCACGGGCACTGTTTGCCTAAGTCACGTGCGTGCTAATTTGCCTTTCCCTATTTTATAGCCTTCCTCGCACAAGACTGGAAAAGGGTAATGTTTGTCTAGTCAGGCTCAAGGTCGTCTGGTGCGCACCTGGCCTGGAAGGACAATGACCGACAGTGGGAATTTCACCGAGATTGGCCGCACGCCTATAGAAACAATTACCTTGCATTACGCTTATTTAAAGGAAACCAAATATAAACATTTCTCTTGGGCCTTACTAAAATTAACTGGGAACGATGAGAGGACCTCGTGGTCACAGCAAACTTTGAGCAAAACAAAAAATAAACGCAAATAAACACAAAACAATGACAACAGAAAAAAGGTTCCTTATGCTTATGAATGAAAAAGCAGGTGGATCTTGAATGGAAACGCTATGAATGAAATAGGATTTATCACGTGCGGTGCTGTATGGAGGAGTATGTGCAAATGCAAATATGAAGCATATTTATTTGCTCATGTGGCTTGAACAGATTTTATGCCTTTTGGAGATTTTACATCTATAATGAGGAATTATACATTTGCCTAACGGATTCCTAACAGCTACAAGAGAGAGAGAGATTAGACTTTGAATTCCAGTGGTATGAAATTTGCTGGTTGTCCCACGTGGGACCTAAACATGTGCTAAGCTAAAATTTCAAGACGACAAATTGTCTGGATAACACAGGAGAAAATACACACACTGTTTCCTTCTTTCAGCACTTCGTAATTCCCTAACTTGCCTGTGCAAAAAATTTGCAGGGGCTTTCAAAACTTGCATAACAGATACTAACTATCTCTTCTCGATGACTGGATTGCATGCATGTACCTATGCAGGGGCTTTCAAAACTTGCATAACAGATACTAACTCTCTCTTCTCGATGACTGGATTGCATGCATGTAACTAACGTTTCCCTATTGCTATTTTCAGTCACAGTTGCACTTCCTATCCTAACATAAAATAAAATACCTGAGTTCAACAGTGATTTTTACATGGGAGTTAGTATCAACTTATACCTCCCTTGATGGCTGTGTGGTTTAAGGTGTCACTGTAGTCCTGAGTTCTTGTTCTTCCATGATTTGAGCCCACAAGATGACGAACTTATTATCAACTAAAAAATTCCTCTGTGGGTAACATATATGAAAATATATTATTTCGGAGGTAGAGCAAATTGGATATTAAAGGACATAATTTTGTAGCTTAATGCTTTTATATGAATCACGGTGATGTGATAAAATTCATTGATAATATGGCTGCGTGTGACAAACGCACTACACAGCTAACATGGTAGAGGTGGGTTGATATTGATTCTAATTACAAATACCTGAGTTCGACAGTGATTTGTAGGTGGGAGTGGGTATCAATTTATACCTCGCTTGATGGCCGTGTGGTTTAAGCCTCGCTGTAGTCTTGAGTTCTTGTTCTTCCGTGGTTCGAGCCCATGAGATGACAAACTTATTACCAGCTAAAAAATTCCCCTTTGGGTAACATATGAAAATATGTTATTTAGGAGGTAGAGCGAATTGGATAGTAAAGAACATTTGTAGCTTAACGCTTATATACATTATATATATATATATATATATATATATATATATATATATATATATATATATATATATATATATATATATATATATATATTATATGGAGTAACACAAGTATGATTTTTGCCTTTTCCTTTAGAGTTTTGGCCTAGATTTGTATTCAAACATTGAATGCCGAAAGTGCATCATCAATGAGAACTGCTGTTTTATATTATAATTATATATATAATATATATATATATATATATATATATATATATATATATATATATATATATATATATATATATATATTATATATATATATATATATATATATATATATATATATATATATATATATATATATATATATATGTGTGTGTGTGTATGTATTATAATATAAAACAGCAGTTCTCATTGACGATGCACTTGCGGCATTCACCGTTTGAATATAAATCTAGGGCCAAAACTCTAAAGGAAAAGGCAAAAATCATACTTGTGTTGCTCCATTTGATTCTTCTCTGGTGATAGCTGTTTAAGCCATTCATTCATGCCCATTATCAAGACTGTAATAGAGCCAGAATAGACCTCCACGCCAATATAAAGTTGCGCACAGGAAAAATTAAGGATTAATTAAAGAACAAAAACCCAGTACCGTAAAATGAAAAAAAAGGAAACTCTGCAAAGAAAAATTTCACAGACCCAGATTATATTCCATGAAGTTTTACAAGTTAGGCTCCTCAGCTCCAGAGAATCCTAATGGTCTGCAGTGTAACTTCCTTCTGCTGGAGAGGAGAGCATAGCTTGAAGACGCCTGGATATAGCTTGAAGACACCTGGATATTTAGTGTAGGCTGCTGCAGTGGTATGCTTAATGCTTCCTCCAGGAGCTTCTTCCAGGTGAACAATTTCTCTGTCATTTAGAGGTGGTTTCTTGCCATACACATCAGAATTTTCGTGGATGGCTTCGTTGTTGCGATGGGCACATGTAAAGAAACGTTACTTTCGCTTTTATTTTTCTTTGTATTTTTCGTAATTTTGTGTGTATTGGATTTTTCACAAAATTTTCGTGGATGGCTTCATTGTTGCGATGGGCACGTGTAAAGTTACTTTCACTTTTATTTTTCTTTATAAGTTTCATAATTTTGTGAACATTGGATTTTTGAACTGTTATGTAATTAGTTTCCCTTGATAAAAACCTTTATATCAGTATTGGCTAAATACCCATCAGTTTGGGTGACCTTTTGACAGTGCTTTCTCAAGGGAAACTGACCGTTTGTCTTAAACAGTGGTTCCCAAAGTGGGCGGTACCGCCCCCCGGGGCCGGTGGATTGATATCGGGGGGGCGGTGAGGCAAAAGGGGGTGGTTGGGGGGCGACAGGGTGGCATTAGGAGCATTTAATTTTAAGCAATTAAAAGCAAAAAAAAAAAAAAACACTTAAAATTACCGAACGTGGGGATCTACGACTTCTTAGTGAGTTCCAGCCTGATGTGGAGAAACCGATATCCCTGCGCCAAGCACACCCATCCCATTAACAGTAATTGTGAAGACCAAGTTTACTAAATTACTAAATTAAGTATTGTTTGTGAAATACATCTTCGAGTTTAATATTGTTGTTTTCAATTTGAAGCAAACCGTCCCGCCCCCCAAAAAAAAAAAAAATAATAATACTCGCGTGTGTGTATCGGCGGGAGGGGGGCGCTAGGAATCCATCTGGAAGCCAAGAGGGCGCCAGCCTGAAAAAGTTTGGGAAACTCTGGTCTTAAACAAGCGTACTCCTGCCTATCACTTTTCCCCAGAAGAATTTTGGAGGGTGATAGTTGAAAACTGAAGTTTCGGATTTGACGCTGGCAGTGAGAACTAGTTCTGGTCCAAGCAAGACGAGAAACTTCCACTCATTACCACCGTTGCGGGGGACGTATATCGAAGGTTTCCATCCTCCTATGCCTTGTCATTTACACATGGATTTCAGGCTTCTTGAAAACTATAGCCTGTGAACGGCTCTCGACTTGAATAATCAACTGACTTTTTCGATACATTGCTATCCAGCATCGACACGTCGACCCTACTCCTTCGCGATAATTTATTAGATGGATGCTTGAGGTATGTCACCCTGTACATGAGATGCGGTATTTAAGTGATTTAAGTCACATTTACTTAAATATTAATAACTCTTAATTTCCATTTTGCTCTCGACATACTAAACTCTGTCCAAAATGTCGTGTAACATGGAGTAGATTTCCGGCGTTACCGCTTTACGCTAATTTCATTCAGTAAATCTCGCTGAAGAAGGAGGGAAAACAATTTAGATCTGGCATACACTTTGCCCTATCTGTGTCTCAGGTCGGAGGGTTAAGTAGCTTCTTACTATCGTTTTGATGCTCAGCGTGACGGTTTAAGATGGAAGGCTCCCCACGTCAGCAATTAGGTGCTCAGACACGAGAAGTTTTATTCGATGTCCACGAGTATTTCAAAAAAGAAGAAAGAAAACAAAACAGTTATGCCTGGTTTTAACAATGCAAAACAACGTACAGTGGATGCAACTAGCAAAGCAGAAGTACGATATATCGAATATATAAGAATGGTAAAAACAGCTTAGAAGAAACTGAAGCTCCCGTTTTGAACGTACAGAAAATGGAAAAGACCACCAACGGTAACCAGCGTTGATGAATTTGATCAATGTGTTTTATTACGACGGACAGTTTTTAATTATTGCGGTAGAAAGGAAATTCCAACGTTGCATAGTATTGTACTTAAAGTGGGAGAAAATATTGGATTTAGTGGATGCAGAGAATCTCTACGTAAAAAAAATTGCATAAAGAAGTTGGGTTTAAATACGGAAGAGTTAACGGGAGGAAATTTCTACTGGAGAGGAGTGGCGTTGAAAATTATCTGTTTAAAGAACGGTATTGTTCCTTTTGTTGTTGGTAGTTGGTTAGTTAATTATATATTCAATTGTTTATTTTTCCTTTTTTGGGTAAACCTGTGTTTCCCAGTGATAACTTATGCATTATAATAATTAATGGTCGTTTGCGCTTGAGGGGAAACCCAGCATATTGTTTATTTTCGTTTTGACGGTAAATCCTTTGAAGCGTAAACTACTTAACAACCCTTTCGGAACTATCTGTTGGTGGTCTTGTTTTTTGACAGTAATACGAAATCTAAAGGAACCATCGCCAGCAAGGGAAAAAAAAAGGCAGTTGAAAGGAGGTTTTCGTACTGGACGTACGGCTGGCTTTTACAAGAGGAATGATATCTACCGTTTGTCGAAGTCGCTTAATGGAAGAGTAGTATATCCCCTCTTTTCTCCGCCACCCTGCACAAGACGAGACCAGCCACAAGTGTTCTAACATCAATACAACATCTTCGCCGAATTTCCGAGGAATAGAATTGATAAGGTACGTCATTACGAAAGATATGCTGACTTTCTAAAGTGATTCCCTGTCAATTTATTTATAGTAGATAAATATTCCATTGCTCGATTCCCAATTAATAAACCCTGTGGATTTGGTATTTAAAATATTCGTAATTTATCACTGCTGTAACTTTGCATGTTACCCTAGGAAAGTTGTTAGGATTTGAGGCAGTTTTTACATTAGTAGCAAACTGTTATGTTTACTTTACGCCGAAGTTTTCGGATCGTCAAGCCTTTCGTGGTTAGGTGGTTGCCACGTTAAGTGGGTGACAAAATATAGGCTATCCTTTATTTCCAATTGCTCAGAATTCAAGTTAATTTTAAATTTAACTACTGAGTTTGTTTATTGAATTATTGAGTGATTTAGCAGAACTTGCCTCTACTTTTTAAAAGAAAAATCTTATTTAATTTATGTCCTCAGGGTTTCTTGAATAGCGGGGAGGATAGGAGAAGGAAGACAGCATACCTGTAATTACTTCTGACACAGGAAATTCCTTCTTTCCGACAACAAGCCCACCAGCAACCAGTTCTGAAATAACTTCACATAGAAGTTCAGCCTTTTATTAAAGTGGACCTTTTAATGGACTTGTTTTCTTCCTTCCATCGTACAATTTTCAAGAAGTGGTAGTGCAAGAGCCAGGACCAAGTTTCTACGTGAAATGAAAAATAGGGATGCAGCAAATAGGTTTGTTATATTTCTAGACGAAACCTGGGTTAATCAGAATTATACAGTCACCAAGTGTTGGGTGGTTGAAAGTTCGACAGCGGCAACTGGAATAAACCCACCAAGCGGAAAGGGGAGTAGAATAACCCTTTTGCATGCTGGATCCAAGCAAGGACTCATACCAAATGCAGGGTTGGTGTTCCAAGCAAAGAACGATGGTGCTTATCACCACCAAATGTTATCATATTATACTTGAAAAATGGTTTCAAGAGCAGCTTATACCCACTATATCACCGTAGTCCGTTAACTTTACGGACACTGCATCTTATTCGGTGCAGATTGGCGGACCTCCTACGATGGCAAGCACAAGTGGATTGATCCAAGACCAGTTAAGAAGTAAAGGTGAAAATCCCCCAGAAAATCTGACGAATTGTGAATTGCTTGAAATGGTGAAAGTAGTGAATTAAGTTAATGCTCCATAATGTGTCGTCGACAGGATAGCTTTAGAAAAAGGTCACAAGGTCACAAGGTCATAAAGCTTCCACCTTATCACAGCCATTATAGTGCAACTGCACTTATGGGGGCGCAGGTTAAAAGCTGTGTAGCCAAAAGAATAACTTTAAAATGGCAGATCTAATATCGTTATTACAAGAAACTGGCATGTTTGACCACAGAAATTGGAACAGTGCCGTTAAGCATGTTGAAAATATTATTATAAAAGACACAGAGAATGATATTGCTATGCATTAGTTTGCTGATTCATTTGTTACAGAAATAACTGCATCTGATGAGGAATAGCATAGCAAACATTAATGTTGAAAACTGCTTATTGTCCTGGAAGATTGTCTTGATTTAGTTTAATAAAAACTTCTGTTTTATTTTGTTGTTTCATTCTTGTATTAGTTTTATCCTCTGATGATGAAAGCATATATTTTTACAAACTCTATTTTACGGGGACAGCCTTAATTAATTTTAGTGAGGAAACGTTTTGTATTCCCTTGTTTCTTCTTTCTCGAGGTTTCTTCTTCTGATAAGAATTAACCTTGCGTTAACTGAGAACAAGCCTTTTTTTTTGTACGCGAGGGTGCCTTATTTTAAAGAAATATTTATTTTACCGTTCATTATCCTAGCACCCAAGAAATTGTTCTAATGGAGGAAAAATATTTACTATATGTTTGATGTTCGTCATGTTCATCAATTCAATGTTAAACATGTTTTGATATATATGTTTGTGTGTATATATATATATATATATATATATATATATATATATATATAATATATATATATATATATATATATATATATATATATATATATATATATATATATATATATATATATATATATATCACATTACCACAGGTGAAAAATAAGATGGGGTGTAGGTCCTGACCGTTTTTCGACTTTATTTCTAAGCCATTGACGATATCAATCCTTCGTCAGTGGCTTGGAAATAAAGTCGAAACCAGTCAGACCTACACCTCTCTTATTTTTTACCTGTGGTGTGTGATAAATGAATATAATAAAAAGTACAAATAGTGATTATAATCATATAGTATATATATATATATATATATATATATATATATATATATATATATATATATAATATATGATGATTATAATCACTTTTGTACGCCATTCATTTATCATACATTACCACAGGTAAAAAACAGAAGTACTGTCAGATTCCTCTCTCTCTCTCTCTCTCTCTCTCTCTCTCTCTCTCTCTCTCTCTCTCTCTCTCTATCTATAATGTGTACACACACATTATATACATATATATATATATATATAACCTATCTATATATACATATCTATATATCACACATTACCACAGGTGAAAAATAAGCGACGGGGTGTAGGTCCTGACCGATTTCGACTTTACTTCCAAGCCATTGACGAAGGACTGATATCGTCAGCGGCTTGGAAATAAAGTCGAAAAACGGTCAGGACCTACACCCCGTCGCTTATTTTTCACCTGTGGTAATGTGTATATATATATATATATATATATATATATATATATATATATATATATATATATATATATATATATATATATATATATATATATATATATATATATATATATATATATATATATATATATATATATATATATATATATATATATATATATATATATATATATATATATATATATATATATATATATATATTATATAACGTGTGTACACATTATAGAGAGAGAGAGAGAGAGAGGAATCTGACAGTACTTCTGATAATATTCAAATATAAACTGACCCAATCAGTACTCAGATTATATAACGAGTAAACGTTGTAGAATTTTAATAATAAACTTGGAAAAAAGTTATTATTTACATTAAGATTCCAGTAACGCACTGATCTATATTGATCGCGGGTATGGAACGCTAAATTTTCATTTCCGTCAGAGACGAATGAAGACACTGGAACCAGGTATAGACGAGGATGTCCTCTTGGAAGTCGATCAGTTATCGGTGTTTAAGGGCACTTCCTTGTCTCTCATGCTTTATATTGCACTCGCGCTGTTCCTACAATTTTTGTTGAAATAAACAAGGCATTCAACTTTATGGGCTGCTCTCGAAACACAAGGTGGGCTTAATCTACATCAAAACAAAGAAGATATTATAGATCCTCAAAGGCAGCTTTTGGTTGACTGGAAAGATTTATAATATTATGGGATTAAAGGACCCTAAATTGAAGGATCCGGGATTAGCTTGAGCCAGATTAAAAGTCTTGAAGTTTGGCAACGCCGAAAACCCACTCTGTGTTTCATGACATTCGGGACAGATTACAGATAAATATCTCATGGATATATGTAACAAAATTTTAAGAGGTGATTCGCCAAAGTTTATTCTTGTTTAAAAGTGTTGTTCAGTCAATTATTGTGAGTGAAGGAGTTGTATATATTTACTATTATTATTGTTGGAATGTATCTCTGTTAATTAAGATTAAAATTAAATGAGTCTGACGTAGGTCGTCATGTAGACAGTTATTGTTGAGTGGTTTAGGTCTGGCCTTAATTTCAGAACATTTTCAGTTATATTTTGAATATTTCCCTTGTAACTGATATTGATTTGGCTAGATCATTCTGGTCTTTTGGCATACTAATATTTAAAGCTTGCTGCCTTGTATAAATTTATATTTGGTAAGTGCCTTCAAAAGTAGCGTTAAAATTTTCAGAATTCCAAGGGCAAGACTATATGGTAATGGGTTGGGGAGACTGTGCATCACCTTCTCAGTGACTGGGTTATCGCTGGCCAGGTTGTCTCTCAGAAAGCGCACTTGTCCTGGTCAACCAACATTTCGTGTTTTTATAATTTTCGTGTTTTGCAATTGCATATGAAGGTTACAATAAGAAATACTTGTTAGAATATTTTTAGTTTTACCTAAATTGTCCATTACTCAATGTTTAGTTCAGCTTGAAGTTGTATTCTTAAAGTTGCCCAACATAGATTAAATTGAGGGGCTTGCATGCCTCCTCCAAGCACTTTAATTTGTATACCATGTTGGTCCGCAATTCCTTTGTCTCCTGTGTGCAGTGCTGTTCCTCATCACAAGGCTGGTTACCAGGTTTAGGCAGCTGACAAGTCTTAGTGATACTCTCTTGTAGGGTGTCTTCAGTGTTACTGCATTGGTTATGATCCCCTAAAGGTCATCTGCCTCATGTTTGTAAACTGTTCCATAGTAATTTTTGTGATAAATTTTAAAATTTTCTTTGAGCTTTATTTATTGTTGTATGCTTGTGTTTGGAACTCATCCTTTTTCCTCCTTCTGTCCTCTTATCGTTTTGCTAAGGTATCCGATGTTTGTCAACATCTGCTTTACATGCTCCAACTCCATGTGGGCAGATTTCCAGAGACTGCAGTGTGGGAAGGCCCATCTGATGTTGGCACCAATGACAGACCCCTTGCATGAATTGTGGCACTGTCCCCTGGCATTAAGGCAGAGGCCTGCATTTGCACCATTTGCATAGGTGGCTGGAACATACTGTGCTTCTCTTTCAACAAAGATATCAAGGAAAGGAAGGGTACTCCTTTGCTGGCGTCATTTGTAAAGTTGAGAACCAGAATAGTTTTCAAGACAACGGCTAGTTTTTCTACATCATGTGCTTCTTTGGCAGTGATAAAGATGTCATCCGTATATCTGACTTAGATTCTTGGTCTTTGGCAACTGCAGCCACATAAATGTTGGCAAAGAGAACTACGAGGGATTATCCCAGTGCTACACCATCCACCAGTGACGATGAATTAATACATCTTTGCTGTCACTCAAAAAAAAAACTTCCCACTATGACCAACCACAGAGCAGTTAAGGACGAATTCTCCTCTCAGTATGGCACTGTACTTCCTTTCTTTTCTAAACAACTGAAGCTCTCCTGGTACTGAGGGAATCATGCCAAGGAGAGGACCCCTTTGACTCACTTGTAACAGAAGTATACGAGGTGGATGGGTCAGACCCATCTGCAGATGGTTAACCAGTATGCCAGGTGAACTGTAGCCAGGAATAGTTGGAGAGCAAGAGACTAGGACTATCATGGGCCTAGGTGGAAATCGGGAAACTTAAACTGCAGTTGCTGAAGCCTGCCTTGAAGCCGGTCTTTCTGCACTCCCTACAGAAACAATCTCAGCAACAGAAGTCATGAAGTTCCTCCTGAAGTATGATAACAACCAATTAAGGTTCTTCTGTTCCTTTGCATGGAGTGCCACCAAGTGCCACTTGAGAAATGGTCACCACTAGTAACATAAAATTAAGGCAAAATGCTTGAAATCTGTGAAAAAATTCCAAAGAATCTGATTTTTGCGGGAATTGGAGGGATGTGTGTCTAGTGTCACCAAAAAAATGTTAGAGTGTCTTAGGGATGGGCAACAAATTTTTTTGGCCTCCGTTATCACCACATATTAATGGCCAAAATGGAAGCATTTTTTTTTACCATAAAACTGGTTAAACGAGAAAACTTGGAAACCGCTATGCATATGGCAGTAAGGCAAAGAAGAACAAAAGTTGAAATCATAAAAAGACATCCATTGCTTCAGTTCGGCTGCTATGGCCGTTCAAAATTTGATTGATGTCAGATTTAATAATATTTCTCTCTCTCTCTCTATCTGGAAAACGGTCATTCATAGGAAAGAATCTCATAGACGTAAAAAGATGCAGAATATCAAAATACATCATATGATGTGACTTTAACTTCATACCTCAAATTATGTAGGAGATATTGCTATTAAAATTCGTTGTATCCCAATTTCATCGTAAAAAAACAAGGACAACGTAGCGTTCTTCATGTAACTACAAAACAGTCATTTATTTGAAAAAATTGCATAGAAAAAAAAACTGTAGAATATCAGAATACACCATGTGATGTAACTTTTAACTTCATATCTGAAATTATATAGGGGATATTGCAATTGAAATTTTAAGTATCTCAGTTTCCTCGTAAAATAATAGGAAAATGTCCTTTTTTATGTAACTGCAAATGGTCATTCATTCAAAAATAAAAAAAATTAAAAAAATATTCAGAATATCAAAATATATCATATGAGGTCATCATTAACTTCATAACATTAATAATATTGGAGATATTGCAATTCGTTTTTTGAGTACTCCAATTTCACCATGAAATATCAAAACGATAAGCAGTTCATTCTTTATAAAAAAAATTATTTATTTGAAAAAAATATCCAAGGAAAAATTTAGAAACATTAATATATACTAAATAAATCAAGTTTTAACTTAATATCTCTGAATATAGCGAAAAAATTCCAAATTTTGGTTTAAACACAGTTTCAACACCTATTTGACGGGACAAGGGCAATCTATGAAAGAACGATGATCCTGATATAGGTACTACAGTTCTAATATTATTTGTCATTTGTTAAGAAGAGCTGTAACTAATATTATCGAAACTAAATTAGATATCTTCATCTTCCTCTGACAAATCATCATTTATCATTGCCGCTTCTCCATCTGAACAATGGCCACCGCAGACCCCACAAGCTGTAACGCAAAAGAGCCCCTCTCTTTTACAGCTGCCTCTCATTGTCTGGCACTGGTTCTCACTTTCCCTGCAACTGCAACAGACCGATTTCAGCAGTTCACCAGGGGCAATATTACCAATAAGCATCCTACGTCTTATGACTTCTATCAAGTTCCCATCCTCTTCCAGTTGGGCTTAAAGCTTCAGTATCCAGTTCTTTCCAGGTTATTAATTGGTGATGCACTCTCAGAGCATGCTGGATACTGGCATCTTCTGTTGGTGGTAAAACTTCTGGACTGATCTCACCCCTATGTGCTTGTTGGAAAAATCTGGAATGCCGTTCCTTTTCTAAGGTACTTGTAATACCGTAGGAATTAGACATATGAATAAAGATCCAAAGATTCTGGCAGTGCATATTATGTAGTCGTATTAATCAGGGATGGATATTCATTTATAGAGAAATTGATACACTTTGTCATTTAGTATTAATGATGCTGCTGTTTTTTTCTCTTCCTCATCTTTTTCCATTTCATCGTGGTAATTTCTGATTAGTTCTGCACTACAGTCATTAAAACACAATATCTTTTTTCCTTGCTTCATTTGACATATAAATCTCAAACCATAATGAGTTTCAAGTTTACAGTCATTAAAACACAATATCTTTTTTCCTTGCTTCATTTGACATATAAATGCTCGAACCATAATGAGTTTCAAGTTTACTCTTAAAATGGCGTTCTACATAAACTGGACAGTCTTTGCTTACTATATCCTTGATTTATTTAGTACATATTAATGTTTCTAAAGTTTTCCTTGGATATTTTTTTCAAATGAATGGTTTTTTTTTTAGATAAAGAATGAATTCCGTATTGTTTTGATATTTCATGGAGAAATTGAAATATTCAAATAATGAATTGCAATATCTCCAATATTATTATTGTTATAAAGTTAATACTGACCTCATATGATATATTTTGATATTCTGAATCTTTTTTGTATTCCATACACTTTTTTGAATAAATGACCATTTGTGAGTTACATAAAAAGGCCTTATTTTTCCTATTATTTTAAGAGGAAATTGAGGTACTTAAAATTTCAATTGTAATGTCTCCTATACAATTTGAGAGATGAAATTAAAAGTTACATCATATGGTGTATTTTGATATTCCACAGCTTTTTTCTTCAGTGCATTTTTTTTCAAACAAATGACCGTTTACACTGGGACACAACAAATTTTAATTGCAATATCTCCTGTATAATTTCAGGTATGAAGTTAAAAGTCACATCATATGATGTATTTTGATATTCTGCATCTTTTTTTCTTCTATTAACTTCTTTCCTATGAATGACCGTTTTCCAGATACAGAGAGGAAGAAATGTTGTTAAATCTGATATCAGTCAAATTTTGAACGGTCATAGCAGCCGAACTATGAGATATTTTGAGACGGGGACTGAATCATTGGATGTGTTTTTATGATTCCAACTTTTGTTCTTCTATGCCTTACTGTCATACTAATAGCGGTTTCCAAGTTTCTTTCGTTTAACCATTTTTATGGTAAAAAATGCTTCTATTTTGGCCATTAACGAATGCTGATAAAGGAGGCCAAAAAAATATATTGCCCACCCCTGAGACACTAACGTTTTTTTTGGGGTGATACTACACACATATCCCCCCACATTCCCGCAAAAATCAGATTCTTGGAGTTTTTTCACAGATGAAACCTAAGTTCATGTTACTACATTCCTTGTAATCTGAATTGAGTTGAGCCTTAGATGCTGACAGTAGCTAGACAGCCAGCAGAATAAGGGAACTGCATCCTAGTTGAAACGTGTGTTCTCCAGTCCTACGAACTACTACCTGAGTTGTATGTGATGTTTCAGATATTTAAGGCAAGATTCCAAGAATTTGGTAGAAATGGAGAGAAAGCTATTCCTTGCTCTCAGGAGATGGTTGGCGGCAGGACTACCTGACGAGATGTATGGAGACTTTAGCCAATATGCCAAGGAAATAAAACCCCAGAGTGCTAGAGCCACAACTGTGGCTGATGAGTGTAGATGTATGTATGGTACATAGGAGGTCACACAGAAATCACTGACATCCCTTTCTCCTCCACAAGCTTCACCTTGCATATTCAAGTGGCAGCACTGAGAACACACAAATGTTGTACTCACTGCCACAAGATTGGGCACAGTATCAGCCATTATGGGCAGAAAAACAGACTATAGGGTTTTAAAAGGTCCACTGTCATTCATAGGTCCTAGACAATCCTCTAGAAGGCAGTCTTAAGAAGTGACTGGGCATTAATCAAAATAGCTAACAAATCAAGGCCATTGGTGCCAGCACCTGGTCCTTTAGAAAGAATACGCTAAAGATGACAGCCAGACTCCCCGTGCTCAAGAATGTAGCTTTCTGTCAGTGCCTGAGAACACACAAACACCCCAGTATAAGGTCCTGTGCATAAATCACAAGCCACCCCAGGGATAGAACAGCATAGCTAAGACTACTAACACGAGAAAGAATTTCCAGAGGCATGAATGGAGTATACAGAGGAGGAAATATAGCGCCACCACGCTGACCCAGTGTCATGCCACACTGCTGCCAATGTGTAGCTCAACTGTGTTCATTAGTGAGAGGCAAGGGATGTGGACCAGAAAGATGAGAGAGGAAAGAAAAATGAAGCCAAAATAAAAAATCAAAATCTCTTCAATCGGGGTCTGCCAGGGGAAGTGAACAGAATACTGCCTATGTCATCAGAGGGGTTTTGATCCCCTCAAGGCATCTGTGAAGGACATTGCAGACTTCCTGGTCTTCCTGAGGTGTGAAAAGACCCTGTTGGTAATAGCCCTCAAGGGCTACATGGGTAGCCCTTACCCAGGTCTTCAGGCCCAGTAGGGCATCAGCCTTTACAAGTCATGGGAGTTGTCAGCCATTCTAAGGGGTTTCATTAGAATTGCCCTCCCAGTGAGGTAAGAGTCCCAGAGTGAAATGTCACCAAGGTCCTTGCCACCTAATGGGCAACCCCTCTCCAACAGGACTCAGACAGGAACTTCACCCTCAAGACCATATTTGTCCTGGCACTCAGTTCTGCCAAGAGGGTTGGGGAACTGCATAGCCTCTCATATGTTTTCACCCACGCTAAAGGTTGTTCATCCATGTCCCTGCAGTTCATGGCTAAGATTGAAGTTCCTTCAGTCCTGGGCCTTAAGATTTGAAGGTTTCTCCATCTCCTCCCTGAAGGACTTCGCCGGGGAGACAGAGATGTTGCTTTGTCCGGTGAGAGTCCTAAAGTAGTTTCTGAGGTGGACGGCACCACCAAGACCCTGGTGCAAGGACTCTTCATCAGTACAGGCAGAACAAAGAAGGTGGTATCTAAGAAAACCGTCTCCTCCTAGATGAGGGCGGTCATCACAAGAGCCAACGACTCTGACAAGGACACAGCAAAGTCTCTGGGAAAAATCAAAGCTCTTGACATCAGGTCCATTACCCTTCATTGGCACACAGGAGGAACCAATCCCTCCTACAGGTTCTTAAGGCAGTATGGATGTGCCAAAACATGTTCATGTCCTTTCTGCAGTATGGATGTCCCTAGCCATGAACATATGTTCAAACATGTTCATGTCCTTTCTGCATGAGAGACTTAACCCACAAGTCCCTAGCCATGTACACCCTGAGCCCAATATTTGCAGCCCAGCAGGTCGTCCAGGTCGTTGAGCCCCACTCCTCCTACATGGGGGTGGAAGAACTCTGTCACTGGGACTCCTGAATACCTGCATAGATATAGAGGACTGGTGAGTACAGGATGTTGTCAGTAATTGGGTAGTGACTAGGCCTATATTGTAAATGCCATAGTTAGTGCCATCCATGGATGCCTTGTATATGGGGCACATCCATCCAAGTTAGGAGGAACAGATCGTCCTTCCACCTGAGAGTAAATCTCCATTTATGAAAGTGTATGTTTGTATTCCTGTCGGAACAAACAAATTTTAAAAGTGATTTTATACTTTTCCTAGTATACAAACCTACACTTTCATAAGGTAGTTTTTACCCTCCTCAACCGTCCTTCTGGTAGTCGATGAATCCCCAGCAAGTACGTCAGATCAGCCACAAAAGCTGATTCATGTAGGGGAAGAGGGAGGCCTCACAAGGTTGGGTCAGCCCATAGGCCTAGGCAATAAGATTTTGTTATGGGTCAAGACAACTGAAGTGTGCCTTGTGTAAGTAATTCCATTTATGAAAGCGTAGGTTTGTATACTATAAAAATACAAATTACATTGGATTTTGGTTGTTTTTATCTATTGATAATTTATATATTTTTTTCTTTTTAATGACTGATCTCTTCTTACTGTATTACTGTATCTTCTGTAATTTCTTTCAAATGAACACCATATTCTTTGGAAGCTTGAATTTGAAGTTAATGGCCGGTGTAGGCTTGTTCACAAGTGATGCGTTAATATCATATTTACTTCACTTTGCAAATAACTTATGCCCAAAGGAAATTATATATGATGTGTTGATGACTATGGCTTACAAGTTATGGAAGGTAGCATCCTGGTTTCTTTGGTACTGTAGTCCTCATCACTAGTGGTGGCATGAGGTCAGAGCAGTCAAAGATTCTGCTCGACAGATGAATGTTTCTTCCTTGATGGTAATGCCATATGCGTCTAGTGGTAGCTGACTCATTGACCTTTCAGTCTATTTTGGACTAGTTGTCAGGTAATCAGTTTGTACATTGAATCCCACGTTCACATAGGTGGATGTAACCAAATATTAACAAGACTGCATTCTCCCTTAGCATTCAGAAGTCCCCAATCATTTATAGGAACTTGAAGAACTAAAAGTAGAATATAAATATATATATATATATATATATATATATATATATATTGTTACGTGTGGGGCTTGGCTGATGAGTTTATTAATTAATGCAATTTATGGGACCCCATGTCGCCAAGGACATGCATTAACCTGAAAGACAGACAATTACTTAATTAAATAAGGTCGCCAGTCTTGGAAAAACAATATATGGGATAACAGATTACTCTGCAACAAATGGATTATATCAAACCCTTAATTTCCAATTGGTCCCGACAAAGAAAGAATGTGCGGTTAAAACGAGGAAATTACACAAACTTTTGCCCACGTCAGACACAGTCAGTTTTCCCTTGCTTCAAGTAACGTTATAACGCAACGAAGTATTTGAGATATCGTACGCAGTTTGCATTATTGAAGGCTAATTCTCTTCCGAACAATGGGATCGAGACACAAGGCTGCCTGAAATTTACTAACTTAACTTTCCTAAGTCCTACTTACTGCACGGAATAGTTTACACAGTATCATTAGACAATATTAATTATTCTTACACTAGACTTCATAAAAGTAAATTGGTTATACCAGGTTATCATAGATGGTGGCAAAGTGGGAAAAGAAAGGACACTGGAAATACAGAAAGAGATACTAGCGAGTCGATGAAAATTTGGCAAATTTCAAACTTACTGTTGACGTGGGTCACTTGCGCAGGCAACTGACGATCAGAAGTCTTGAAAACAGCCGTTCATCTCAGTAATACCAGTGAAACAGTAAGAGGGCAAGCACAAAGAATTAATTACACACAACTCTCTTTCTAACCTCTTTTGGGGTCTAACTCTGGGTTGTTTTCACATCAGTATGTCTTTATGCCTTGGGCAGTCTGAAAATTTGGCAAACATTGCCGATACATTGAATAGGGAAAAAGGAGCTTAAGACCACCTTTACTAAAGGTTGCTTGGCAAGACCCTCCCTATGGTGTTAGGCCCCTAATGCTAACTAAAGACATCACTTTTTTTTTTTTAAATACACCCACCCATCTCTGCCCTCGAAGCGTCCTTAGCATAGACAGAGACATCTTTCTGACTTTGGTAGAATAATATTCTTATTTACTAATGGACTAATATTTGTGAATATATATGTGTATATATATATATATATATATATATATATATATATATATATATATATATATATATATATATATATATATATATATATATATATATATATATATATATATATATATATTATATTTAGAATCTACTGGTCAATTTTTTACCAGGTATATAAGCTATTATAATAACCACGATGCCTTCTTAACTCATTGATTTCTTAACATTTTGTGGTATTCATCTTGTATAAGTACTTCAGGGAAGGGAAACATGTCTGTGCCTGCTCTATTGTGAACTCTGACATATTATTCATAATTTTGATGAATATATCATCAGTGTACCAAGTACCTAAGATATTTTGGGTGGCCTGGTAAGACTGTCCTTAATAGAAGTCATCTGCAGATAGTAAAGAAAAGAGATCCCATTGGTACATTCATAATCTATTGGAAGAGCTCCCTTTTGTGCAGCAAAAAGAACATTTCTTTAATGCACCATTTCAGGAATTTTGAAGGGTGGAGCATGTAATTTATAGACCTTGCTAAGAAATTTGTCTATGGTTTCAGCTAACGGCCATTCATGTGCAGATTTTGAAATCAACTGAGCAGTGCCTCTTTGGTAAGAGGTCATGTTTAGGAGTTTATTGAATTTAGCAAGCTTTCAGAGTATGTGACATTAAAAAATGTAATGTATTAATATTATATTTTAAATACCCTTTATATAGGTGATAACATCCGGAATGTAATGGGTCACCAGTGATTGTTGTTTATAGGTTCTTATTGTTCTTAACAGTCAGCATTCCCATGATTATAAACCTTATGAAGGAACATATCATCATGAACACTATTCACTGCATTCACTCTCATACTTGTTTTTAATCTCTAGGAAGCTAATTGCATGTTTTGTCACAGATAGGAATGTACACGATCTCAAAGTGTTTGGTCAGTTTTCTCTTCATGCTGTTGATACTTTACAACATAGGCAGGTGCTTGGTCGCTCTTTATATTGATTATGTTAGGGTGGTTCTTAAAATTTCTGCTACGTCTGCTTTTATACAGTTGAGCTGAGAATGGCGTCCAGATTACCAACAACTTACTCAGCCAACATATGGGAAAGGTAGACATTTCACTAGGAGCTGAGAAGACTCAGCAAGGGATGCATTTGTTTGTTACCCCTGTCGCCGAAGTTGGAAGTAATTTACACTTTCACGTCTAATTTTGTGAATGCGTTTGTTTGCAGGATATCTCAAGTTAGTGGATACAAAATTTGACAAAACGTATTTTGTATGTATATTATTGAAATCCTTCAGACGATTAACACAGGATAAATCGGCTCAGTGTTGAAGATTGGAAGCCGTGAACATCACCTCAATTCTGAACCGATATTGTTTAAAAGTCAGTCATCTCAAGTATGTCAACCAAGTGGTATCAATTTCTGGTCACAACTTCGTGATCTTTCCTGCAAAAGCCCACTCACACACATGCAAAGATAAAGATTTTCAGCTGCTTACATGCTTCAAAGGTGTTCACATATTTTAGTGGGTTCACATATTTTAGTGGCCTTGGTGGAGGGTTGCATGATATAAATTACTTGTGTTAGTACAATTACCCAATTGAATAATCATCTTTTCCTTTGTGGTTTAAAAATATTTTTTAAGCGCCGGCAGATTGTTAAACAACACCACCTACTTAATATATCCTACACTAATTGTTTTCATTATAATGTCAAGTCGGTGTTGGATATTGACCTAATTAGATATCGCTCATTATTTCTGTAAATATGCAGTTTTTACACTTTTATCTTTTTATTTCTCTAAGTACGAATTTTTATAGTTTTATCTTTTGAAAGTCTACATCATTGCCTCTAAAAATGTTGATTTCTTTTTTGTTCAGTTAATTTCTCTCTCTCTCTCTCTCTCTCTCTCTCTCTCTCTCTCTCTCTCTCTCTCTCTCTCTCTCTCTCTCTCTCTATATATATATATATATATATATATATATATATATATATGTGTGTGTGTGTATGTATATATGTGTATGTATGTATGTATATATTATATATATATATATACATATACATAGCATGCACAGTGATACCTCTGTATTCAAACTCTTCGTTCCAGAAGGCTGGTCAAGTGCCTATTTGTTCGAGTACTGAATTAATTTCTTCCATAAGGAATAATGTAAATTAAATTATTCCATTCCAGACCCCCAAACATACAAAATAAAAGCATTTTAATTCGAATTCAACAAGCCTGGCATGCAGAATTCATACAAGAGACCCCAAACAAGTAAGTAGATCAAATAAATGCGAATTTATTTTCACTTTATTTGTATATAGCTGGGGCAGTTGATGGAACGTGAAAGGTGGTGAGGGAGGCGAAGAGTAGAAGGGGTGTTATTGTGGGATGGGGAAGGTGAATGCATCCCTTGCCATAAAGATGGCAGGCAAGTGTGTTTCTGAGGTTCTTTGTCTTTTCTGTCTTTTTACTTTATTGAGTCTCACTGGGTTTCTGTTTCATTAAAAACCTGTCCAATGATGTTTGTTTTAGCCTGCCTTTGAACATTTTTTAACATTATTTTTGCTTTGTACTGTGAATTTGAAGGGTGATTTCACTCTCTCGTGAAGATACTTCTTTGACCAGTTCCTTCTGTTTTACATATACGTAGCCTTCGAAAGTTATTTTGATTCCACCTTATTGTACTTGATGAACTCCATGAGTGTTGTTAAGTGTAAACGTTTTGTCTTAAAAATAAGTAAAAATAGTAGCTGTACAGTAGGTCAGTGCATACTAATGAACATGTCTTTTCGAAGTTAACATGTGAAGAGAACTTGCAGTTTGGGACAAGTTTTCTTTGACAAAGATGTTGTTGCATCGTTAAAAGGGGTGCTATTTGTACTTCATAGCTGACTGCTCTCCAGATTATTAATCTGTTTGGAAATGATGTAAACAAATATAATGGATTTCGTGTGTTAGGTAACATCAGCAAAAGGGATTTTCCTTTTGGGCGGGGAGCCTTTTCCCTAGGGGATATTCTTTCGAGGGATTTTTTCTTTTGAGGATATTTTCCTCTTGGGGTGATGGGGGGATTTTTTCTTAAAGTCCTACTTAAGTGATTTAGATCCTGGTTGTTATTTTTCTCCAGAATAAGCCTGTCTCGTCACAATTGAAAACATTCTGGGAACAAAACCCTCTTTCTCTACACTGTCCTTAACCAATAAAAGGAAAATGAACAGGGAAATAAAGATAAAGAACGTTGAATTGCGATGTAATGTAATGAACAATCTCTTCAAAGGTCAGACAGCATAAAGAAACATACATTGATTTAATGAATGGATTAATTACATTCGCATTAAGTTCAAGATCATAGGAACAGACCTGTGTTCCACGTTTTACATTGCATTTCACCTTTTGTGTGGCACAGTTACTTTTTCACTAGTCAGATATATAAGTAGTAATTAATAGTTTAAACCCTTGTTCTTTCAGTGACTCTTAGAGTACAGCATACAAATATGAACTTACATAGCACAAGGGCCAATGTTATGCATAATTCAACTCTAGCAAACTTTATGTTATAGTACTTAATTTATACACGTGAAAACAAAATGAATACCACCCACATTGCAAGATACATGCACACAATAAGGTAGAAAATGACCACCACTTGGATGTCAGTTTTTACTTGCCAGAGTTCAACTTGTTTGCAGGATTCAAAGAAGCTCAATCCACAGACGTATCAAAATGCAACAGATTCAGGAATAATGAAATCCACAATAATTCAGGCTCATTCGTAGTAACATGTATAGAATATAGACAGCCTCGTGAACATGAAAAAGTCGTTGTGTTTTAGCAGCAGAATAAGCTTTGATATTTCACAGTGCTTGATTTATTATTGCACCAGCATTTTACCCCTCCTCGTTAGTAATCAGCATTTCATAAGAGTTAAAGATTTCAGCAAAATTTAGTAGTAGCTGTGTGTAACTTGACCTTATTCAAAACTAAACCATGAGTTTATGATTACATCAAAGATATTGTTAAGTCATTCAGAGGTTACTGAAATTATCTAGAGTAACTTTACTGCAAAAAATGTTGTTACACATCACTGTTTATGACAGTTTAACCCAGAGTTAACAGAAATGCACAATTAATGGCACTCAGAAAACATATCAAAGATTACGATTATCACTTAGGTCATAATTGTATAATTAACCTAATGGCACTTAAGGCAATTATGGTACCTGTTATGTTAGTCAGAGGTTAATGGATTTGGACATCTTGTCATCTTGACAAGTTAGGTAATGGGAGTAGAATTGCCCAATTAACTTGCTTAAATCCAAAGTATTATTCAGGACACATCATAGTCAAAGTAATAATACTTGAACAATTCCAGAGTTTTCTGCAACATCTCCTTTCGGAAGAGTAGTTTAGATATTGCTCAACAGTTTCCTGTATGTAGGCGTTATCAGTCTGGACAGGTAATTTGATCCTCTGTATATCTGTCACCTTCACAGATGGGTCCATGACATTTTACTTATGAGGCATGGAAGCTAGGTATTTCTGGGTTTGTGAGTGGCTGAAAATTAGGTGGAACTGATTCGGAATTGCTTTAAATATTGGCATATTCGACTTGATAAAAGCCTTTTGGACTTTTAGTTTAATCATATGTTTCATGTGAGAGGTGGAAAGTTGCTCCATTAAAAGCAAATTATAAATGAATGAATATCATGCAATGCAAAATATTTTGCAAAATTCTAGCTTACCAAGGCTAATTTTTCTTGTGTAACTGGGTTTTTAGATCAACTTTCAAACTGCTCTTTGTACTAAGATATAAGAAGATTTTATCATTGTAGTTACTCTCAAAGGACTATAAATCTTCTAACCTAAACTAGCGGGTGCTCTAATTCAGGCAAGATTGGAAGTTATGTGGTACATACAAGGCTCATTAAGTTAGATTAAAGAAGTTTAGGTCATGTATATCCCTGTATTTTCGTAAATGTACTCTTCGATTTGTTTTTGACTAGTAGCCAAAGAGAATAGGTAAGATGATGGAAGGGCAGAGGAGTGTGGCCTTTTGGCCATACCTGTTGCTGTCATTGGTATGGTGGCTATTGCACTAAGTTGTAGAGATGGGTTCAGAATGAATCATGTGTAAGTAACAAAGATAATTCATGCATATGAATAAAAACAGGGTTAAATGATAGTTAAAAGTTTAGTTTCTTCGAAATTATTTTTGAACAATACTGGAGTGTTTAGAGTTAAATGATCCATGAAAATCCACAAATTTCTTATAACATCATCTTTAAAGTCAGTGGAGAGTGGTGTTGGGAGGCAAACCACCATTGAAAATCGACAAATTTTAACCCTTGCTCTCCTTCAAAGTGCATATGATCCACAAATTGTTGAGAGGGTGGGGGGGGCTTGTTGTTGGGCAGTACCATCTCTCTTAAAAATTGCGGCATCTGTCACGTTTCCAGTTTAACAAATTGGTTTTGAAAAGAGCGAGAGAGACACCTGCAAAACTTAAACAAAAAGATTGGGGACCTGTGATGTTTTGGGGTCCTGCCTTAAGCATGTATGCATTTTGTGGGAAGTGAGGCAAAAATGTTTTCTCTGTCAAACCAAATCATGAAAGTGTAAGGCATGGCCACTGGAAAGTATAATTGTTGAACTGTTGTTAAATCGAAACGCTGGCCTTGTTGGCAACCTTTCGAGATGTTATGCTCACTGGTAGAATTTTCATAAAAGGTTGTATTTGGAATCTGAAACCGACTAAGTTTACTCATTTGAAAGATGGACATACAAAAAGTTTTTTTAAATTTTATATTATATATATATATATATATATATATATATATATATATATATATATATATATATATATATATATATATTGTGTGTGTTTGTGTATAAATAAATTTATATAATGTAGTACTATTTGTAGTATATGTGGTGTGTGAAAAATCTGCAACAATATATTCGGATTAGTTCTGTATCATTGTGTTTGTTACTGTGTTGTTGTGTAACCGTTGTTTATGAGATGATACCACGGGTCCTTTGATGGTTTACGGGGGCAAAAATTTCGACAGTCGCGACTGTTCAGTGTTGCATGAAAAGGTCGACGTGACAGACTTAGACATGGAGTTTCAAAGATAGCCAAACTAATTACGTGTCTTAGAAGGTGAACATTAGTAATGGAGCTGTGTGGCTTAGTTTGTGTTCAGTTTTATCTATTTTGTAATGCTTACTTGTGTTTTTATGATACGTAATGGAGTGTTAAGCTTTTTACCCTGACAGAAGGCAGTTCCTGAAAAAACCACAACGACCACTTCTGTATTGGTTATTACCTAGGGAGCAAAGTTCAGCTTAGGCTTGTCTTTATACGACCAGGATTATACAATACTTGGTTTCTTGTTCAACCAGAACATTCGCTTAGAAGGCAAAATTTCCTGCCTCTTAACACAGGCATTCTGAAATATTTCCTAGTAGTTTAAGAATTAGTGGAACCTTTTTTGTTCTCATAATGGCAGAAAAATTAAAAGTCCTAGGCTACTCATATTGTTATTGTTATTGTTATTATTAATATTATTATTATTATTATTATTATTAAAAATTAAAATTCCTAGGCTACTCATATTACCATTATTGAGTCGTTTAACCAGACCATTGAGCTCAGTAAGGGCCAAAAGATGTGTCCTAGTGATAAAGTTTAGACTTTATTTACTAAATTACAGCTCATTAAGAATTTTGTAATAGAGTTTTTAGACAATGATGGAGAAAAATGTTCATGGTATTAACTCATGCTGCTTAAGTTTGTGTTGCTATATATGTGTTGTATGGAAAAACCTATACAGCTTTGTTTTGCACCTACCTTCGAAAAAGTTGCTGGCGTTGATAGCCCGACCGCGACTGCCTTAGAGAGATCTCTCTCTCTCTCTCTCAGACTCCCGTTCCTATTTCTAAGGTGTGGGAATCAAAACCTATCTTATAAAAAATAGTTTATTCTGTGAAGCTAACATATAACAATTTAAAAACATGGTAAATAAGAAAAATGCTAAAAGAAGCAAAAAGAATGTAAATGATAAATGAATATCCTCCCCAACAAAGCATCTTAGCAAACACCAAAATTATAAATAGGATTCTTCTCCATTTCACTCCCTAACCCAGATAGGTCTCCATTGTAATTATGTCCTTAGTCACAGTTCCTTTTAAATGACCACTCCCCATAATGGCTACGTTGCATGCATGTCTGTGCATATGCATGGCTAACTATGGCTCCATTTAAACATCAGCCAAGCAAGAAATACCTCATTAACAATAAAATCAAAAAGGTCTGTGATACTATCACAAAACCGTGAATACATGTCAACACTGATAATAAAAATGACCTAAAAGATAAATCGTTAAAACAAAATCATGTCTGTGTTAACATTTGTAAAGGTTAGCGATTTCAAAGTTCAATACTCACTCTTTCAGCATAAAGGGAATCCCGATTCCCGAGTGCTCAGACTTTTCACAAAGGAATGAATAAATCTTCACAAGAGCCCTTCGCACTTAGCGATTTCCACCACACACAAACTAATACACACTTCTGTTTAACACACCCTGAAATCCGATTAAAACCGGACCCAAGGCTTCTAGAAAGTTCTAAAGCTGAATTATCAGATGCCCAGGTCACATTCTTCTACCTGCGAGATTTTCTAAACATCACAAGAGATCGTGTGTTGCGAGCAGGTACAGAAATTCCTACTTAAGTGCACAGTGCTCGGACCACCTAACTTCATGTTGCCCCGACACAAAGTACACTTATTCAATTTCTGTGGTGCAGTTTCATGATTCACTGGCATTTGCACTTGTGGAGATGGCTTTTCCTTGAAGCAGCATAGCCGCCTGCACTGTAAGAATATGGCGACACACATGATTGTGATAATTATCAGTAACGCACCGAGAATACATGGTAAGACTAACTTGTGGTTGCTGAATAGTTCTGTATATAGTCTATTTCCTCCACATTTTTCAACGCTGGCAATGTTGTAATCTCCGTTACAGCTGGTCATTCCACAACTTCATAGTAATCACGCTCATGTTGCTTGAAGATCCTTGCTGAAGATTTGTAGATGCTCCTGCTAACCACAATAAATTGTGTAGACATTATTCTGCACGCTCCATCAAATATCTGCGATCCCTCCGGAAGAAACGGTGTTGAGGCGTTGCGACAAACCTGTGTCAGTTTGCATCTTTGAAAATAAAATGCTGAAGTAGTTTCCAACGGCATAACCATGTAGTCATTTGGGACCGGTATGAACGTACATTTTGTAGCAATCAGGTCATGTGTCAGGTGAAACTCATACCCCTCTAAACCAATATCCCTCAAAACACACCCCTTACTATCACAAATATACTTAATATGAACTAATGTACATCTGTCCTTATAATCAATAGCTACTGATTGGAACTTGGTTCCTATAATATACATATTTTCTAGTCCCTCTAACATCACTACTCCATTATTATCTGTACTAGGAAAAGGTCTTATTATATAACTACGAAATGGGTCCTTAGCACTAGTAGGAATCTCCATGATTAACCCCCTGTCTGATAAACTCACTTTTATTATCCCCTAGTATCTATATAAATCAGTACCTGCGAAAATTATGTTGGACCCCCACTTATAAGCTCCATTCATCAAGACTGGTTCTAACGCCCCCAAAGGTAAAATGTTTTAAGAAATATGCCTTTCCGACGCTGCTATTACCGCTGTTACTTGAGATTTGATCTCATCTAGCAACGATTCGGTCTCTTTCTCAATATTCAAAAACGTCGTATGAACTGTAAACAGGGCTATTGTCAGATGTAGATCACCCCCAACCCCCTGAACAGTGACTTGTAACACACTATACGTTTTCCTCATATCTTCAAAACGCTCCCGTAAATCTACGTTACTCCCGCTTAACTTTTCCAAAACTCTCCCCTGATCAGCTACCTTAGCTTCCAATGCCTCAACCTTCGTCAGGCCCGTAACCGCTATATACCACATCTATAGCTGCTATCGCCAATGCTGTCGCCCCCATAACTAAAGCAACCTTCTCCCATTTACGCCTTCTACTTCTACCTCACGAAAGTTTTAAATGATATGAAATGGTACCAACGACCCAAATAACACAAATGATACAAATAACACAAATGATATAAATAACTTTTTTGCCAAAAGAATTGACAGATTACTCCAAATCCCCGCATCTTAGAACAGAGGAAAGAAAAGAAAAGAAAAAAAAAGCCCATAACTGCTTAACCCCAACAAAAAGAACCAAGAAAAAACAATAATAAACACTCACCCACCCAACACAAAACAAAGAAACCCCACTAAATATTAAACTGTTCTTTTAATCTTAGAAATGTGTTAATCTCGTCACCTCCGTGTCTTCTTTCAAAACTATGAACCGACTTCCTCTTATCTTTTCTATAACACGAAACGGCCCTTCAAATTTGGGACTTAACGTATAATTCAAGTAATTCCTGACATTAATCTTCAAAAATACATTATCCCCAATTGCAATTCTTGACTTGTCTGATTTCGCATTACTTCTCTTGACCATCTCTTGTCTCTTCGACTCAGGATTACTTCTAAGATGTGCATGTCACTCTTTAGCTGTAGCAATTAACGATTTAATCGTGTCATCACAACGAGAAGGAATTGCCAACAAATCACGTGTACCCCGAACTGGATAACCAAGTAAAGCCTCCACCGGGGACATACCAATGGTGTCACCAATCTTTGTATTTATGCTATGTCTGACCACATCTATATATCTGTCCCAGTTAATATCATTACCGCCCACTGTTACTCAAGAGCTTCGAGCACTTTCCTATTAGCTCGCTCACACAACCCATTAGCCTCTGGGCTATATGGAAGAATATTTACCTTCTGTATCCCCATAACATCAGCCGGACACTCTAACGTTCTGTTCACAAATATTCCCCCATTATTAATGATAAGTATCTCCGGTACCCCATATCTACAAATGTATCCGTGGAAAAATGTCACTGCAACCTCATCCACTGTCTTATTCTTCAACGGAAAAATCTCCATGAACCTCCTTAATTCAGTGACCTCCAACAAATGCTTATGACCATACCCCGACTCACAAAAGTTTGTTAATAAATCCATATGAACCCTCTGAAAAGGCCTACTAGGGATAGGAAAAGAACCCAATTTACACGACGTAACTCATGCTGGTTTACTCGAATTACACACACAACATTCTTTCACATCCTTCCAGTAAAGAAAACATATTTTTCCAGAAAAAATTATCACGTACTTTCTGATCCATCTTCTCAATCCCCAAATATGGACTACCAAATTTACAATGTGTAATCTCCAAAACCACTGGAATCAACTCCTTTGGTACCACAATCTGTATTGTGTCCCCCTTATCCTCACTACTCCTCAACATATATTTTATTCTCCTCACCAACAATTTACCCTCTAAACTCTAAACCTGAATAAAGCAATTTTCAACCCTTTCTCACTAATTCACATCTAAAAAACGCCTTCACGTCTGCTAAAACCTCTTCATCTTTTTTCTTCTCCACCAAACTAATATCCCAGTCCACACACTCGCCAATTGCATTACACACATGCTCATCCTCCGTGTCCACAAAATTCCTAAGAGCATCCGCTACCACATTGTTTACCCTCAGTGTACTTAAGCTTAGCATCAGAAACCCTGATTGTCAAAAACTACCTAGCCCTCTTAGGAGACAGATCAGGCCTATTAAAAAGATCCAACAAAGGCTTATGACCCATAAGAACTCCCACTTTATTCCCCATTAGCAGCATCTTAAAATGAACCAAACTAGACACCACTGCAAAAGCCTCTATCCACCGTCACCATTAATCTTTCATCACTCCCCCGTGTTTTTTGCAGCGTGCCTTCGGCCCCTAGCTGCAACCCCTTTAGTTCATTTTACTGTACCTCCTTTCATATTCTCTTTCTTCCATCGTACTTTCCACCCTCTCCTAACAATTGATTCATAGTGCAGCTGCGAGGTTTTCCTCCTGTTACACCTTTCAAACCTTTTACTGTCAATTTCCTTTTAAGCGCTGAATGACGTCATAGGTCCTAGTGCTTGGCCTTAGGCCTAAATACTATATTCAGTTCAGTTCCCCCGTGTTTTGAACTTCCTGCTGTAAAATGCTATTGGTTGTAATTTACCTTAAAATTTCTGCATTAAACAAGCACCTACCCCCTCTTGACTGGCATCAGTTACTAATGTGAATAGTAAAAAAAAAATCGGGGAACGTTAAAACTGGAGGACTCATCAAAGCCTCCTTGACTTTCTGAAAGGCTGTCTGCTGAGCATCACCTCATGTAAATTGTACGTCATCCCCCAACACATCCGCCAAAAGTGCCGACAACGTAGAAAATCCTTTCATGAACCTACGGAAAAACGCAGCCGTTCCCATTAATGAGTGAACGTTTTTCTTACTTCTTGGTGTAGGAAAATTCGCAATCGCTTTGACTTTCTCGTCATTCACTGGAACACCTTTCGATATTACATGTCCTAAATATACAATATTCCTCTTCAAAAAATCGCACTTGGTTAGTTTAACTTTCAGACCCGCCATCCTAAGCCTCCTAAGGATTTCCCTAAGCCTTTCTAAATGTTCCTCTATAGAATCCGTAGCAATTGATATATCACCCATATAAACAAACACTTTTCCCCAACATCCCGTGCAAGACCGTATTCACTAGCTTCCGTGTAAATTCATAATGTTCATTGGGAGTTGAAAATGCTGTCAACTTCCTACTCTCCTCACTCAACGGCACTTGCAAAAATCCTTGCATGAGGTCAGTTGACGAATAAATATTCGTACCTCTAATCTCCACAAACAAATCTGGTAAACACGCCACCGAATACCTGTCTGGAATGGTCTTCTCATTTAATTATCTAAAATCCACACACATGGATTGAACCATCCTTCTTAGGTACTGCCAACAACGGAAAATTAAATGATGAGCTAGGCCTAATTATACTTTTCTCCTCCCTTTATTAACCTCTTGTTCCGCCTGCTCCCTTATCTCGAAAGGTATCCTATATAACGGGACATAAATCGGTTTCGTTAACCAGCTCAGTGGTCTGGTTAAACTAAGATATACTTAACTTTTCGTCCCTCTCTCCAAATGCACTTATGATCTGACACGTGCTTTAGCCCCAATTTATCTCCTTTCAAAGCAATAACATCTGCATATTCAGCTAAAACCTCACCTAACTCCTCTGTGTATTCACTATAGTCTGCCTCGCCCAAATGATTCCTAAAAATCTCCCTTCTAACCTCCATTTCAGTCTCCGAAAACCCATTTGGCTCCCCTATTAATGCCACAGATTCAGTTTCCTCTCCATTGTTCCAAATCTACAACATAAGTATTCCTCTGATACCTCCTAACTGAATTATTACAGTTTAACAATTCCACCCATGACACCCCCTTACTTAATACCTTATTTATTGAAACTGTACTTACCACTCCAAGTTTCTCACTGCTTTCCACCACATACACCTGTTTATCCACTTTATATCTCTCACCTTAACTTTCACCATCCCAACCATACCTGGTTCTGAAATTATATCCTCCATTAAGACACCTTTATATATCCTCTTCCCTTCATCATTTAGGCTCACTCTCTCCTTGTGGCTGATTATCTCTTACAATTTCCTTATTATTACCACTTATTTCCTCATCCCCCATAACAGATATATTCCCCTCCATATCCTCAACATCCACATACAGGATAAAGCCTCCAGTTTCACCAACCATTATACCTCCTTTACTAGGGTATATAGAAACACTGGATTCCCCAATAACACCTTATTATCCAAGTTAACTCCTCTCACCACCAAAACTGGTTCCCCAGCGAAAATCAGATATCCACCGCCCCTACAACATCCAGTTTATGAGCTTGGACATCACACACTTTCTCCTCTGAACACCTTAGCCGATACTGGGAAAACATTGATTGACAAAAATCGTAGTCCACTTAACTGACTGATGCATTCGTATCTACAAAATTCAAAAGATTAGACCCAGTTACCGCGCCCTTCATCACCGGCTTCAGTTCCCCTATTTCTCCCTAAAGCCCTATATGACATGAACAATTTATCCTTTCCCTTTTGTTTGATTGGCCTTGCAAAAATTCTTCCTGTTTCAGGAACTTCGAGGATAACTTTTCTTGAGGAGCTTTCCTATAGCTACTACCGAAATTCTGGGTTGCTGGCCTATCATTACTCTTTTTGAGCGAAGGACAGAACCGCCAAGAATGAGCAGAACTCCTTCACCCGCCATGCTATTTAACTTGGCAAAACTACTGCGAGTGACCCTGCATATTGCAATTGAAGCAACGAAACTGTGGTGTTTGATCCGTAGATCTTCTATCTCTCTCCATTTTAGCACAAAAACTACCAGAAGTAAAACCTGAATCTCCCTGTGGAAAGTTCCTTTGATCCCCTATCGTGGTTTTCAGGCCCCCATTGAATCAAAATTGAATCTGTGGTCGGGCATTTCGACTTGTGCTTCTTCACTTGGGCGAAAATAAGTGATTCATCAGATATAGGCTCTACCAGACCATCAAAACTGCTCACAGTGGCATCCAGAACCTTATTCAAAAACCAGGAGAAATGCAGCAACTTCTGAAATTTTTTTAACGATATAGAACTGTCCCGTACCCAGCCCGAGCCTTTCAATTTCTCCACTAAATCCTAAGCTGCATCAAGTAACTGCGAGCTGCACTCTACCACAGAACTCTGCCCCTTCCTGATCTTATAAAATGCTCTCATATGCCGAACCAAATCACCGCATTTATTTGCTACATACACAGTTCTTAGGAAAATTTTCAGGTCATCTCAAGTCCAGCATTTCTTAAATCCAAACCTACCACAGTGTTTTCCAATGTCTCCCATGTCTAAAGCAAGAACTCCTTTTACCTCATTAAAAGCATCTGTCTCATCTGTGATTTTCTTTGTATTCAAGTGATTTTGAATACTCTCAATAAAAATCTTGAAAGGCTGTCTCAAAACCCCATTCACCAACCCTGCAAAAGGCTGAATTGGCGACACGAAAGTTGTTACGCTATGATCAATGTCTTATCCTCTGTGGCCCTGACAGCCATTTTCAATAATTTCCCTTTCTGGTTTCTACGTGAACAGAAACTACTTTACACCCCTGCAAAAACTCTCCCCGACCGTAAACGCATATAATATTAAAACTTGCACAGTATGCTCTAATAACACAAAAGAAAAACTGAACAACAACGAAAAAAATCAAAATGCTGTTATCCCCTTAACCCCAATTATTCACAACTCACGGGAGCAAATAATTTCTTATGCCTTGTACAAACAGCTGAGCGCCATGTCACATAAAATTTCAAGGTTAACCCACAAGACTCGCACTAAAAAAAAAAGTGAAGCAAGAAAAATCTCCAAAGGAAAATTCACCACTCAATATCACCGACGCTTTGTCTCCATGCAATATATGCTGATGCTGCAACCAAGGCGCCGCTTCTCTGTGTCCAAGCAGAGACCCAGGTGATTCGCTAAGTAGACAAACCACCCATCGCATCCTACACACCGCACCACTAAGAATAACTCGATAATGAAAAAAAAAGGAAAAACCCTTAACAAAGTCAGCCCATATCAGTAACCTACGAGTATTTCACCCCCATAATAATTCCCTAAGAGAAAAACGAAAGACAGAGGAGAGAAAATACGATTTTACTCCAACCAAAATGAAAAACTCAAAAGGAAAAACACTTTTTCCCCATGCCTCGAATCCCAGTGACCGCCGACTCGGAACACTGAACACACTTCAGCTAAAAACACAGAAATATATAATTACGTTGAAGACACCTGATAATCACCCTTCACTAAATCACCAGCTGGGAAAGACTAACCATCGCTCGCCAAGCAAAGTTGCCTCCCGGGATAAAAATGCATGCCCACGAAATTCTCTAAGCTCCAAAGTACACATTGCCCCGCATTTCACACCAGATAAAAGCCTTATTTACTACGTATCCCTATTCGTATACCCATCTGTACAATCTACATCATTCATACTCTCTCTTAAGCGTGGATTCAAACACGAAAGTTGCCACCATTGTGTAGTATGGAAAAACCCATACAGCCTTTGTTTTGTACCTACCTTCGAAAACATTACACGCGTTGGCAGGCCGACCGCGACTGCCTTCGAGAGATCTCTCTCAGACTCCTGCTCGTATTTCTAAGGCGTGGAAATCAAAACCTATCTTACAAAAAATAGTTTATTCTGTAAAGCTAACATATAAGTTAAAAAGATGTTAAATAAGAAAATGCTAAAAGAACCAAAAAGAATGTAAATGATAATTGAATATCCTCCCCAACAAAACATCTTGGCAAACACCATTTCACTCCCTAACCCAGATAGGTCTCCATTGTAATTATGTCCTTAGTCATAGTTCCTTTTAAATGACCACTCCCCATAATGGCTACGTTACATGCTTATCTGTTCATATGCATGGCTAACCATGGCTCCATTTAAACATCAGCCAAGGAAGAAATACCCCTCATTAACAACAAAATCAAAAAGGTCTGTGATACTACCACAACACCGTGAATACATGTCAAAACACTGATAATAAAAATGACCTAAAAGATAAATCGTTAAAACGTAATCATGTCTGTGTTAACACTTGTAAAGGGTAGTGATTTAAAGTTCAATGCCCACTCTCAGCAAAAAGAGAATCCCGATTCCCGAGCGTTCCAGTACGTCTAACTGCTCAGACTTTTCACAAAGGAATGAAAAAATCTTCACAAGAGCCCCTTGCACTTAGCAACACAAATTCCTACTTACCCAAGTTCACATATGTACTGAAAGTTTAAGAATATTTTGCGTGCATTTTATTAGTTTTATGAGTAAGATTGTATTTCCTCACACATACATGTGCACTCGAGTTTAAACCTGAATACACACACAACCTGGTGTGCTAAATATTGTAATTAAGTAGAGAGTAAACGTTTGGTTTGGCTATTTATAAAATACCTTTGTGGTGTTTTCAGTCTCTTTTGTCACATTTGATGGACTTTCCCTTATATTCCTTACTAGCTGACTAACCCGGCGCTGCCCGGGAAGATTCTTGAATGACAGTCTACGTGGTGGGGGAGGGGTTTGTGTTAATGGCCGAATGACAGTTCGACTTTTTTTCATACTGTTCTGTGTCCCTTTTATCCAGGTATTATTGTGGTGACTGTCCCATTTATCCAGGTATTACTGTGCTGTTTGTCCCTTTTATCCTGGTATTACTGTGGTGACTGTCCCTTTTATCCAGAAATTGCTTTGAGACTGTCCTTTTTATCCAAGTGTTACTATGGTGACTGTCCCTTTTATCCATGTGTTACTGTGGTAACTGTCCCTTTTATCCAGGTATTACTATGGTGACTGTCCCATTTATCTAAGTATTACAGTGATGACTGTCCCTTTTATCCTTGTATTAATGTGCTGTTTGACACCTTTAAACAGGTATTGCTGAACTGTCTGTCCCTTTTATCCAGATATTAGTGTGGTGACTGTCCCTTTTATCCAGGTATTATTGTGGTGACTATTCCCTTTATCGAGTTATTATTGTGCTGTCTGTCCCTTTTATCCATGTATTATTGTGGTGACTGTCCATTTTATCCAGGTATTACTGTGGTGACTGTCCCTTTTATCCAGGTATTACTGTGGTGACTCTCTTTTATCCAGGTTTTACTGTGGTGATTGGCCCTTTTATGCAGGCATAATTGTGGTGACTGTCCCTTTTATCTAGTTATTATTGTGTTGTGTGTCCCTTTTATGAAGGTATTATTGTGGTGATTGTGCCTTTTATCCAGATTATTACTGTGGTGACACTTTTATCCAGGTATTGCTGTGGTGACTGTCCCTTTTATCCAGGTATTACTGTGGTGAGTGTCCCTTTTATCCAGGTATTATTGTGGTGACTGCCTTTTATTCAGGTATTACTGTGGTGACTTTTATCCAGGTATTACTGTGGTAATTGTCCCTTTTATCCAGGTATTATTGTGGTGACTGTTCCTTTTATCCAGTTATTATTGTGCTGTCTGTCCCTTTTATCCAGGTGTTATTGTGGTGACTGTGCCTGTTATCCAGATATTACTATGGTAACTTTTATCCAGGTATTACTGTGGTGACAGTCCCTTTAATCCAGGTATTACTGTGGTGACTGTGCCTTTTATCCAGGTATTACTGTACTGTCTGTCCCTTTTATCTAGGTATTACTGTGGTGACTCTCTTTCATCCAGTTTTTACTGTGGTGACTGTCCCTTTTATCCAGTTATTATTGTGCTGTCTGGCACTTTTATCCAGGTATTATTGTGGTGACTCACTCTCATCCAGTTTTAACTGTGGTGACTGTCCCTTTTATCCAGTTATTATTGTGCTGTCTGCCCCTTTTATCCAGGTATTATTGTGGTGACTCTCTCTCATCCAGTTTTTACTGTGGTGACTGTCCCTTTTATCCAGTTATTATTGTGCTGTCTGCCACTTTTATCCAGGTATTATTGTGGTGACTGTCCCTTTTATCCATCTATTACTGTGGTGACTCTTTTATCCAGGTATTACTGTGGTGACTGTCCCTTTTATCCAGGTATTACTGTGGTGATGTCCCTTTTATCCAGGTATACTGTGGTTACTGTCCCTTTTATCCAGGTATTATTGAGGTGACTGTGCCTTTTATCCAGGTATTACTATGGTGACTGTCCCTTTTATCCAGGTATTACTGTGTTGAGTCTCTTTTTTTTTTTTCCTGGTTTTACTCTGGTGATTGTCCTTTTGTCCAGGTTTTACTGTGGTGACTGTCCCTTTTATCCAGATATTACTGAGTTGACTGTCACCTTTAAACAGGTATTACTGTGTTATCTGTCCCTTTTATCCAGGTATTACTGTGGTGACTGTCCCATTTATCCCGATATTACTGTGTTGTCTGTCCCTTTTATTCAGGTATCACTATGATGACTGTCCCCTTTATCCAGAAATTACTGTGGTGACCTTCCCTTTTATCTAGGTATTACTGTGGTGACTGTCCCTTTTATCTAGATATTACTTTGGTGACTGTCCCTTTTATCCATGTATTGCTGTGGTGACTACTTTTTATCCAAGTATTATTCTGATGTAATGAAGTTACCACCAAATGTTATGATGTTCTTTTCTTTTTATTGTTGCTTTATTCGTTTCTGACTTGTTTGTTGTTAGTTGTTAGAGTCCCAGAAGGCTTAGGAAGACACAATGCAGCTTTCTTACTTCATTAACGCATTTAGTTAAATAATACATTATATACAAGTTAATTGAATCGAAGTATGAGCCTTTCTTCTTCTTAACCCACAACTGGTGAGGCTCTCGACTTCACTCCACTAAGGCTCTTGGATCTTCTCCCTCTGCTTCTCTCTCCCTTCAAACTTGCTTTTTGAAGGTTCTTCAAAGGAAAATGTCCATCCCACCAATAGGCAGGCAATAGCTTCTGTTCCGCCTTTTAGATGTCCGTAATGGTTGGAGATTATCTAACGATGTCCCTTTGGGTGTGATTAATTGACTTTAAGTTCTCCTTTGTGGGTGGGGCTAATGACGTCACCGGAAAGTCTTCAGGTTCTGGCGAAAGTTGAAAGGTCAGGACGCAGGTGAGACGGGTAAGCATTCTTTGATGATTGCACTTAGATTACCATCGTGTCAATGTTTTGGCTACATAATCACGACAGAAAGTGTCATTACTCTCTCTCTTTCTCCCTCTCTGTCTCATTTCTTTATTACTCTCTCTCTCTCTCTCTCTCTCTCTCTCTCTCTCTCTCTCTCTCTCTCTCTCTCTCTCTCTCTCTCTCTCTCATTTGTCTATTAATGGTTCTTGCTCATTTCTTTTTCTCTTTTTATTTATGCTATTCCTAGCTAATATTCTCCTAGCTATCATTACATCACTCGATCACCTACCAAACATTTTCTTCAATGTTTAATTAAACATAATAAAATGGATACAACAGTGATAATTAAATTGGCAATAAAATGTAATAATGGACATAATAAAAATTGTTTCTCCAATTGTGGAGGAAAAGACATAAGTTCATGAAAATCATCATATTAAAATATTAAACATACCAAACTATGAGTATGTTAATTCATAAGTATATTAAATGAATATTCAGAACAATAAACATATGAAATTATTATCATGTAACAAACAATGATAACATCAATTGTCAATTATTGTTATTATTGAGTTCTGTCAATATCCCTAGTATTTTTGATAAGATTTCTCACTAGTATGATAAACAAAATAACACTTCACTTTCTAGAGCAAATGTATTCAAAATTGTTTGTTTTCCAACTTATTCAGTTCTTTTGTTACATTCTGATTGACTTGATTTATAAAAATTTTAAGTTTTTTCTATTTGCTCTGCATTTTGATTGTGTGAGGTAACCATTTTATTTATCACTTTATATATAGGTTTCACTACATACATTAGATTTATGATATTTTCAGTCCAATACCAATATATACATATATATACATATTTAACTCTGTTGGTTTCGTAGATTATATATTTTGTTTACAACATTACAGCATTTTCATGTCTTATGTTATCTATAACTTTAGTGGACCATGGATCTGTTTTTACTACTTTTATATGATTCCGGTAAACTATTTCCTTTAGATCACTTTCATTAATTACTCTATATTTGTTTAATTTTAACACTTTACAACTCTATATGGCCTAGTGAACTTGGGAGAAACCTTTACATTTGGCCCTTCTCGAACATGATTTTGTACATGAATTTGGGTACCTACTGTAATGTCTGGTTTAATGGTACTTTTATTATAGTATTTGGCATGAATGAGTGTTATGAACCTCTTTTAATTTTGCCCTTGTTTTCGTGATTGTCTCGTAAGTACGTTTGGTTTTCCATGCAACATAGTCATCATATTTATAAGTATGTCTGGGTGGTGTTGTATCATCTAATAATGTGTTAGGCATTCTTTTCTGATAATCATATAGCAAATAATGTGGAGATTCTCCTATTGTCTCATTTACAGTATTGTTCAATGTGAACTGTACGTCTTCTAGTGCTAAGTCCCAGTCTTCTGTCCATGGGCTCACTAAAGTTTTCAGGGTATCCTTTATTTTACGATTAGTTCGCTCTACTGCTCCATTAGAACTTGGTTTATAAGCGGTTGTTTGACACTTATTTATTTAATAAAATTCACATGTTTTCTGTAAAAGATCACTTGTAAATTCAGGAACATTATCAGAAAGAACTTGTGGACATGAATGCCTTGTGGTAATTCTAGATTTAAGAGCTTCTGCTACTGTAGCTGCATGTCTGTTTCTTACTGGTACGATTTCTACACATCTAGTTAGATAGTCTAAGAAGACTAATATTTGTTTATTTCCTCTAATAGTCCTTGGAGATGGACCTAAAAAGTCCATAGTTACTACTTGAAATGGATTTAATTCTGATGGATATTTTTCAAGTGGAGCTTTAAGATTTACGTTACCTTTATGTTGATTACAAACTATACAGTTTTGTACAAAGTTTTTGGCATCTTCACTACAATTTGGCCAAAAATAATTTCTGGTTATGATTCTGATTGTCTTTTTAATTCCTGGATGTCCTACTAGGGTTAGTTTTAAAACTTCCCTGATTAGTGTTTTTGGGATGGATGATAGTCGAGAACAACCATTCTTCTCTATTGGTCTTTTATACAACAATCCATTTATTAAATGAAAATCAGGTTTTAAGGATTCATCTAGTACTAACTGTCCCACTATTTGTCTGATTGCTGTATCTTTTTCTTTTTGTATTTTTACTCTTTCTAGATCTAAATCTACCACTTGACAACTAAAACAGAAGGTATTAGTGGTAATACATTTTTCTGTTTCTTCTTGAGATCTGGATAATGCATCTGCCAAGGTGTTAAATTTTCCTGGAATATATCTGAATTCCAGGGCAAATTCTAATACACTAATGAACCATCTATTGAACTTCATGTTGTTGGTAAAGGCTCTCTTTTTGAATAAGTCACAAATGGGTTTGTGATCAGTAAGCACATTAACCGTATGACCTAAAAGTATTGTCGAAATTTCTTTAGACCCCAATATAAAGCTAAACACTTTCTTTCTGTGGTACTGTAATTTCTTTCTGCTGGGTTTAAAACTCTACTGGCATAATATACTGCCCTTATTCTAGTTTTGGCCTTTTGTAGCAATACAGCTCCTAGCCCTGTACTTGAGGCATCATAAGCTAAGTAAAAGTCTTTGGAAAAATCTGGGTAGACTAAAACAGGGTTCCTGGTCATTTTGCTCTTTAATGTTTGAAAGGCTGTTTCTTGTTCATCCTTCCATTCATAATTAATGTCTTTCTTTGTAAGTTCTGTTAAAGGTTTGGCTACAGTAGCAAAACCCTTTATAAAAGGTCTGTAATATCCTACCATACCTAAGAACCTTCTTAATATTTTCAAATTAGTGGGAGCTGGGTAATCAAATATTGCCTTTATTTTACCTGCCTGCATGGGCAGTCCATCTTCACTAATTACATGACCCAAGAATTTTAAGGATTTCATCAGGAATTGACATTTCTTTAATTTTATTTTTAGTCCTGCAATTCTTAATCTCTCTAGGACCATTTCTAATGTTCTGAGGTGACTTTCTAAGTCTGCTAAAAATGATAACATCGTCCAAGTATACTGCAACATTTTCTATATCTCGTAAAATTTGTAACATTAATCTGACAAATGTTAATGGGGCTGATGTGAGTCCAAATGGCATTACTTCAAACTATAAATGTTCTTTATGTGTGCCGAAGGCTGTGAATTGTTTCGATTCTTCAACTAGAGTTACTTGCCAATATCCACTAAGCAAATCTAAGGATGAAAATATTTTGGCCCCTCCTAATTGCGCTAACATATCTTGAATTACCGGCATCGGCATTCTATCTGGAACTGTGTTGGAATTTAACTTCCTGTAATCTATTACAAGTCTCCAACTACCATCTTTCTTTGGAACAAGTGACAATGGGGAATTATATGGAGATTTAGAAGGAATTGCTACTCCATCTCTTTTCATTTCCTCTATCAGACGGTCAGCTATGGGTCTCTGGCTTATTGGTAATCTGTAATTAGGAATAAAAAATGGCTTGGCTGCACCATCTAACAAAATTCTATGTTGTAGAACATTTGTTCTTCCTAGTTTATCTCCTTCTATAGCTGTTACATTTCTGTATTTCTCTAACACCTGAATTAACTTGTGTCTGTTTTCTGGAAAATCTGTTTTATTTACTTCTTGATTTATTTGAGAGTTTTGGCCATTTATGGAGAAAAATGCTTTTTCTTCTACTGTTAGTAAAGGATTGTTAATAGGAATCCCTATGCAAAGACAATGCCTGCGTATAGTGTTAGCCTGTTATCTGAATAGTTTTGGACATAACTTCGCAGTTATCACCATTCATATGAACTAGTGAATTATCCATTCTGACAAAATCTGGCAATTCTTCATTCAATAATAGAATACCCTTATCCCTTACATCCTCTTTTGAACTCAAATATATTTTTGTTAAACATTTTGGATACAAAGTTACTGCTCTGTTGAGTATAAATTGTACTTTATTATCATCAGCTGTGCTAATACAACATATTTCTTCTTCTTCTGTCTGAAAAATAGCAAAGTTCTGCATCTCCAGTGGTTTCTTCTGTTACTTCTATTAATAGTATTTATATCTGATTTATTTATTTTATCTAGTATTTTATTTAGTATTTTCCCTTCACTTTCAGAACTCATTACTGCATTGCTATAGTTATAGGTGCAGGCGCCTTGATTTTCGTTAGATTCAGTGTTTTGGTCATCACAATTATTTATATCTGAGTATATATCATCTGTATGTGCACATCTTAACAATTCTGTATTCTGTAATTGTTTCTATTTTATCTCGCTTGTACTGGTTACGTATCTGCTTTTCCTGTATGTCTGTCTCGCTTGTCGAAACTGTCTCAGACAAATTGATCAGATTTGGGTGAAACTTTTATTCGTCAAGTGTAAAACATACGCTCCTCTGATTATCCTGTTTCAGGCTAATCTTTCCTTCGCTACTATCTAATATTGTTCCACACCTCATTAAACTAAATGAGAACAATACTTGTGCGGGAAAAAATCTCTTCTAAAACTAGAAAACTTTCAATAAATTTATGTGATCAAATATTTATTTCTAAGTTCACATTCCCCAGACTTTTAATCTGTTTCCCCTGCTATTCCTTTTATTACTCTACTTTGACCCTGAATCTGAGTTTCTGCAGTGCCTAAATATCTGGATAAAGTTACTTTATCAATTATATTTACAGTACTACCTGAGTCAATGGAATCTTTACAATAGGCAGATCCTTTCTGTTTATGTCTTCCTCTTTCATGGAAAATATTACTTCTTTGCTATGTAGATAGGAAAATGTGGATGAACCTTCATTTCCCATTGTAACTGTTTCTCCTTTTTCTCTTTCATTACCCTGAAGGGAATTACTTTCTTTTCTCAGTAAAGGGGTTAATTGTCACTGACTGGATGATTTATTTATATTTGGGCGACTGTTATTTATCTCTATAATCTCAGTATTGGCCTCCTTACTATTGAACCAACAGTTTTTAGTTAAATGCCCGATCTTTTTGCAAACTGCACAGATTCTAGGTCTTCTGCATTCATTAGTGGATTGATTGGTATACCCACAGTTTTCACATGTTATTTTTGGTCTAGCTTCTTGAGCTGAATTATTCTCTGGTTTTGAATTTTGTTTGAATATTGACCATTATGATATGAGTGGACAGAGGAATGGTCCATTCCTCGATTGATTCTGTCTTCCTTTCTGGTTTGGATTCCATTTTTTCCTAGTATTTTGTGCATATTTCCTTTGAAAGGAAGCTTGTTTATTCCCTGCTTGTCTAGAATTATCATTATACTTGTTATTTCTTTTATATGAATCATTGGTATTTCTGCCGTTCCTTTCATTTTGTGTTTCTGTTACCTGTACAGATTCCTTAGAAAAATCTATCTCTGTCTTCTCGATTTCTTGCCTCATTGATATTAAAGCTGTAAGGCTATCACTTTTAGGATTAATTTTAACTTTCTTAAAAGCTTTCTTTTCTTTTTCTCCGAGTGCGTTATACATTGTTCCAAATGACAAGTAATTCAAAACATATCCTAAACTAACTAAATGATCTTCTTCATCACCAAAATCATTCTTATTTCCTATGGTGATGTTTGCTTTCTTTAAGTCTTCTATTACTTTGTGTGTCGATTCTTCAACATCTGTGTGAAGATTTGCTATGGATTCTCCATCTTAATGCTGGGTAAGGAATTTATTAATATTATATAATGCATCATTTTGACTTACTGGTTCCCAGATTGATAAACAAATGCGTTTAAAAAGATCGGACATTTAACTGAATTCAAAGTTCTATGTGCATCACCGCTTTCTGAACTAACGAAAAGCAAGGCATCGTTAATTTTAGTTCTTTCGGTTGTTATTCTCCCTGTAGATATGCGACTGTCTGCATCAGCTAGCCACTGGTTCACAGAATATGATTCTAGCCTATTTTTGTCAGGATTTGGACTTTCAACTCTTCCACAGAATCGTGTGGATTGTGTAATGATCGCTGCTTGCACCATTTTTCTAAATTGAAATGTGTTAGTATTATTAGTATCATTATTATTATTGCTGTTTGTGTTATTAGTGTTAGAACTTTCTAGAGTTAATGATATTCGTGAACTTGGCACTGAAATTCGACTATGTCTAACTGTTGTTGATCTTAAATTGTGATGTCTTTTTTTAGTAGTATTCAATAGTTCGTTAAACGAATCCTGCATATTACAACAGTATTCTAAAAATCACAAGTTTCACTGGATGGGATGTGGTCTATATAGAAAACACGACAAAGACTGACCTTTTGTGCCATCTACCTAGACACCAAGGCGTAATCACCGAGGTTATTAATAGATGATGCAACAGCAATCATGAGATAGAAGTGCGTAGAACACCACCAAGGACAGATGTCCTTATCCTTGTCTGACCCTCCAAGTGTTCAACCCCATCTGACTCAATATTAGGGCAACTTCATAGAGAAACAAAGCAAGGGAAATACTGTGGCTTAAGGCCTTCTTCATATGAGGGAAGATCAGGTAAAATCAAGGGTATTCTTAACTAATTATATTTACATAACAAACACAGATCAGAAGAATGACGAATTACTGGGCAGGTAATAATAAGGGCCTGCTAAATGAATGAATCCTGCACAGGATAAATATTCTACGCCGATGATGTCTCTATAACAGGAAACATAGCAGAGGGGGTAGAAGGGGTAATGCACATGGGATAGAGCCAAGTGATTCCACAGTCAAGGCCTATCTTTGTCAAGATGACTGTGTCCTCGTTCGATAGGGCGCTGATGATGGAGGAGGTAATTACAGGGGAATGCCACTACAAAAGCATACTGGTTCGAACCTTGGGGTTGAACACTTGGAGGGTCAGAGAAAGGTAAGAACATCTGTCCTTGGTGGTGTTCTACGCACTTCTCTCTCATTATTGCTGTTAAATCGTCTATTAATAACCTCGGTGTCTAGGTAGGTGGCACAAAAGGTCAGTGTTTGTCATGTTTTCTGTATAGACCACATGGCATCCAGTGAAACCTTGTGGAGGGTTTGCCATGGTGGGCGGCGCCAACTTTCTCTTTTTTTTTCCTTTTGGCTTCTCCTTTGCCTGTTGTCTGACACCACCAAGAATGTACGAAGGTCAACTGGAAACAAGGCCTTAATCAGTTATTTGATCAGAGAGAAAGGTTAAAGGACTCACCCATTTTGGAGAATGAAGGAGAGAGTTTATAAAGGGGTGTGTAAACCCACAGTTCTAGTAATTAAAACAATGGAAATGAAGTTTATTTCTTTCTCAGTTACGTTACGGATGTAAAAACGGGTGAGGTTGCTTGGAAAGAGGTTCTTCCATTGTAATATATATACATATATATATACAGTATATATATATGGATGTGTATATATATGTATATTTGTTTATATATATGTATGTATATATGTGAACTGTATAATTATATATACATGTATATATGTATGTTTGTATATATATATATATGTATATATGTATTTATGTATATGTTTATATGTATATATATGTATGTGTATATATGTATATGATTATGTATGTATACTTGTATATATGTATATGTGTATATATATATGAAAATATATATGTATATGTATATACATATGAAAATATATCTATATGGTTATATATATATGTATGTATATATATGTATATATGCATTATATATATGTGTATACATATATATATTTATATATATTTATATTGTGTATATATATATTTTTATATGTATATATACGTATATGTATATATATGTATATATGTGTATGTATATGTATATACATATATACATATATATTTATATATGCATATATGTATATAAATGTGTATATATAAATATGTACATATATATTTATATATATACTGTATATATATATATATATATATATATATATATATATATATATATATGTGTGTATATATGTATATATATGTATATGTATATATATATCCATATACTATGTATATATATATATATATATATTATACATGTACATACATATAAACATGTATGTTTATATGTATATATATGCATATACATATATATAAGACATATATATATATATAATATATATATATATATATATATATATATATATATATATATATATATACATATTTTTATATATATACATTTACACACATATATATATATATATATATATATAATAATTATATATATATATATATATATATATATATATATATATATATATATATATATATATATACTGTACATATACATATATATCCATGTATATACATACACAATTATACATATGGATGTATATACATGTGCATATATATGCATATATATATGCATATGTATATATATGTGTATATACATTTGCATATATATACATATACATGCATATATACATATACATAGATATACATATATACATATTTTTATATACATATATATACATAATACACATACATATATATACTTATACATTATATATATATTTTACATATACAGTATATACATATTCATATATATATATATAATATATATATATATATATATATATATATATATATATATATATATATATATATATATATATATATATATATATATATATATATATATATATGCACATATACACACACCTCTCATCTTCTTTACATTCCTGCACTTTTTTGGGTACACTTGTTACTGCTAGCGCATTTCCAGTATTGATTAAAATAAGACGTTATCAACTTGGGGACCAGGTTTCTCGGAAGGTTGTCAATATATATATATATATATATATATATATATATATATATATATATATATATATATATATATATATATATATATATATATATATATATATATATATATATATACGTATATATATATGTGTGTGTGTGTTTGTATATATATTATAATATATATATAATATATATGTGTAATAAATATATATATATATATATATATATATATATTATATATATATTATATTCTCATCGTATTGTCCTTAAAATGTATATCTTTCCCTGGTTTTGATATATTTACTATTCTAGTTATCATGTGTTCTGTGTAATGATAATAATTATTGAAATATCGTATGTAGTGTTATGTCAGATACCACAAGAATTAATGATTTAGATAACTTAACCGCGTAATTTATAATTAATAATACGTTTTTAATAATACCGTAGTGTATGATGCGTATTTTGTTTCCCAACCACGTGAGTTTTGCGAATGCTATGTTTTGCTTCGAGTGTCATTGCGAAAGATAACTTGTTGACAGGTTGGGATAACAGTCAAGTTGTGTAAGATTTTTGTGTGATACGAATGATTTCGCAATGTTACATGCATTGTTCAGTTTTCAGATCAAGGGGGTTATTGCGCCAATGCACATGGCAATTGTGTCATATTTAAGATTGCGTTGCTCTGATCACGTATTGTTCTAACGCGTTAGTTTTGGCCCAAAGAGGTTTTGCTCAGGAAGTGACGTCATCTTCCTTATTTAGAATTTTCTCTTGTATCTCGTTCCCAAAATGCCTTAATAATGACGTCATCTGATTGTTATAGTTCTAGCTGGAATCCTGAACATTTTTTCATTATGATTTCAGAGACCTCTCTCTCTCTCTCTCTCTCTCTCTCTCTCTCTCTCTCTCTCTCTCTCTCTCTCTCTCTCTCTCTTCAAAAGAGAGAAGTTATTAGTGTAAAATGTTTGTGTGGTCATTGGTATTAATCTTAGCTTTTGAGATCTGATAAAGGTAGTAAAAAGTGTATAAATTAGTAATGGCGCCTAATAAAAAAGTGTTTTGTGAATCTTGAGCATCTGCATTTGGTGTGATTTTGTGTTTTCACAAGCTTGTGTAAGGTGAAGTGAATTTCACTTATTATAATAAGGGATTTTTGCCTTAGTGAAATTGTTTCTGGTAAACTTTTGTGTATTTTTGTGTGTTCTTGTGTTTGCAATCTCTTAATTTTTCACATTTTGTATAGTGGTGATTTAACATTTATTTACTTAGCATTTTAAGTATTTCTTAATAGTTTAACATTGCATACTTGATTTAATTTTCATTTACTAAGGTTTTCTTTTCAAATCCTGAGTAATTCTTTATAGTTTAAATTTTGCTTGATTGATGTATTTTCATGATAAATTAACATTTAACTCAAGAATTAATTAAATATGTTTTTAAGTAATAGTAGTTTTTTCTTTAGAAGTGAGATTGTGATTTTTTATTATAAATTTTGAATTTAAAAATGAATTTTTATATGTAAAATTTTTACAAGTGTTTCATTTATTAACCACCAGTGAATAAGATTAATTGTGTGCATAAGGCATAGTGATAAACATGTTTTGTTCCTTTAGTTTTGCTGAAGTGAATTAAGACCAGGGAAACAGTTAAAGTTGTTTGATGGAGTGATGCCCTTTTACTTTAGTATATTTCTTGTTTAAATGTTGATACCTCACACTTGTTTTGATAAACTAAGACTGATTTCTCACATGATCAGTAAGTTTTTAAGGGATAACTGTTGCCTTTAGAGTACTCAGTCGTAATTTTCTTGTCCTGAGAGTTCAGGTATCTGGCTGAAGTGAAGTAAATTTTTGAATTCTGTGATTAGTTGTGTAGTAACCAAGTACTTGGAACACTTCCTGACACACACACACACACACATATATATATATATATATATATATATATATATATATATATATTTATATATTTATATATATTATACAATATATATATATATATTATATAATATATATATATATATTTATATATATTATACAATATATAATTATATATTTATATATGAATATGTATACATATATATGTATATACAATATATATATTATATAAATAAATAATATATATATATATATATATATATATATATATATATATATATATATATACACATACACATATATATACACATACACATATATACATATATGTACAGTCGACCCTCAGTATTCGTTGGGGATGCTTACCACTACTGCCTGCGAATAGCTAAAATCTGCGATTACTTGAAACCCCTGTAAAAACGCTTATAACTGCCTATTTTGGTAGTTGAAAACACCAAAAAAACCTCTAAAATTACTTATACCTGAATATTTTAATAGTTTTATCCCAAAAAGTGCATTTAGTCATGAAAATATGAAAATACAGTAATTTGTGAATATTTCTCTATGGAAAATACTGGAAATAGGCTAGTTTTCCATGAATTATGCGCATAGGCTATATATGTTCCATGGAGAAATCCATGAGTAGGTGAAGCTGCGACTCCAGAACTGTGAATAGGCAGGGTTCCATTATATATATACACATATATACATATATGTATACGTATGTATATATCGCGTATCTATATATGTATATATGTATATACATATATGTGTAATTTATGTATCTATACGTAAAAGTGAATGTTTGTATATTTGTTTGTCCACTATAGAAATCCAAACTGCTTGACAGACCCAGACAAAATTTTGCACACGCCCTCTATGCCACTCCAGAAAGGTTTTTAACTCAAAATCAAACCCCTATCCCGTGACAGAATTAAAAACACAATTAAAACAAATGAAATTTTCGTTTTTATATTACCTTTTCCTTCAGTGTTACTGGGTTAATTCTGATTTTCTTCCTGGCACACCACGTTTTATTCCATGTGCTGTCAGACGTATGGTTAATGTACAACAATAAATCCAAATCCCATGTAACATAAATTTTTTTATCATAATTTATGTGAATTTTGATCATAATTTATGATAATTATTAATATAAATATTAAACATACACTTCACTACTTGGTGTATTGCTAAATTAAATATTTTTGGCTTCGTTACAAAAAATATTTCATAGCTATAAAGCAATGAACCCAAACCAACAGGTCCAAAGATTTACTTCCTAAACAGTTGCCTTCCTCATTCGCATATACATAGTAGCTGCTAGCTCAACATGACGTGCAAGATGTATGATGACAGCATATCCTTTTTCTCAGTTAGTTCAGTTGTGAATTTTCTCATTAATTCAATCGTTTCTTCTTTGTGTTTACCTTTGGAATTTGTTATAGTGCCTACGTTGTAGCTTCGCAATGGCGAATATTGTTATAAATTTGGTTTAAATGAGGTTTTTGGGGTGTTTTGGCAACAATGCTACACTAAACTGTTGTTGCACGAGAGACAGACCTTCTACCCTCCCACACACACACACCTGAGTGCAAATTGTAGAAATACAATATTTTTTATATATTGTCTTCAGTGAAGATGCATTTTATTGTCTTCTGATAGAGGAATGTAACTTTCCCTCACCCTCCCTCCCCCCTCCCTCTCCCCCTTTCCCTTCTTCCTCCACTCCCCTTCCTCCTCCCCTTCCCTCCCTTTCCCCCTTCCCACCTACCCATATATATATATATATATATATATATATATATATATATATATATATATATATATATATATATATATATATATATATATATGTGTGTGTGTGTAGTGGGTGTTTCAAATTAGAGCCCTGGGGCTATAACCTTCAGAGAGGCCAGGGATGCTGGCGCAACCTTCATTTCACGTTCCTGGATAGCTAAATACATTAAAAGAGATGAATCCTTTGTTAAAAGAAACTGGAACAAAATCCATATGACTGTCATCGCGAAAAGTGAGAATCTTGGAAGGCCCGAAGTCCTTTCTCAGGAGTCAAAAGACATCATAGCTGAGGCAGTGGGTAGACCAAGAAAGTCTTTACGTAAATTGGCGCTTGAACTGGAAACAAAAAGGGGAAAGAAGAGAGGTTATAGTGCTGTATATCGTGAGTTGAAAAAATCAGGTATCAAGCCATTTCATGTTATCAGCAAGCCAACATCACTCAGCAACAGAGAGAAGACCGTGCATGGTTTTGTGGTTCATTTCTTAAAGAATGGGATGAAGCTGACTTTCTCCATGTTGCCGCATCAGATGAATTCTTCATTTACACAGTCAGGAAGCCAAATCATAAAAATGACATCTTTGGGATGCGAAGTTGGATGATATCAGCAATGATGTGCGCTATCGCCAAGTTGTGAAATTTCCTGAATGTTTGGGAATTTTTCTCTGTTTCACAGCCAAACGGTTAATGTGGATCATCAAAGAAAAAGGACAGTCATGGAATGGCGAATACTTCAGAGAAACTGTGCTTACTAGTGGGGTATTTCCTTTCCTCAAAGATCCTGAAAATGTGTTATCTGTTGAAGAAGTCACATTTTTGCATGATAAGGCACCATGTTTCAAGGATCTTCAGACACAGGAGTCTTGTCAAGTGAATTTCCAGGTAGCTCCCCTGACCTTAATGTGTGTGAAAACATTGGTAGTATTTTAAAGGATCGTGTTGAATCGCTCACAGTGAACTATGATGGTATACCAAGCCTCGACGACCTGCGAAGAGAGGTGACCGAAGTGCTCAGGGAAATGGAGTTTGAGTCTCAGCTTTTTTGTGATTTGCTGAAATCACACCCCTCAAGAATGCAGGCTGTGGTACAGGCAGATGGAGGTCACACAAAATATTAAATATTCAGAGAGAAACTTAAATAAATACCTGTTCTAAATTACTTTTGTTTTTGTCCATATCAATTTTATTTTATGCTGTAGAGGCGGGGCTCTAATTTCAAAACACCCTGTATATATATACTGATATATATATATATATGTATATATATATATATATATATATATATATATATATATATATATATATATATACTGTATATAACGTATTTTTGTATGGGGTAAGAGACGATGCCTATTTGAAGGACTTTTGATTTGGCTTTTGGGGTAGACCTGTGGCCTCGATACATCGCTTAGACCCCATATATATATGTATCATACCCATATATATATATTACTGTATGCCTGAAGGTAGGGGGGAAGGAAACTTACCAAAAGGATGTAGCTAATCTGACTGTATCACCTCCAAGTGTAAAAATAATAACAAGGAACAGGGGCTGAAGTCCCTATTTTAGAAGGATTCTGGAGATAACCTCTTAGGATAACTAAATTACATGTACCTACAATACAAAATCAGAAGATAAGGAGGAACAAGGCAGGCTACTGGGGTCCTGCTGCAGTACATAAAATGAAAAATAGTCATTAACTGGGTGCTGGGAATTACACTTCAATGGCACGGTTCATAAGGTTGCTATTGGAATTTCCTTGGTGCAACCAACAAGCATACAGTCGTGGCAGAGGGGTTCACAACGGCAAGCATTCCTTTCTGCAATAGAGAAAGGCTTATGATCACTGGATGAATTATCGGTAATAGCGAGGATAAAAGGCTAGTGCTGACAGCGACAGAAATCCTCTTTTCATAAAACGCTACTGAATAAACTTACTACACGAGTTTAAATAAGACAGTTCAGGTCTGTGCAGGGATTGCTCTTGTAAATAGAAACTTTTATGAGAAGTAACAGCTAAGTGAGTGGACAACCTCTTATTCTTACTGTTCCTTAATTCTGAAGAGATGGCTCCTGTAGTTGTACCAATGGAGGGATGGGAGGGAAGGGAGGATTGGCACTGGGTTAAGATACTAGGACTGAGGCATTCAGCCACAGAGGGAAGTTAGCTCTGAAGGAGCGGGCAGTCAAGAGATGTGACTTGTTGGGCGTCGTTCTGGTCTCTCCCCGAATTTCTGCGATGAAGGGCTACTTATCAGTTCCGAGGATTACTGGCTTTTTGAATCCAGTTGCATTCTTGATACATCAAACTTTCTCTTTGGGCGGAGGCTGGCAAGTTAAATGCGCCCGACTATCTCTTTTGGCGAAGGCTGGCCGTTTAATCTGTGCCTCAAGCCATACAGAAGGCGTGGACGCCTTTAATCGGTACGTTGGGTCATTCCGGCTTCTCTGAGTTTGGGCCTATATCTGGAATCAGAAATTTATTGCAGTCATGGATCTCAAAAGAGGATTAAAAGCACCAAGGGAATCAGAATGAGATTGGACGGGCAAATCTCCACGAATGCCTGTCAGCGTGTCGGCAAATGAACTTAATTTACAATATGACTTTTACTTTATTCTTGAAAGGCGAGTTGCCTTAAGAGAGTTAACTCTCCTAGCAGTATATATATATATATATATATATATATATATATATATATATATATATATATATATATATATATATATATATATATGTGTGTGTGTGTGTGTGTATATATATATCTATATATGTATATATTTATACAGTACATATATGTATGTATCTGTATATATAATATATACCAGGTATGTGTGTATATATATATATATATATATATATATATATATATATATATATATATATATATATATATATATATATTGTCATAAACTGGGTCCTTGGTGGAGGAGGGAATTGGAACAGTTTATTTTTATAGACTGCCTGCATACCAAGGGGGACCCTATATATATATATATATATATATATATATATATATATATATATATATATATATATATATATATATATATATATATATATATATATATATTGTCATAAACTGGGTCCTTGGTGGAGGAGGGAATTGGAACAGTTTATTTTTATAGACTGCCTGCGTACCAAGGGGTGCCTGAGTTTATGAATAAAAGGAGAAACTACGGAAACTCGCCTTAGAAAACTTCCTGGATTTACGTAAATAATGAAGGTCGCCATTTGGAATTAGAATTCTTTTACAGTTTAAAAAGGGGTTTATTTACAGAGAATGGGGCAAATATGCAAGACCAAAAAAAAGAATGTAAAATGCAAACCATTTACATACACATAAATTACATACGATAGAGCAATAATGCAGTAATTTGCAAATAAGCAAGGTAAATAGGAGGGGCCACAGATACAACAATCCCCGTTATATCAAATGACTCTGTTATGTTAAAATTACATGAAGTCACAGACGGTAATACATTGGAAGGGGTGAACTCCAGGGTAATGGCAGTCAATTTATTAAGGTGATTGCTGTGTGGGCAACGGATTCTTGCGATCAGGCTGTGACCAGGAACGGTTGCGAAATTTGGATGGCAGTCAGCACTAGTGGGGCATAGATTTGTGGACTGGACAGAATAGGATGGCTCCTGTAAGAGAGGTCAGGAGTTAGTACAACACGGAAGAGCAAGGAAATCTCCCCTGCTATCCATTAAACCATAAATCTCCGCACGGGGGAGGAATCAAACCCTTATGTCACTTAGACTAATTTGCCCTTACTTTGCACTAGGGAAGGGATATTTGAATACTTATCGCTGAATCATATTAAGTTGATTTCAGAGCAAGTCATGGGGCGATTTATAGGCTGCTCAAAGTATGGTGACTTAACAAAGGCACTGCTTTTTGTTGGAGGGAGGAAGTGAAGTTTGAAGGAATGGAAAAGTCAAAGAATTTCAGGGGGGAAAGGAAAGGGCTGGCTTACTGACTAATTGCGTTGAGCATACCTGGCCTGCAGATGTGTGTGCTAAACGTGAGAGACTTGGCCAATTACTGAAGTTAGCTTTCACCAGCGTAAAAGGAAGGAAGCGCCGGACTTGCGTCCGAGACTGGAGTCTGCAGTCGCCTGCCACTTCCCGGGAAAAACAGTGCACACCTTCCACAGTTGTTTGCTTCAAAGTCTAGGCCTGCCCGTCAATCTGCAAAGAGTCATACAGCCAGCAAAGGAGTGGAGAAAAGTGGGTCTTAAGATTAAGTACATAGAGGTTAAGTTCCTATCTATTTCACAGCCTGGCTATGTCCCCCATGCCCATAATGGCCTAGCTACTCCCATATCACGTGATGGGGGTGAAAGGGGGGTCCCTATTGTCTATCCCAGGTCAGCTGAGGTGGGAGGCTACCCCTACATGAGTGAAACACTTGCGCTAACTGCTTTTCTCTGGCTCAAAATATGCTTGGTCCTATCACACTGCCATGTTTTCTTGGCCCTACAGTCAAATGAAAGGAGAAAAGGCTTTACAGAATAAATGACTCACTGGCTGCTAAATGAGGGAGGGATAAAATATATAAGAATATATATATAAATTTATATAAGAATATATATATATATATATATATATATATATATATATATATATATATATATATATATATATATATATATATATATATATATATATATATATATATATATATATATATATATATATATATGTATATATATATAATTATATATACATATATATATATATATATATACATATATATATATATATATATATATATATATATATATATATATATATATATATATATATATATATATACACACACAAGGTGTAACACGAGTTTATGCAAATATTTTGGAGTTTATGCAAATATTTTGGAATTGAAAGAAAAAGTCATTCTGAGCAGAAAATGTGCTATAAACAGACATTTAAACGCTTCATTTGTCGGTGAGGTGAATTTTAAAATAACTGTTATCATTAAACTGTCATGTAAGCTGGTGCGTATGGGATGTCGGAGTAAGTAGTTAGGGATATGGGCGGAATGGTTGATGAAGGGCGTTAGGCAACTGGATTGCTAGCTTTTTTATTATGATTTTCTCTTGCAGGTTATTGAAAAATGTAACATTATAGTCCCTTCAACTAGTAAATCACCTGTAAACTGACTTCATGTAATTAATTTTAATGATTAGCTTTACGTATCAAGAAAGTTGTGTAAATGTTGCTTGGCAACATTTATTTGTGATCGTTGAATTCTAGCGCAAACTGTCCTGCCGCCTCGTCACGGAATTGATGAATCAGAAGTCAGGACTAGATGTAAGCCTATGCTGAATGAGTGCTAGTGACAGTAATCATGGTAACAAGGGAATGCAGGTAGGGAGGACTCTGCATTTTGAACAATGTCAGCTTTTTACCTATTTCGATTACTGTATGAATAGGCTATCTTTGACAAGAAAGAATGAAGAAAGTGAATGTTCTATAATGTTCCCATTCTTTTTAATCTGACAGACGAAAGCGTTTTCATAGGTGCGTTTTCCTTTGGCTGTTGAGTGATGAATACTTTTGATGGAGAAGGAGAGATTTTTGATAATACGTTTTGAATCTTTGATCGGTACTTAATGAATAGGCCTATTTCTGATGGAGGGCTTGCTTTTCTTTCCTTTATCGGAGTCCACTGAATACCATTGACGAAGAGGGAAGTTTCAATGATGCATGCATTTTTTCCCCTTTGTTGAGTACATAAAGAATACATTTGATTTGGAGGTATTTTATTCATGTCAGCTTAATCGCCGATTTCCGTTTTTTGTATAATAGTGGAGTTCACAACCATGTAATCTAGAAATGGAACTGTTGCAAAACCCATAAGTAAACATCTTATCTGCATATTCCACATTACTGGAAAGGTAAGGCATTGTCTCCAGTTTCTTGCTCTCAAAATGAATCCGGAATTTGACACTCGTAACCCGAACACGCCCACTTATCTTGGCGGAAGAGCGAGACTGTTCATAGTAACAAGTGAACTGATCAGCTCCATCTCCCTCCCCCCATATCCTTGACTACTCCCTCCAACACCCCGGGCACCAGCTTACTTGCCTGTTTGATAACAGTTATTTTAAAAATTCACCTCACCGACAAACGAAGCCTCAAAATACATATATTTATAGAACATTTTCTGCTCAGAATGACATTTTCTTTCATTTCCCAAAATATTTGCATAAAATCTTGTTACACCTTGTATAATATATAATATCCTCGAGGACTCTACTATCCCCCACGTATACTGTGCATGCAGTTAATTCTAGACTTTTCTACTTTGATGCTCAGCACCAGAGTTTTGTAGTAGTATTGTTCCAGCTGTGACCAAAGTAAGGGATAATCTAACCACTTTTGAAATTTGGTTATGTTGTACTCAACAAGGTCATAGTAGTTGCTAATGCATTTTTATTGAGTAGACTTACGTTATTCTTGTATTACAGTGTAATGATTTTACATCGTTTAATTTTTAAAATCTTGTGTATATGTGGGTGGACCTTCTATATTTCTTTTCATGTTCTTTGCTGCTTTCCCTAAAGGAGACATATGACTTATAGCACCTTGCTTATCCAACTAGGATTGCAGCTTGTCTAATAATAATAATAATAATAATAATCGAATGAGACAAAGAAGTCACCGATGTTGGCTGTGTTGAGAGCCTAAATAAAGAAACAAATCTTGTAAGGGAAAACTTTTTATTGCTTTTACAGCTGCTTTAGGTCTTATGTTTTACGTTTACATCGAATAAATGGCATCTATTTTTCAGTGTTTTGTACTTGAAGGAAGTCTTGGTGAAAGATTTAAAAGTCTTGAATCGATTTATGCTGTCAATTCATAAATGAATCTCCTTCATGCAAGTAAAAGGGGCAGTGACTGACGTCAGATACCGGTATTTTATGAAGCCAGTCGCAGAGCAGTGGCAGTAAGTTAATTCCTGTCCAGGGTGGTTGGCATGAAACCAGAGGTCCACACCTGGCCTATTGTTGACTTACTCTTTAACTTCGGTATAGGGTTGCCTTTGTGCAAGGACCTATGGTGATACAAGACCCGCTTAATTTAGATGAACCACCAGCCAATTGTGACCCCAAAAGGAAGGATATTGTTTTATCAGTTTCTTATGCATGCAGTTTAGGTTTGTTAGATGTAAATGTTCACCAAATCTAGAAAACTAAATGGGGATTCAAGTAGATTCATGATCTCATGGGTGTTTTAATTAATAGATGCCTTATCTTCATGTGTATTAAATGTATTTGAGACAAAAAAAAAGAGTAGGTAGGTCTGTTTCACTCTTTTATTTCGTATTGCATTTCTTCATCCCCCCTAATACAGTTTACTTATCATGTCTCACCCTGACGAATGAGCTCAGCTAGCTACACTTGAGGCAAGACATCCATGCCTTGCGCCATTTCATTTTAAAACTTTCCTTGTGTATGTCGCTTTCTTCTTGTTTATTCATATCATACTCATTTCCCATTTGTATATCACTTTTATAACACTTGTATAATTTTTTGTTTATCAATTTTGACAAACGACGCGTATGTCCGGCAAACACTTCATTTGCAGGGAGGTCAGATCCTAGAAGTCTTTTGAATAATCCATTAAGTAGAAATCTTTACTCCTTAGCTGTGCTTTCCGCAGGATTAAGACTCCCTGCCCTTGTGGAAGCGACGGACTTCCTTAAGACTCATTAATCTTTGTAGGAAGGCCATCACTTCCCATGCCATGTCCAACAGGTGTGGAAACAATACAAGGGCGAGGTGCACCAGGGGAACCATAAAAATTCAGCGTTTGCCATTTCGGACTGGGAACCCTGGGACTGTATTTCCCATAACATACAGGTCTTTCCCCAAGGATGCCGTTCCTCCGTTGATGGGTTGGTGGATGACCATTTATAATTTATTCAAGCCATTCTTGAATTTCTACATGCACATTGCCGAGCTGCAATACCTTTACCAAGAAAGAATATATTGCTGTAAACACCAGTAATCATTGCACCTTCAATCTGCAGCAGCAGTATCACTGATAAAACTCTTATGAATGTGAATAAATATAGCACCTCCGATCAGAAGTTACATCCACAATTCAAACTTGTATGTCTCTCACCGTGGTCCCCTTTTGCTTTCAGTAGATAATTGTAAACGTTAAATGTATTTTTCCTAATAAAGCTTACCACTCTTGACCACATGACAGTTGAAAGTAAAATTCTTATGACGTGATTGAAGATACATCTAATTTATACATGTTTTGTCAAAGCTAAACTTCTTAAAAGTTCGTAATAACCGATGCTATAAAAAGGGGAAAAATATTGCATCCAATAGTTAAGGAACGACAGTAAGTTACTGGTAAGTTTGTGAGATAAACCAATAGGCTGCTTTGTGTGTTCCTTTGAAACTGTGAAAGCCTTGCTCAGTTTCATGGATACAGCTCCCTGGATAATTTTAGAAAAAGTTGAATACCCTATATCCTTTCCTGTATCAGAATTTCTATAGGAGGGATTGTCTGATTCCAAGATGGAGATATTTTCACCACAATATATGGTATGTTGCCAAAAGCAGAGGTCGATATTCGGTATTGGTAGAAAAAGGCACGTCCCGTTAATTCCTATTGTGCTACTGGCTACCTGTGCAGTGAATTGAGGATGGATAGTAAATTTGTTATGGTAGGTTACAGTTGGGATGGGAAAGAACAAATGGCTGAAGCCTCGTTATATATATATATATATATATATATATATATATATATATATATATATATATATATATATATATATATATATATATATATATGTATATATGTCTGTGTACGTATGTATATATGTATTGTATCCAATCACAGAAGACTTGTGATGTTTATAACTGATTTCATCCAGGAGAAGGGTGAAAAGAAATGACGTGAAACAAGCGCTTTCGTGTATTTCTGCACCTCATTAGGGTTGAGGTACAGGTGCCAAGGAAATAAGGTCACAGATCCCTCTAGTGCTTCCTCTTCATACTTGTTTTAGTAACGTACCGAGACAAGTCAAGGCATTGGATATTAATTTCATTTTTAAAGCACTGGAGAATATGTTAATCAGAAATTCTCCGAGAAATAAAAAGTGGATGTATCTAATAAGATTCTTTGTAAAGAACGTAATAAAACATACATAGGGCAAAGTGGGAACAGGATGTCTGCTCGATCAAAACATGATAAATATAGTGCAATAACAGGGAACATGCCAAAGGGTTATTTTACATATGAATAACAGTAATCACGGTATTAATTTGGCATAATCTAGGAAAATTATTTAGTAAAGATGATGAAACCAAATTTAATAGGATCGTGTTATTAAAAAAAATCTGTGGTAACTTACTGTATATCAGCCCCAGTTATATCGAGTATGGTATTAGGTATTACCATTTTTGGGAGTTGTAAATATTGTATATCTTACCACGAAGACTTTTAGTGACTCAATTCTTATTTCCTTGGCACTTGTACTTGAACCCTGAAGTGGCGTAGAAATATAAGAATGCTTGGTTCATGTCATTTCTTTAAACACACACACACACACACACACACACACATATATATATATATATATATATATATATATATATATATATATATATATATATATATATATATTGTATATACAGTATATTGAAGTTTATTGTTAAGGTCAAAGTTGCATTTTCAAGGCTGAAAAATATATACAGCGAGTGACTAAAGAAGAATGAAACAAAAACATTCATTAGATCACTAATTAAAACTATTAAAATAACATTTTAATTCATGAAACACCATGGGTTAAATCAAAAAGCAAAGGAAGGGAAAGGCAAATTGGATCACCAGGACACCTACGCCTATGAATTCGTGAGCTGCAGCTCCAGTATGTACACACACACACACACACACACACACACACACACACACACACACACACACACACACACACATATATATATATATATATATATATATATATATATATATATATATATATATATATATATATATATATATATATATATAGAGAGAGAGAGAAGAGAGATGAATTTATTTTTTTACTTTGTTTACTCTTCAGGTGTTAGGTAATGGGAATTAAACTAGAAAGTTGAATGTGAAAGTAAAGTGCAAACATTTATCCTTTAAAAGTTGCCCGCCGTGATGTAACGTTTTCGTCACTGAATGTCCGTGATGCTCGCGTTATTTCGTAACCGGAAGATGAATGTGGCGGTGATAAGAGTGTCTGCCAGAAGGTAAGCGTGGTCATAGTGGAATCTGCTAATAATGATGGTCATAGTAGCTGAATTCTAATAGGAATTGGCATTGGGTGGCAGGGTGGGGCGAGAGGCGCCGGGTTGGCTAGCGGTACCTGGCATTGGGATTGCTGGGGTTCTCTTTGGACTGGTTGGAGGGAGGGCGGGATCCGTCGGTCATCTGCCAGACGGAGGGACTCTAGAAGGAAGTTGTCGCTCAGTGTTGCTTGTGGCATAGAGGAGGAAGGGTGTGCCAGCCGTTTGCTGGGAGGCTTCAGTGCCGCGTTGGCCTTTCGTCGAAGTTGGAAAAATGTGTGAATGAATCGTTTTCTCACTCTGAATTGTTGATCAGATGGTTGAAAAGTTATGTTATGTAAATAAGTGTTTTCATTCTTCACCAAACTTGGCATAACTTTGTTGAAAATGAAGGTATTTTAGCACTTGAGGTATTGAAAAAAGTTATTCCAGACTCTCGGCATTCGTTGAAATGGTGGTAAGCTGTGTATTGGCATAGAATTTTGGAGCGAATTCAAGTAAATTTCGGAAGAGGGATCACTGTAATCGTGACTTCCTCTTTAAGATGAAAATCATAAATGACTTGCATTTTTTACAGTGAATTTAAAATGTATAAATGTTAAACGTCAGTGATAGTGAGTGAATGAGTTAATCCTGGAGTTGTGTAAATCTTACAATCTTTGACACGTTTTAGCATCAAGATGGGTTCCAACGCCAGTAGTGTCATCCTTCTCCTGTTGTTGATGACCGTGACATTAATCGACGCCAATCAATTAGGTGAGTGTCGTGCTAATAGGTCTAAATGCATTCATGGCGTAGGATTCAATATATTGCCTTTATATCTCTGCCCCGTCTAGTGTAAAAAGTTGCATAATGAAAGGAGTTAACTATAGCACCGAAAAATTCTCTCCTCTCATATAGGAACAGTGTTATTACCGGTCGTATAATGCAAGGCCTTAAATTTCTCTTGTGTGTCTCGCAAGGTCATTGACTTTTGTAATATCTCAAGGGGTTGCCTTAATCACTACCAAACATGGCTGGATTTACTGGTGCGTCCGTACGGTATTGCAGATGCATACAAGGTTCAGGAACAGCAAAGACAATCACTGCTGCAAACATCCGGTACGCATCTCATACGCAAGTTATCTTTCACCCACTCTCCACAGACACTCTTCATGTTCACACAGACAAACACACACACACACACACACACACACACACACACACATATATATATATATATATATATATATATACAATATACACTGTATATATATATATATGTATGTGTTGGCGTACACATAAATCATCCAGTAGATGCTGTAAGACCATTACCAATCTTAGTTTGTAGTTGCGTGTGTTAGGTCTAGGTCGAACACGAGATTAAAATGACCTAGGCATGTAGCCGTTTCTGCTCTGTTCAAGTTACCTGACCTTCCGTAGGTTATACTAACAGCCGCCTGCCTCATTGTTACAGTGAATTCATAATTAGGACTTAGAAAGGTAATTTCTTCGCCAAGGTTAAGTGGTGCGCGTTGGGACTTGTTTAGCCATTCAAGAGTCGCAGCATTACGCTTTTAATATAAGTTTGTGTCTGTATTTATATATGCCTATGGTGTATGTACAGTATATCTGCGGATTGAACTCGTTAGGACTGCTTATAAATTAATTCTTTTGAAGCAAGTTACTCGTAAGGTGAAATGGATTCGTTATCAGTGGGTTACTTTTAACTGTGAAGATGTCTTGTGTAAAACTGACAAACTATTACGCATAGCTACTTATTGTAAATCTAGCATTTGATTATTATGATGAAAATAAGTTAATTTTGATATAAAGGACAGAACTAGACTTCTGCAGAAATATGTAAAAAAGTAGGTATCTTCAAAATCTGTCTTGTTGGCTTGGTGGATATGGTCAGTGTCACCCCATTTCCACCAAAAAACGCAGATTCATGTCTTGATCAGGGTTGGAGGACTGTCATATTAAATTCCCTTTGGGTATAAGTTATTTCCAGGGTAGAGTGAATTCGATATTGATAGGTTGTTCGTGGCCTAATGTTGAAAATATAAAATTTCCTTGTAAAATCGACTATCAAACGCTGCCACGTGATATAAACCTACTTTTCGACTTTCATGGTGGAGATGGGTTGATGTCGATTGCAAGTAGGCTACAGAGACCGAATTCCACAGGAATATGCACATTAGAGTCGATATCGGCTTGTTTCCCTTTCGATGGCGGGATGTTTATCAACTCTATTACTTCACCTCCAACCCCAAAAGGCGTAGGTTAGAATTCTTTTAAAAGCTGGAAGAGTAGCTTATTGCCAAATGAAAGTGAATTAGGTGTTGATAGGTTATTTATAACATGAGATTTAAAAATATGAAAGTGTCAAGTATGCGAATTATATATATATATATATATATATATATATATATATATATATATATATATATATATATATATATATATATATATATATATTTAATGTGTGTGTATGTATTTGTGTTTGTATGACGTACAGACGAATTTTAAAGAGTTAACTTTGCAACGTATTCTTTTGAACATACTCTATTGATTTTATCTTGCTGTTGGAAGCGTGAGTACGGCAGGTATATTTTCAGTCCTTTTCTGAAATTAGATATGCTACAACAAAAACAATTTCATATACTTTTTAATAAAATATACATATGCTATTCATTCGTACTTAACGTTTATCCAAACATTATGATCATCATATTTGACTCTCTCTCTCTCTCTCTCTCTCTCTCTCTCTCTCTCTCTCTCTCTCTCTCTCTCTCTCTCTCTCTCTCCCATACACACAGAAATTAGTTTTTTTTTTATTATAATTTCCAGTTGTATCTTATTTTAGGATCCATGATTATTATTTGCATTTGCGTGTTAGGGAAGGCATAACAGATTGCACACGATGATGTGTGTACATGACCTTTAGGGTGATAGAGGCTGGTGTTGCTTAGTTGCATTTGCAGTAGATCTTCTTTTGATCGAAGGCCCCTAACCACGATGCTATCTGCTTGTTGTTTCATTCTGAGAATGACGACTCTATTGGCAATTTTGTGTTAAAGAAGAAAAGATTAGTGTACTAAGGGTTGAGAAAAGGCTTTCAGGGAAAGAAAGTTACTGAACTGTGGATGAGCGTTCCATGTGATGAGAAATCCATAAATTGGACCTTTGGTTTTTACTAAGGGGAAATTAATTCGTGAAATATGAATTACGTAGTGCTGTGTGTGAGAATAATATAGCCTAATCAAAGTACGGATAATGGGGGAGATCTTTGATAAAAAAAAAAAAAAAACTGGATTAGGATGGAGTGCGGAGTGAAAATTGAGTTTATTAGCCATGAATTAGAGAGAACAATTTCACGAACTGCCATACTTAGGCATACGTTTTGAATAATCTGTGTATTAAGCAAGGATAAGATAATAAAATCACTACCTGTTGGCTGACGATGTGATTGATGTGTTAATCATCTCATGAATTGTATATTAGGGTAGCATTTTGAAGCCGAATAAATGTTTTGGAAATGTATATGAGGGAAACATTTCTCATTGAACAATAAATTTATTACTTGTTGGTCCAGGAAGTATTGTTGTAAAGAAGACTTCATGAACTGTGAGTGAGAATGGGTCTAGATAAACCATAGGTCATTAAGATGATGCCACGGAGAATAAAGACATAAATAATCGGTTTTCTGACAAATTTTTCCCAGAGTGCAAAAATTTTTCTCTCTCTCTCTCTCTCTCTCTCTCTCTCTCTCTCTCTCTCTCTCTCTCTCTCTCTCTCTCTCTCTCTCTCTCTCTCTCTCTAGCCCTAGAGACTAGTTATTTTGTATGGAACAAGAGTTTGCTATAAATTTTTTTTTAAGTGTCTCATACAAAATCATTGGAAAATTTCCGAATGTTGTCATTTGTGTGGCCTTTTAGAATAAATGAATCTGGAAGGACTGTAAAGTCATGTTTAGTTTAAGGTCATCGGTTACGTAACTTCACACACACCCACACTGGTAGAGCCCTCTTTTGATCATTATTTAATTTTTAAGTGGATGTGCATTGAAAAAAGCAAGAACGGATTCTTTCATTACAATACCAAAGGATATTTTTTTAAGGGGTTTGTTTACGTTGAGCTAATTGGCAACTCTTGTAAGTGTTTGCTACAGGAAAGGCTCCTAATCAGTGTGTAGTCCTTATAAGGGGGCTGTTGCAGCCTTGTAAGGCGATTTTACGTGTAAATAAATGTTTTATAACGCATCCAGGATTGCCATAAAGAGACAGTGCATATTCGAAGCTTAAAATGGGCCAAGTTAGTTTATCATTGTGGAGATGTGAGCCGTGCTATAGTTTAAAATATCACTGTATAACTTTATTACCTCAGTTTACTTGCTTACTGAGGTTATATAGGCATCCGTGTTTGTTTGATAGATAGTCTGACTGTCTCCTGGTCTGGTGACTTTTAAAGGCGTTTAAGGATTTCAGTGATGATTAATAATTTTTTTATCGCTTGAAACTTTCAGTCAAAGCGGAAGTCTGTTTGATCCTTTTTTAAGTTTGGTTGATTAAATTGCAGTCCTCTTGTACTACTTCTGCCAAAGTAATGTATAAATACATTACACAGAGTTTTCTGTTATTATCGTAATTTGATTTTATTCTTTACTTTATTATGGCTTACGTATGTCGATCCACTCGGTCGATTGATGTACTGTATGCAGTTTGTGTATTGTACTTTCCTGCAGGTTGCAGAGGTTTTACCTTTTAAATTATCAAGCTCCAAATTTCATTGTCGTCCTTGTTCGCTGTCTTTTATTGCAGACATTAAGCTGTTAATGTTTCGTAAACATATCTTAATCCCAGCTGACTTCTTTGGTTTTAGGTATCGCTGGCATCCTTTGGCTGATGTATATATTGATATTATTTTTTGACCTGCAAAAGCGTGATGCAGACGAAGTCTTATTTTGCCAAGATATCGATATTTTATGGGAAAAGTTTTGATAGCCAAGACGATTCATGGTCTTTTTTTCAGATTTCGAGATAGAGTCGATGTAAGAAGCATTGCTTATGGAAAGAAATACTTTTGTTTGTTTAGAGAATCTTATCATATAAATGAAACTCACTCTCTCTCTCTCTCTCTCTCTCTCTCTCTCTCTCTCTCTCTCTCTCTCTCATTATATAGATACTTCGTAGATTTTGATTGATTGATTAATTATGAAATTTAGGTGTTGAAGACCAAGCGCCGGAACCCATCAGGATTATTCAGCGCCTCGCAGATTTTGTTAAATGTAAGAGAGTGAGAAAGCAAGAGAGGTATGATTCTGATAAAGTAGTGATAAATATAATCGATTTTGTAATTCAGCTTATACGCTTGGCATTGGAAGGCCATTGTTTTAAGAACGGGAAGAATGTTTTGACTAGAGGCTTGAAGTAGCCCCCCCCCCTTTTTTTTTTATCCTAACGTTTTTCCGTCACTCATATATATTTCGTGTCCGGCCTTACAGTTCATCTTAACATTTGACTCCTTTGTACATCATTGAGGAATAGTCTGTGTCTTGTGTCTCCATCCATCGAAAACGTGTGCATTTTTTCTGTATCACGGCTATATTGTATACGTCTGTGTTCATCGGAACTTGTGACTCCTTTATGCGTCATTCATTCCTATTATATACTACACATGGTACTGTTCCTCGCAAGTTTTGACTCCTTTGTGCTCCACTCACGACTATTTCATGTCATCTGTGACGCTGTTGAACGTCATCTTTGCCTTCATGATATGTCATTCGAGTAGCAATTTTGAGGTGCTTCACCGTTACAGATAGCGTATTTATTAATCGTTTCATACATCATCCCGATTATTAAGGTTATTAAATCAGGACTTTGTCTTTAATTTAACCGAATTACATAATTGGCCCGACCGCAAACATCATTAAAAGACGAGTAAATGGTCCTCTACGACCAACCATGTAGCTGGCCAGGAAATCGGGTGAGATAAATAGTGCAGATTTGAGCCATAAAATGTCGTAATTGATAGGCTTGAGGTTCCCTTTAGGTCGATTGGAGCAAGAGGACTCTCTCTCTCTCTCTCTCTCTCTCTCTCTCTCTCTCTCTCATATGTAATCTACTTGTCACGTATTATCGTGCTTAGAAGATATTAAATGTTAGACCACGCGTGACGTGGTAAGCATTTAAGAAATCAGTTTTTCATTTCCATTTAGTCTTTTTAATCAGTTATTCAAATTTGGAATAACTTAAGTCTTTTTCAAACCCCACTTGTTTCCATTACTTCGGCATCAGTTTGTGAAGTTAATAGTTTTTATATATTGGATAGCTATAGGATTGATTTCTGTCGAATATAAATGTTATAAAGTAAATGTTTTTCTGAAAAGGTTACATTTTCTCCGTTTAATTTTTACAATATATATTTATAATATTTTTATATATATATATATATATATATATTATATATTGTGTGTGTGTGCATATATATACACATGTTTGTATATATATATATATATATATATATATATATATATATATATATATATATATATATATATATATATATATATATGTACATACATACATACATATATGTGTGTATATATATACTATATATTATATATATATATATATATATATATATATATATATATATATATATTTATATATAGTATATATAGTCTGTGTATATATACACTGTAATGCAGGGAAATAATGAAGACATTATGGTTTGCTGGTCTTAGAAAAGGTTATAAGATGACTACCCAACTTTCACGGGTTTGCTGGTATAAAGCAGACCTTTGCCAGACATAAACATGATGTGCATTAACCTAGGAGACGATATATACATCCTGGTTTAAGGCAGACATTTACGGTCCCATATAACCTAATTGCTGTGCGTATGTGACCTCAGTAGGATTTGACTTCTCTTAGTAACGTTATCTATGGTTGTGCGTGTGCTCACTATCACACAGTGTATGGCACTTATTGATTTCGTGGATATATTTGCTGCGTATATGTACATTTATTCCTGTTTGCATAATGAAGTTTACCCTGTAGAGATGTACATATGTAGCCTAAGTGTTTGTAGAAAACTTAGCATGTGCAGTCGTGCTTTCTTCTTACCTACGGTCAAGAATGTGCCTCCCAGGCCTGTTTTATAGTTTAGGTTTTCGTTAGCTGCCTTTGAGCCCCAAATGAAACGGATGGGAAGTACAAGAGGGAAATGAATTAAGAAAGTTATGGAACAAATGTTTTTATATCTAAAGTGTGCAGGCATATAAATTTATGAGAAAAGCTTACGTTACCTTTGCAGGGTGCCAGATGTGTAGCGAATTTATATATCATGCTGTAGTTTATCGCATTTTATATTCATAGCCCCTTACCCACTTTTTTTCCATCCCTGGCTACTGTGCCCACGAGAATTTGTCCCACAGTGCGCCTTTAAAATTCGGTGGTCCTTGAACTATCTTTTGTGAAGCTGTGGAAGGCAGAGTGAGGAACGGAGGTCAAAGTTGGTAGGGTCACGTTTAATTAAGGAGCAGCGAAGGGCACTCTTAAAAGTACACGAGAGTTGGATGTCGCGTATAAATGGAATGGTGTTGGTGGTCAGTTCTGAAAAGCTGCGAACTGATGGTCACCTTTAAAGGGTTGGGAGATGGTCGTCACTTATAGAAGTTGAGCACATTATTTATGTTGCTTCTTGTTTAAAGTATATGATTTATGGAACAGATTTTTAAATTATTTTTTCTGCGTAATGCGTCCACTTTGTGATTTATTTTTTCAGATTTTTAGTTCAATACTTTCGTTCTTCTCACAACTTGGAACAATTGTTTCTCATTACTTAGAATAATAATTTCAGTAATAGCAACCGTAATTGTGATAATATGGTATTCTTAACATTTAACGAAAATTTGGTATGAGTATGATAGATTTGATAGACTCATTAAAACGTATGTCATAAATGATCCAGATATATATCCGGCAGGGCAATCAATACTTGTGCTGAATACTACTGGAGTTATGTACGTGGATGAAGTAAAAGATAATGTGACTGGATCATTGTTGCGTAAAAAAAAGATAGTTAAAATACCTGAGCTTATTTGATAGGTCATAAACTGAGCAATGTGTAGGTTTTCCTGCGTATAAACATTCAAGTTCAAATGGTTGTTGGTGCACGAAAATATTTGTAATACATTTTCATGTAATTAGTTCAGATTTAGCATTAACTGAAGTATTGAGCTGCATGGCATGTCTTTGATGAATTAAAATGTATATATATGAATAAAACGAAGTTTTGAAGTTAATTTTCTAAAAATGGCATGACACTTTTAAGCTTATTCATGTACACACATTCTCTCTCTCTCTCTCTCTCTCTCTCTCTCTCTCTCTCTCTCTCTCTCTCTCTGTATATATATATATATATATATGTATGTATGTATGTACATAATACATACATACAGTATATATGCACAATACATACATATGTATATATATATAAATATATATATATATATATATATATATATATATATATATATATATATATATATATATAGGCTATATATACAGTATATACATGTACACACACATACATGTACATGTATGCACATGTATGTGTGTGTTGTGTAGTGTCTGCTGGGCACGTGTTGGGACAATGAGAGTTGGCAGACTCCGACTCACTGGGATCAGAACCATGAAAAGGGAGGTTGGAGATACGTAGAGATTTGGGAAGATAAAGCATAGGAAAGAGAAGAATGGCAGAATCTCACAGAGGCCTTTTGCGTCACATGGCGTTAGATGTAATTGTGCCGATGGTATATATATGGGATAGGGATGCAGTGACCCCACCACCACCACCCAAGGTTATAGTGCTCTGCTCATGTTCGTAAAGTTTATATTAGTGCTCTGTCCACCCAGCTATAAACTCATACCAGGATCTGCTATTGTCAAGTAAAAGGGTCTGGGGCTAGCAGCCACACCTCCTCCTTAAGGGAAGAAAGCGTGTGGTAAAAATATATGTTACATAAATGTAATAATTATATATATATACACATTCTATATATATAAAAATTGATGTACGCTTGTGTGTGTGTATATTCCAGCAAAACTCTGAAACGCATGGAGCAATTCCAACCAGACTTGGTATACCTATGCCTTACTATCTAGAAAAGAACACTGTGGGCGTAAGACATCACTGGCACCAAAGGGGTTGGGGATGGGAAGGGGGTGACATGTAAAAACAACCGAAAATGACAGATATTAGTGTCTAATCCATAGTTTTCGAGGTCGCTGAGATGAATAGTGACGCTCCCGATGCCCCTAAGTTCAAGTTCAGCCCCGATAGGAATGGGGGGGTGAGAAGGGGTGAAATATAAAATGTAAAAAAATGTTGGGCAATGTAACTGAAGAAACTATCTTAACAGGAGAGGGAGAGGGTGAAACAGTTTTTATCCTACGAATACCACTCACTCCGACGGATCTCCGTTTCAACTTAAAGAGATTGCAATTTCCATTGAGACTTGCGTTCTTGATCACGATCAACAAGGCACAGGGACAGTCTATTAAGTATTGTGGAGCGGATTTGAGATCGTCATGTTTTTCCCACGGACAACTTTATCTTGCTTGCTCAAGGGTGATTTCACCCAAGAATTTACTTGGGCTATTCCTGCTCCTGATGGTGAAACCAAAAATGTTTACAGTAAGTTTTGTGTTAAAATAGTATTTTAGTGAATTTGTGAAAGATTTTACTTTATAATTTGTATACTGTATATTTTTAAAAACCTGTAAATAAGATTTTTGATATAACACTACAGATAGATTTGATTCCTTTTCCTGTCTGATAGAAGGTTTGAATAAATAAATATCTGGGCGTGTTCTACGTTTTGGGTGTTCTGTGCTTAGGGTGTGTTCTACGGTTTGAGTTTTTACCATGCAGCGTCGGGTACGTCAATTAGTATAGGCTATATATATATATATATATATATATATATATATATATATATATATATATATATATATATATATATATATATATATATATATATATATATATATATATATATATATATATATATATATATATATATTTATATATAGGCTATAATATGTGTGTGCCAAATATAGGCTATAATATGTGTGTGTTTGGCTTTATGATTTATTTTTTACCGTTTATAGCTGCATATCCGAATAGCCTTTAATTCTGTAACTGGATGCCAGGCCTAGCGTACGCGAACACTGGCTAAGTTTTTTTGGTATTAGTGCATCAGGGGAGAAAAGATGACCAAATGAATCTTTAAATAGGTTGTTAAGCCTAATGTTTAAAACGTGTTTAGCGCCTCTCCTGTATTGATTACTCATAGGAACGGAATTAGGGGTAAGATGGATGGGGGTGCCTCACCCGAAACGATAAACTGAAGATCGATTATCATGATACGCATGCCCATATGTAGCATTGTTTGAAATACAGTGTATCCTAATATTTACTATGTGTAAAGTATAGATGCTAATCATGAAATCCACATTTAGCTATCTTAATATCTTTAAGAAGAAAAATGTAGAGCAACAGAACTTGATATAAAAACACTGGAGTTGCAACATTTTCATCATTAATGCCGTTACTTTTCACAGAGAGGTTCACTGCTGTGATTATTTTTGTTTGGGTCTATGGTAAATGTGTGTGAGAGAGAGAGAGAGAGAGACACACACACACACACACACACACACACACACACACACACACACACACACACACTTTATATTCACAAACGCATTCGCAAGGTCCTGTAATAATGAGTATAGTTTCTAAAGTGTGGATTGACAGTGATTGTTGATAATCACACATAGCGCCTCCCTGTAAAGTAGGTTCGAGTTGGTTTACATTTTCAATGGTAATGAGGGAGCCGTGATGCATAATGCGACGATCTGAAAGTAGTCATTTCTTCTTTGGTCCTTTGTACTGCTTGCAGGCAGTGCCTAATATGGGTCTTCTCTTCGTTTATTTCTTTTGACTGGTTATTTATTTGGTTAGGTTACAGTTATGATGTCAGTGAAGTATTTGGTTAGTAGAGCTGCCTAAAATTATATATATATATATATATATATATATATATATATATATATATATATAATATATATATATATCTATATAATATATATATATATATATATATATATATATATATATATATATATATATATATATATATATATATATATATTAAGATTATATAAGTTTTAACAAGTGCCGTTATTAAATTCTCACAGACCGCACTGCAAGCTTGTGTGTAGAATACTTAAATCTTATTTGTTTAAAAGGATACATTGCCAATTATTTGCTTGTGTTTAGCATACTTGACTCTCATGAAGTGTCTCATTTAAAATTGTATAAGACCCATTATTCTCTGGGGCATATGTAAGCTGAGCTTCATTAGGTGCCTCTGCTTAAAATCACAGAGGCCCAATTATGTTTCTAAGTAGTTGGCTTAAAGTTTGTATGTCGTAGTTTGACATGGTACAAGCTCCATTATATCCTTCGTTTTACAGTACTTTAATCTCATCAAACATTTAAACCTTATGATCCCCATTAGGCTATATGCATGCATTTACTTTTGTAAAAGCCCATTAATGACCTGTTATTGTAAACATGTAGCCTCATTATATATTTGGTTTTAGATTACCTGAATAACATCTGTGTTTAAAATTATACAAAATCTAATGTGTGCTTAAATTTAGGTTGCTGAATCTCCATTCATGGCTTCCTTTGTAGATTTAGTTCTGGAATTGTGCCTACGTTCATCTCGTCTGATTCATGTATGGGAGTTCTTCGTTGTTTATAGCTAAGGCACACCCAGCCTACTGGTAATTTAGAAGTTCCGATGTAAAACTAAAGTGGTTTTGGAGTAGCCTAGTGTATAAAATTATGTAAACGGGCTAAGAGCTGCCGTTTCACCAATAGTTATAAGTCAAACTTATAATGTATAGTAAACTTACGCTGTACAGAAAACCAAGACAACAGCCGCTGTTGCCGTCATTCTTAAACGGAATCAAGAAACCCTGTTTGTAGAAGCCACTTCGTATCGCGTACTCTTGTCATGTCGCAAACACACCACAAATAGGCCTATACAGTATATATATATATATATATATATATATATATATATATATATATATATATATATATATATATATATATATATATATATTATATATATATATATGTGTGTGTGTGTGTGTGTGTGTGTGTGTGTGCTTGTGCGCTCGCGCGCTTGTGAACAGCACAGTTCCAACCTTGAAATACCCTACGTAATGAAATAATTGCAAGGTCAGCAAGTTATTTGAAGGAGCAAATGGGGAAATAAATAGACTTCGACAGTGTATTGATGTAGCCCTGGGGTCAAATCTCTCTTTTTATACCCTTCTCAGCAATGAAAGTGAGATCGGGAATAGAGAGCGAGAAAGAGGGAAGGGGGCAGTCATACTTTTGATGTATGTTCCGTGTGTATTGAAAATGTACAAGGTAGAATTTTTTTTTTTTTTTTTGGTAAATTAGCAAAGACTTTTCATAGGAGGGGAATATAATGTAATATTAAAAATTTAAGATATCATGGTCGAAAAGTGATTGTAATTTTCCCTGTGATAAAAAAAAAGTAAATCAGGGGATTGGCGGCTTATGTATATTGAGCCAAAGCTGGCTAGCTCTCTGAGAGCTGAAAGTCAGCTCAGTGGTCTGGTTAAACTACTTTAATAATAATAATAATAATAATAATAATAATAATAATAATAATAATAATAATAATAATGAGCCCAAGCTCATTTGTTGACACGTTTTGAAGTTGAACATCCTGAATGGACATAGATTTTATACATGTATCTGAAACATTTTCACTGATCGCTGTAATTAAGGTTTGGTTATGTCCATTCCTCTTTGGTTGCGTAAATACTTACGCATAAAAAGAATCCATGCAAATGCGCATGCCTGTATATGCGTGCGTTGTTATAAGAATAAAGCTGGTTACTATTATGTAGTTTTCTTGGTCCATTAAGCATATTGTTTCTATGGGCTACGTCGCGTAGAGTCTGTATATGTTAGGAAACCCTTAGTAAAGTGGATGGTCGCTTAGTTCAAAATTGACATTATAGCACGCAGCACCAACATTTATATGTTCTTGTATATTCAGGATATTGTTTGTAGTGGTTGAATACGGTTATACTGGGTCTTTCGAGGTGACGCCAGGCGTGCAACGGGAGGCATAGGCCTGTTGTTAACCTCTGCTGCTCACCGAAAGGCATTGGTTTTATGATGAATATAGTAATCCAAGAACTTTGAGAATGAAAGGCGAAATTTAACAGCCTTGAAATATGTAGACGATATGATATTGATCACCAACTGTTGGCGAATTGAAAGAAATTATTTTTAGACTTGTTCACCTTGGAATGGAAATAGGACATGAAAACTGAAATGTTGAAAGCGTCCAGTATTCACAATTAAGTTGATGATGCATTGCCAGTAGTAGAATAGTTCATGCATTGTATAATAATCATAATTATATCAAGTGATCCGGTAATCTATAGGATTCAGAAAAAAATGTAAAAATACAGTGCGAGTGAATGAGTGAGCCCAGTGGATTGGGGGTCAATTATTTCCTTCTTTTTCCTTAGCGGAATGAAGATACATGATACAATGGTAATACCATTGATTTCAAGATTATTGTCTTCAGGAAGAGTACTTTCAGATATTAAGTGACACACCGCATTATAAAATGAATTTAACAGAGATGTACTGGATCTGAGTAGTGTGATGATATCGTTATGGTATGGAGATGGACCGTCTTGGCGTCTTTTTAAGAAATTGTCACTCACTGTAGAAGGTAACGAGTTGGAAACCTCAAGGTCAAGAGTGCATGGGAAGCCAAGGCAAGCCTGGATGTGGATGAACTGTAGAGCGGGAAAAGGGCTGAAGACTGCCACGAATGATACTGATAATGGCAGGTCTTGGTAATATAAATTATAGAATTATTAGTAGTCAGTAGTGGTAGGGCGTATCCTTTGTAGCTCTTCAACTGCCTTTTTTAAGGTTGATGGCAGTGGTTTCATATTCGAAATTAGTTTAAACCTGTCAAAGTTATAGGTTACCATCGCTTATTTCACATCGATAATAGATTTCATTAATGACATAATTGGTTGTAGACCCGTTGGCTTTTTACCCTTTTTCATTGAAAAAAGTTAACGAGAATATTACCCATTAGTGTCAAGTAAAATTTTACTCAATCCATTTAGCTCTCGATCGTTTCTAGTAAAAAGAAAAAGGAGAAGAATTTTAAAGGCTGTTCTTGACATCCTATTAAACAGAGGCTCTGGGTGTAGTTTTTTTTCCAGATTTGTTTTCAGCTATTGTACTGCAGTACAACTTATGGAGCATGTTCGTTTTTAGAAAACTGAATTCCGTCTTCATCCCTTTTACCAATCACTTATTCTGCTTTTTTTTTCCTTTAGTTGCTGATTTTTTATCATTTAAGAAACGCACTACCGTCTCTCCATTGCTAAGCTTTGGGATTCTGTGATGGCTTCACTTTTTCCTAACTCTTGCAACCTTTCTTCTTTAAGGAGGGAGGTTAATCTCTACCTTCATGTTTAAGCCACTCCTTACTTTCCTGTCACTTCTGACCACAAGATTGTTTTGGGTTTAGTTAGTTTTTCTGTTTTATTAGCAGGATTACGTAAAGTGTATGGGTAGCTTTATACAGGCATCACATGATATGATTGTCATGAGAGCTCAGAACCTGGATAAGGAACCTTTTCAAGAGGACCTTGGTTGCTCACCCTGGGCAGAGGTTTGCTCTCTGTAATCCTTCTTGTTTTTCTATCATGAGTTACTTGACAGCATTAAGCTGCCCATTCCACCAGCCTTTACACACACACATATAATGTGTGTGTCTATATATATATATATATATATATATATATATATATATATATATATATATATAGATATATAATATACATATATCCTATATAAAATTACGTGTGTATGTACTGTTATAAATGTGTTTTTATTAAGTTGAGCCAGTACTCATATGAATGTAGATATATATGAGTATTTTCATATGATTGAAATGTAGCTATGTATGATTCATTTGATTATAGGCTTATATTCAGGCAGCGAAGTAGTGAATTTCATTATAGATATATCTGATTATGCCTAATTGGAAGAGGGGTTGTTGGGAGTTAGCCAATAGAGATAGGATAACTTTAATGAGGAAACCAGGAAATATTTTATATAGAATTATTTTAACATTTTATTTTTGTGAGTCTTTGCATTGCTGTACACCTCTCTTAGTTTCCTCCGTATTGAGGCTGCAATATTGTTGAAATAAATTTGTGCTGTCTTGTTTATGTTACCTTCATTATTGTTACACCCTTATGCTGTTCCAAATTCATCCTTTTATGGGAAAAAGTTGGGAAGAAGAAGAAGAATTATTTTTATTGTTAGCAGTAATGATTATTGGAATCATCATCATCGTCTTTGTTATTGTCATAATCTTTTGTGTTTTTACTTTTATACTCGTGTGTTACTATTTCATTAAATTATTATTATTACCATTGTTATTATTACAAACGCTTGGAAGTTTCTATCCCCTTTAACACTTCTTCCCTAGAGTTAGACTGAGTGCGCTCTGGATCATTTGTTTCTACTCTTTTCCCTTCCTTTTTCATCTGATTTACTTTCGTGATTAATGGTGGTAGTGACGTATGGCAGTTATTTTCTTGCATTATCATCATTTCCCTTTGTTTGGTAGTGAGGTCAGAAGCATAGTAGACTAACAAGATCTTCACAACCATCCTCATGTCTTATCTTTACACAAGTAAAACCCCATAATACCATTGGTAAGTCTCTCTCTCTCTCTTTCTCTCTCTTATTTCTACAATCATTAATCCATATAAGTTTGTTTAGTATTTTTTATATTGCTGGGCATCCTTCGTGCGTGCTCGTAAATCTTGGTAATTTGCTACGTAAGGCATTGTTTATTTCGCGTAAATTAACCGCATAATCAAGGCGAGAATCCGTGTTTCGGGGCGTCCAGGGGATGTGGAAGGTGATAAGACATTTGGCTAGGAAGGCAAATGAATAACACATATAGGTGTTTATCATTGATATTTTACGTTTACTCTAGCTGTGGTCACTGATCTTATTGTAAACGCGTATTATTCGCCTAATTTTTGCTTGAAATTAGTATTTCATAACTTTACTTGAATGTTAATATTACCTTGGGCAATCTTCAGAAAATTTCGTACCTTTGCCACGTTATATTCTACCTCGAAAGAATGATTGCTTCATTTTGACTGTTCCGTAGCCACCTTGATTGTCATAGATTTTACACTATTCTACAGTTGATACTCTCTCTCTCTCTCTCTCTCTCTCTCTCTCTCTCTCTCTCTCTCTCTCTCTCTCTCTCTCAAATAAAAACAAAGGAATTACTTTCGGATTGCAGCATGTTTTCCGATGTGTTTGCAGGATAGCTCTAAAACCCAAGACATGTCTCGTACTCTAGCTACACGATTTCACACCCTTATGTGTCGCTTGCACCCCTGGCGAAAGAAACGACCTTATTCTTTAGTTGTTTTGTATTTCTAAGTATTTTTACTGATATTATCTGGAAAATGGTTCGCAGCTTTTTTTTTTCCAAACTTTCTGTCACTATAGATAATGTTCTTCTGTTACCATTTCTTTTGGCTTTCACTGGACAGGAGTTCATTTTCGATATGTAAGAACTGCATTTGAACTCTGAATGGGACAGTAATCATGGCACATTTTAGTTTTCTGTAAAACTATTGTGCCGGCTTTGTCTGCCCGTCCTCCCTCAGATCTTAAAAACTACTGAGGCTAGAGGGCTGCAACTAGGTATGTTGATCATCCACCCTCCAATCATCAAACATACCAAATTTCAGTCCTCTTGCCCCGTAGTTTTTATTTTATTTAAGGTTAAAGTTAGCCATGATCGCGCGTCTGGCACCGCTATAGGTGCCAGCAACAGGCCACCACTGGGCCGCAGCTGAAAGTTTCTTGGGCCGCGGGTGAGAGCTTCTTGGGCCGTAGCTGAGAGTTTCATACAGCATAATACGCTGTACAGAAAACTCGATTGCGCCGAAGAAACTTCGGCTCATTTTTTTCTTGTTTCAAATTGCCTATAAATTTACTCCTGGCTGAATATTTTGTATTCATTTTTGTACACTATACTTCCTGTTTGACATTTTACTCGTGGCAAGCTTCACAGAAGGTTGTCATCGTTTAAGATCGACTGTTCCATATAAAACTTAATTGTCTTCTTAGAAAAAATATTATTCACTTGAAATTATTTTCTTGTAACTTAATTATTGGTTAAGTAACCGAGGTACCCGTATACTTCTGGTTTCTGCACTTAATATATGAACTTTCCTAGCCACAAATTTTGTATTATAGAATGAAGCAAGTTGGTTGGCTGGGGGCAAGATAAAATTATTAGGCATGAGAAAAGTATCCGTGTAAAGTTGAAATTTTTGTAATAGGTGCAGATTAAATTTCTAATTGCTTTGTATTCAGTAATGGGGTTTTCATGTATCTATGCTTGTTCCAAACAGTTTAGGAAAATCTGCGCAGTTAATTATTGGCGACTAATGAGAGAGGTATCCCTCTAAGGCATATGAATCATATAGTTCCTATGGTTTCTTTATGCGTCATAAACATTTTGCAGATACTCTTTAATATTTCTCTTCATTCTGAGTTATTGCAAGAAGAGTTTTTGATTTATTAGGAGATATACTTTTGCTGTGCATTATTTTATCCTCATATTTTCACTAGGTCATGAGGGCCTCCTTCACACAAACACACACACACACACACATAGCCTATGTATAGGCTATGTGTATACATATATATATTATATATTTGTATTATATATATACTAATATAGATGATACGTCGAGGACCCCTGTTTTGATGGCAAAACAGTGAAAACTCTCTCTCTCTCTCTCTCTCTCTCTCTCTCTCTCTCTCTCTCTCTCTCTCTCTCTCTCTCTCTCTCTCAACTGTAGCCCACAAAAGTGGTATAACAATTGGGGAACCTGTCCATTCTCGTCTCGTTAGAGAGTCGAACACGGATCGTCCAGTTGTAGGCCTGACTCCCTACCACCCAAGCTTGTGTCAGTGTGCAGAAAGATTCATAATCATAATGCATTTGGTTGTATCTGAAATTAAGAGTGGATTTTAGATACTGTTTTTTTTTTTATATTCTTTGGGGTGTAGGCAGAAGTGGAAATTTTAAAACATGTTTGAAATGTCTGGAGGCAGGTAAAGTTCTCTATTTTCTTTAAAGCGGGTGAAATGTAACCACGGAAGAGCCACGCAGCTCCAAGCCATATTTAAATCGAGCTCCGAGATATGGTAAACTTTGCGATGAATATCCTTTTTTCGCAGAGAGAGAGAGAGAGAGAGAGAGAGAGAGAGAGAGAGAGAGAGAGAGAGGGAGCGTGAAGCTGCGAAGAGGAGGCAGTAATTAACCTATGCGACGATGATAACGCGAAAGGGTCCAATCTTGGTTACATGGCTCGGCTTGGTGCCATGTACAGGTAATTAAAGTTTCCTCTACCCTCTCTGCTTCTTTTTACCTGGCGCCTTCTACACACACTGCTACATAGGCCTAACCCCCTTCGACTCCCAGGCATAGCCTATATGGGCTGCTTAACATGAGGTAAATATTTAATAGGTTGTCAAGACAAGGTACGCTGTGAAATCAATGTTGAGTCTCACTCAGAGGTTGTGGGAGCAATCGTTAAGTGTACTGAAATTATTAAGAAAAGATAATAAAAATTATACGACGTCGTTAGAGGTAGTGGAAGATGTAGTAAAGAAGGTAAAGTCATTTGCAGTGCCAGAAATCGTGGGAAAGGAAAGAAGGAACATAAAAATCGGCTCAGCCAAGTTTTCTGTTTAAAGCGACCGAATAGTAATAACTTGCTAAGGCTAAGTGTTACAGATGTCAGGATCTTGCTTTCCTAATTTCTAAAGATGTTAAATTGTGGATTTGGCCAACGTCTAATGTAACTGCAATATATGGAAATGAATGACGATTTGACTGAGTTTTAAGGACCTGGGTCTAGACAGTATATATTTATTTTGAATAGACTCTTCCGATGCTGCAGTAGAATGAAACTACTAGTATTTTAAGATTCTGGCATTGTCCAGGCTTTGAGATATGAGACCCTTTTTGTCCTTTGTTAGCGATATCAAGACGTCATCTTTTTAACCAGCTGAGTGAGTTGTGATGTTTTCCAATGTCGTACATGAGATCTAATGGTTCTGGTTATAGGAGTAGCTCTGATGATTTCTTCACGCTTTTAGTGTTGGATTTTAAATATCTACGAATTTATGGCGAACATATTTTTCGTGTACCCAGAGTAATGATTGAGTGACCCACATTTGTGGTAGCTATTCTGTATTTAAAGGGAGAAAGTGTGTTTACTGCTGAAAACATCGATATATATATATACACATATGTGCACATACATACATACACACACACACACAATAATTAGTTTCTTATTGATCCCAGAGCCTTTGGGTTTATTGTCGGACAGTTGCAGGTAGCTGTTCCCAAGCGACACTTATGATTAATTATGCGTTTGTGACGCTGTAAGCTTCTTTGTTTCGCCTGAGAGCTGTTTGTTTTCATAGAAGGTTTAGTCTTTCAGTGTCAAGCTTGGTATTCAACTGTAAAAGCATTTTATTTCAGTCCAGTGTTATTGTTCATCGTCGAAATGTGTTTTCTACTTTTTTATGACCTGTCATCTTACAGTGACGTTCATTTCATATGAAAATTATTGCTTTACAATGAATATCACTAATCTGTAGTTGTTAATTAGTCTGGAAACACACCACGTCGCTGAAAACTTTACTTTTCTGGAGTAAAATTTTTCTTGTCTGCTTCAGAGAAATGTGTTTGTTCTGGCTGGTAACTTATGCAGTTTTAAGGTTGCAAACTCACAATAAAGTGAATAGCCTAGTGTAACTGAAACTGTGTCACATTGCCAGTATTCGTTTTACCTCAAAGTTTGCTGTTTAATAGCAGAAGTTATTGTTTACTAGAATGTTTATTGCTTTGCGTAGGGTAATCTTCAAAGTTTGTTATTCCTTAATAAAGTAGGACACTTAAAGTTTCTAACTGAACTATCTTCTTGTCATTCAAAAGCAAATGACATTGTTGTGCTTTCATATATTGTATTGGATAAGTTTCGGAGTCAAACTGTTAAACTGTGAGTACAGTTTTGTATCGGCACTGAGAGATTGTTGACGCCAGTTGTCAAGTTGGTATATCTGGATCCATTTAGCAGTCTTCAACGTTTTGGGTATGACCCAGGGTAACGGCGTTTCGTCCCCTGTTAGTCAGTCTTGAGTTTTCTTAATGACTCTGTCATTATATGTCGAGCCTATTTTTTCCACCGTAGACTTCTGAGGAGAATATTTGAGGATTTCTCGCATATTGTGTATTTTCTTAATTTTCTTTCTAATAAATTTACTGTAGCCATGCCTTATGTAAAGGATACGTGAAAGCAGTCTCATTGAATCACTTATAAACTCATGATTTCACCACTTGAACTCTTCGCATGTTGTTTTTCTTTTTCCAGACTTCTATTCACTTAGGTTTTTCAAATGCAAGTTTTTTTATTTTTTCGTGTTGTAGTATTCACCTTAAACTACGGAATCAGGTCGTTGTTTTTTTATAACGATGATTAGTTATAGATTCTAAATGAGATGATTTTCTCAAATGATCTTACCTGCTGTCAAATGATATGATTATCCCTTTTAGTAAATTTAGTGCTTCACTGATTTTGTCTCATGTCGAATTGAAAACTAATACGAGACGCACAAAAGCTAAATGAAACCATCTCACTCTCGACTCAAAGTAATGGCCGGTGAGTCTTAGCGGTGTGTTGACTGACTGTACCTCTTCTTTCCCATAAGAAAATTCAAGTGCTTCATTGGATTGCCGCAGTGCTACGTTGGTTCTTCTTCATAATTCACGTGCTTCATTGCGATGCCATATGGTTAGTACCCTTAGTCGCGTGTTATGGAACAGTGATTGTTTTTAATTAGCCAACCCTGGGCGCTTGTTCGATATTTGCCAAATGTTTAATAAAATTATGGTAGGGGATTTTTAATTTCATGAGTCTTGCATTGTAAGCATGTATTATTTATCCTTCCTAACTTTACTAGTAAAGTGGAGTAATCCGATGTTTTGCAATCTCGCGTCCCGAAAGCTCTTTAACAGTTCCGCCGAGTTTGTCCCCAAGGGCATCTATTGGCTTTCGGCGGGAGTTCGTGGGCTCTTTTCAATCTCCTTTTCGGTGTAAAGAAATCCTTTAATGCCACGCAGAAGTTGTATATCAGACATTGCTTTTACTTCGTTTTGAGGGAAAGACTTCGTCTTCATATTTTGTCGCGAGAAGGAAATAAGATTTCCCGGTAGAATTTAAAGAAGATTATCCAATGGTGTGTTGTGTCATGGCTTGATGAAAGTATAATTTCTTAAAATATGGTTGTAGTGAACTCTTGTGTCTATTGGCTTAGTTGATATATATTTTTGGCATCTTAGTTATGGCTAAGCATAAGACGTGATTGTTTATTCAAGTGTCTATGAAATTTACTTTCATTTTTACTTTTCCCGCAGAAAGTTTCTTAGTTGTGTGGGTAATGTTGTGTTCTGTATTTAAGTCTTGAATTAGTATAATAAATCAGTCTCTCTCTCTTTCTCGGTCCTTCACTTCAGATGATTTTATCACATAAGAAGATGTTTTTGAAAACAGTGAATCCATTATCTTTTGCGATTTCATGGAATATGTGAATCGAAAGGAGTTGTTTGTGCGGGTGTTAGTGTGAGCACTGGTCATCGAAAAGAGGATATCAATATGCCTCCATCCTCAAGCGAGGCGTCGGAGAGCGAGTGGGGCGCTTTATTGCTGCCAAAACCTTTGTGACCCTTGATGCCAAGAGTGGTTCGGGGAATGCGAAATTATTCTGTAAAGGTTGGATGCATTTCACGGATTTGGAGTATGCACTTCCAGTCGGAGATATAAAGATATTTCGGTTGGGGAGGCTTCATCATTTTTTGGTGAAAATTTTGTCTCTCTGAGACGTCAGTGTTGTGAAAAGCCTTTTATTCCTTTCTTAACGTATCGTGAAGAGACTTTTTTCCATTTTCGAAATGTGATGTAAATGCTCCTGTAGTAAAATATCCTGAAATCTGTTCATTCGTTACGGATTATGAAAACTTCATTTCCTTAGTAAAGCATACAGAGATTTCTTTATCTATTTCGAACATTGTTATAAACATTCCTCTTGTAGAATGTCTTGAGAAATCTTTATGTAAATATCACGAAAATACACACGTTTCTTTAGTAATAGGGCGTGAAAACTGTATACCTTTGGCAAAGTATCTTGCAAACTCTTAATTCTTGATGTGAAACATGAAATATCGTGACATTTATTGATTCCAAAGGTGAAATGTAAAAACTGTGTATCGTGTTTAGAGTTTCCAACTGAATGTCCAGCTGAAAGAAAAATGGGTCGTTTCCATCTATTTTTTGCATCATCATTATCATAACTAATTCCTCTTTAAAAACTGAACTTCAGCCATCTTATAGTTGTAAAACTCGAATTAGTTCAATATTAAAAGGAAGATTATTTCGATTTTAATTTTAGATATTTAATAACGAATTGTATATGTAGATATCAGAGTGTTCATTCATAATTTACAGTTAAGTAATAAGTACGATTCAATTAATCTCTTATTATGAATATTCTGCAGTACTCTCTTCTAGAACACGGTTCTCTCCCTTCCATTTCTCTTTATACCGTTCCTGACTCTAGCATAGAAGCATGATTAATCGTAAGCAATCCCCTTTCCCTTAGTCGTATTTCGCCAGCTGTAGGAGTCCAGGTTTTATAGACACTGGACTCATTTATTACGAGTCGCTGTACAAGATGGATGTGACTGTTAAATGTTGTCGTAGGCTGCTGCTTATAAATGCCATTGACATGAGAAAGTATGAGGTATGCTCACTCTCGTTTTCAGTATTGGGTGATCTGTCTGCTAATGCCTTGCAACTCTCTCTTTCTCTCTTTGCACGTTGCAACATCAGATTATTCTCTCTCTCTCTCTCTCTCTCTCTCTCTCTCTCTCTCTCTCTCTCTCTCTCTCTCTCTCTCTCTTTCCGTTAAAGGAACGCTGTCGTTACATATAACCCGAGTTAGGCGAATTAAAGGCGCTATCCTTTATTTTTAATGAATGTTTATGCAAAGAAAAACATCCATGAATTCTTGGTAAACAGACCCTTAGGGTTGTAGATCACCCGCCGTAAAGTTATTTCCACTTAGCCTGCAATCTAATTAACAATATATCTTAGCCTCTATGGAACATTTATTCATTATTTTTATACATTTAAGGAGAGTTTTTTTTTTTGCAAGATTTATTTCCATGTGGGTTTTTTTTTTATACTTTCAGCCGTGGCTTTCCATATAACACGAACTTGCAGTTTTCGTGTCCACGTACACGTATAGGCATGCATATTTATGAGAACATTTGTTCGTTCCTTTTTGTAAAGCTTTCAGTTACCGTGATTTTTTAGTAAGTTTTCTTACTTCTCTCTCTCTCTCTCTCTCTCTCTCTCTCTCTCTCTCTCTCTCTCTCTCTCTCTCTCTCTCTCTCTCTCTCTCTCTCTTCTACGGTTGTCTTTGCAACCCGACGGACATGCACATCTAACATCACAGCTCATGTTATTGCATCACACCCCATACATGCGCGCACACAAATTCTGTTTGCATTACCATTTGCGTGAGCGTGACGGGACGAGTAATTGCTGTCGTTCGTTTCCTTTGCTTTTTTTTTTTCTCCTGTTTTCTAGGAATGGCGTGTGTGAGTTTTGGGGGATTCGCTTCATCTCTCTTGCAGGTTGTGAGCGCTCTCTCTACGAGAATTGTTATTTTTATGGATTATATACATTATGGCGAGGGCGCCGGCTGCTGCTTTTCTCTGTAATGTCTGTTATTTTTGTTATTGATCCAGGTATTAGGCGTAAGAGAGAGTAGGTGCTGGAGTTCCTAGTAGAGGGCACCCCTTTTAAGTTATTCATTGCGTGTTTTGACCAGCTTGCCTTGAACTGGGATTAAATTTGTATAGTTTTTGATACGGGTTCTCCTGTGCTGCTGATAGATAATACCCTGCTATAGTTCTTTGGATTTGTGGTATGTATTCCGGAGTTTATCGTGGGCTTTGGGTTGATATTAGTAAAGAGAGAATGGGAAACATGGCCTATTTTGGTTTTTAGTAATAAGTATGATAGGTCTTATTAGTACTGTACTTTATGTTTGTGTAGATAAGTAGGTCTTAAAAAAAAAAAGAATAGTGTTTCATATGTGCTCTGAGTGATGTACAATATACGTACTTTAGGAGGCGCTGTCAAACTAATTATGCTCATCTTTTTAGTTGGTAAATGAAAGCCAAAACATCACGGACCTGATATTGTAGGCCTTGACAGGATGAAAAATTTATCAAAGGACTTTCGGGTCTATTTTTCCTAAGAGTTCCGTTTGATTCATAGTTTTTAGAATCACAGTTCAGTGAACTACATGTGACATTGGGTGTCACATCTACTCTAGTTTCATTTTGAATCGATTCCCCCTGAATGTGCTTATATAGTCGTTGCTTAGCTTCTGAATCAGGACATAACGATGATTTTTCCATGTAATTATACAGTTGTGTGGCCTTTGACATTTCTGCAGTCGGATAAAGCATTCATAAAACGCTAACATGGAGACGAAATGCTTGTTAGAATATGTCTACGGGTGATTGACTGGTTAATGTAAAAGTGGGTCTGAGACAAGAGTGTCATATCTTTATGGATGTTCAATATCTTTATGGGTGGAGTGATATGAAAAGTTAGAGAGGGAGGTCAGTTGATATAAGAGCAAGGTTGAGATAAGAAAATTTTTTGTGGACGCATTGTGGAATTTTTGCTGACTTTAGATACTACAGTGCTGATTAGGGATAGTGAAAAGAAACCGCAGATACTAGTCGAAGAGTTTCACAGAGTTTGCAGAGAAAAAAGTTAAGAGTGATGTGAGCGAGAGTAAGGTTAAGAAGTTCAATGGAGACAAAGAACGTGGACCATTGAATGTCCACGTGAACCCTTGAAGAGTGGCACCTTTGATTAGTTTATGTACTTATGATAAATATCACGTGATGGTAGGTGAGAGAACAGGTGAATCACAAAACAGGTGGAGCAACAGAGGTAGCAAGATGTTTGCAAAAGATTGAAAAGAGGCTCGAAGTGTTTACGGTAGCCAGGCTAGGACTGTATAAAACGCCTGTTGAGTCATCTATCCTGTTTGGAAAAGAAGTATGGGTGTTGAAAGAAAAAGGTTGAAGCTCTTGAGATTAATTAGTTGCATAGTATATATAGCATAGTTAGAATTGAAAGCCGAGAAATTAAGAGAGTCATAGTGATAGTAAAATAGCTACTATTAGTAGCTGTTATTAGTATACGTGAAAATGTGTATCAGTGATGTGAAATGATTTAGCCATGTGGTAAGAATAGTGGTAGTAGACAGGTGAGAGGTCTATAATTCAGAAGTCGTAAAAGTGACGAGGAGAGAAAAAACCTAGAAAGAGCAGGACACGTTGAACTGTAAGAGATATTGAAAAGTCTTGACTCTGATTCCCAGGAAGCTCGAGATTGCATGTAAGATAGAGATGAAAGACACCTGATGTGTAGGGAGACTCGTGGTGCTGGTGAGCTTTGTGTAGATGCGTGGAGACCCACTAATGTTGTGCAAGATTTTTATGCACAGGTGGATCAACCATAATTTCGCCGTTCTCTCTCTCTCTCTCTCTCTCTCTCTCTCTCTCTCTCTCTCTCTCTCTCTCTCTCTCTCTCTCTCTCTCTCTCTATCTATATATATATATATATATATATATATATATATATATATATATATATATATATATATATATATATATATATATATATATATTTCCATTTGACATGCAGTTTCTCTCTAATGGGCTAATCAAGAGATTTTACAGCACACAATAAAGCAGTATGTAAAACTCTTCAGTGGTAGATCATACATAAGTGTGGTTAAGACGTACAGTACAAAAGTACACTTTTATCTTTTGCAGCATTTGGCAACATTGAACTCAGGAATGCTAATAATTTTTTAGGTTATTAGTCAACTGTTGAAAATGTTAATTGCTTTTTAATGGATTAATGATTAACTTGTGGTAAGCTGAATAGATAGTTTGGAAATGAGTAATAGTCATCGCATGTGATTAATAATTGATTTGGAAAACATTGAAAATCACATTGTGGAAGGATTACTATTCTGTGGTTACTAAATCGGAGTTTGTAACTTATGAGTTTCCTAAAAACCGTTGCGAGGGTCAGTATTTGCTGATCAGATTTCCCTATGTAATAACGAATTTGATTTTGTCATAGCTGCTAACCTGCGTCCAATGATAACTGAAAGGATTATGGATATTCTTTGAAATGAATTGAAGTGAGTTGATTTCTCATATGCATGCTTAACTATGTATGACGCCGCTGAATGATAGAAGAAGGAAGCTGGTGTTTAACAACAAAATAAATGGAGAAAACGAGTTTAAGGGTTCTTATTACAAGGCAAGTACATTTTTATAGAATTTATTATTGATTTGTCATTTACATTTACGTCTTTTTATTTCGTGTATTTTTACTTCTGTAAAATAGGGAAAAAAATTTATATTTGGCACGGAAGATTATGTAGGACCTACTTTATATAGCTCTCCCACAATTTATAACCTGTACGATTAAAATTATGTATTTGCTTTACGTTTATTGTCCACTCTATAGTAGGCTAATCAAGGCAGTAAACCAGATTGAATGGTATAGGGTTAGAACTTGACCCTCCTTGCATTAGGCCTATTTTCAGTATTGCCTGTACAATTACAGTGAGATTACCGGGCCATTTGTTAGGCTCAAGGTATGTAATTGGACGTTGGTTACGTTTGAGATGGCAATGGATAAATTCATTTTAGGGAATATTTTTCCTGGCTTCATATTGATAGCTTATAGATTATCGTGTGCGCTTTGCGTTAGTAGGTCATTAAGTGTGGAATGTTTGGTTTTAATTTTACTGCCAGATCGTGATCGGTAAGTACATGGGATACATGCGTTCAACTCTTGTAAATCGGTTATAAGGTGCCCTGCATGATCTCTGTCTGCAATTATGTGGCTCTGTTTTTTGTGGCTATTCATAATTACGCAAACGCCTTTCCTCCAGATCCATCGTATTCTTTACTGTTTCTGCGTGCATGCGCTGGAGCAGACGAAAGAAGAGTACTATTAACCACGCTGTAAATCATTGAAAGTTTTTTCCCGGTCTCGTTTAAATCTTGGTTTTCCCACCACGGAAAGTTCATCGTTTGTTGGGTACGAATTAGATTTCCATTGTAATTTTCTGTAGCATTTAATGGAAGGCCATTATGATGATGAGGGACTACAACTTTGTATCTTATTAGTCTGATATGCTTAGATTATCATAGTAATGAGAGGTTGCTAAGAAAAGATTCCTTCGCCCAGAGAGGGATTTGAAACTTTGTGAAAGTTCACTATTGACTGGAAGATGGACCGTGACATTTTTTATTTCATGTAATAACGATTTTTGGTAGCTTATCGGATATTTTTGTCGTAATATGTGAGATGATAACAGACTTAGTGGCGTAAAATTGCCTATTTATGGCTTCGATTTTAGTTATTTTTTTATGATTCTAAACTTGCAGAAGTTTTAACATCAAAGGTTGTCATTTTCTTTGCGAGAAATTGTGTACAGTATGTAGCCTGTAAGACTGCCAAGAATTGTAGATTTCATTATTTAGGTTTTTGATGGAATATATTTGAAATTAATATCACTCACCTTTTCATTGCCAGTTTTAAGATCTGTAGCGTTTCCGTTTAGGATATCGGATGTTATGCTTTAATCATGATTCATCGTTCTTATTTTTTATGTCAGTGTTTGTGAATCATCCAGGATGCTTCCTAAATAATAATAGGACTTTTTTTTTTTCATTTATCTCCTCAACAAGACTATTGACTTTACATCAGTTCATATGCACTCTCTCTCTCTCTCTCTCTCTCTCTCTCTCTCTCTCTCTCTCTCTCTCTCTCTCTGCCTTTTACTCAACTTCCCACCTTTTCTTTTTCCTTTCCGGACGTGTATCTCATTCTTCTGCACTTGAAGGCTGTGATGAATTACAGCCTGACGTTGTTGGAGGGGCAGATTCCTCTTTTTTTGTTTGTTTGCTTTCCCCTTTCATACGATTTGTTTTCCTTTCGAGGTAGCGGCATAAAAATAAAAGCATTGTTAGGCCCTTTTCACACAATAGAGCCGTTCTTATTCTTTTGCCTGTAAACGAGGCCCACGTTCACTTGATACGATGTGTAGCGAGCGAATCCATTTCCTCCCGGTTTGTATTGCGAAGTGGTAAAGGATTGATGTATTGGGTCAGTACCGAAATTTTAGGATTTTAAGCCTCGCCAGGAGAGGAGTAAATTGGCCTCTAGTTGTTAGATGGAGGCAGAATATGCCAGCAAGCATTTTTGTTATGTCTTGTGTCGTCGCTGCCATATTCACATATCATATTTCATTTTGATAACCCGAGGAGTGAGGTGCCTGGGGTTATAGATTTTGAAGAAACCGTTACCATTTCGAAGGCAGTTACCACTATGCCTATAAAATGATATTTACGTTTTTTAACGTACTAATTTAGGAACCAAGGTAGGCAAGAAAAATGACCACCTGGAATGCATAGAAATTCCTGATACTGGAAATCTATTATAGTTTCAGTATATTTGTTTAGGAAATAAAGCCTTAAAATGTTTCAAAATTATTTACGAACTTTTGTGCAATAATGCCACCCTCTGCAACCCTTTCAGGCCTTACACTGCGTTTGTTTTCCATTGAAACTGCAATATCCATTGCAACACGGAACTTCAGATCTTTAGTTGGTTTGTTGATTGCTACATAGTTCCTATGCAGCAACTTCAGTTTGTGCTAGAATTTTATAATCCGAACCCTTCTTAATGTAATATTCCTATATAAGCTGTAGAAACTCGAGATTTTTGGCTGTTATCTTTCGAGTTAAAATTGGTTCAGAAGTAACGTAAATGTTACTTATGTTCTTGTTAAATATGGCTTTAAGTAGCCTGCATGTTTTCGTTATTATTTATCTTAAGTTATTTAAAGCGACGTGACATAGCGCCATATTGAGTTTTGCGTAGATTCTAAAAAGACGTTCTGCAGTACGGCTAGTTGGGAAATGAACAGAATTTGCTTATATCGTGTAGCCTGCATACGCTGGCAAATGGAAGCTGTTCGTTTGATATCAATCCGTAGGCCAATTAGGCTGTGGCGCCCATATTTGTGTTCATGTGACTGAAAATTTGTAAGAGATCAGATTTATTTGACACTTGTCTGTTATTTCAAATGGGATATGCAGGGTACCATAGTAGACACACACACATATATACATACACATTAGTTTATAAATGAAAATGCCCTTATAAATCAAACAAAGGGCAAGCCGAGGAATATTATGTTTTGGGCAGTATCTTTACCTGGCTTTGGTAGTAAACAGGAGAGCTTTTCAAACAAGGTACAGTTCCTAAATCGCAGGCAGTTAGGAGATAAGGGGTTGACTAGGCTCCTGCTAAGCCCCAAGGGCAAGGCGTGTTTGTGCATGTAAGGGCAAACGGAAATCCGGATGCAGTATAGGACTTGGAGGCCTTAAAGCCGGACTTCAGTGGTTTACCAGTTATTATCGTTTATCGTGATTTCCGCTGAAGAACTGCAATTGAACAGTAACTTGAAAGTAAGTTGTTTCAAGTATTTATTGACGCGAGTGACTGGTATGTTTCGAAGTAAGTTTAGGGTACGTTTTATTTATTTTTTATTTTTTTTTCAAGGAAAAATCAGAACCTGGTATAATTAAAATTCGTTATGGCATAAAGTTTTACGTTTTGCCAGGCCAGGTCAGGTTCGTTTACGTTAATAGCTTGTCTCCCTGTCTCTCTCTTACTTGGCAGATGTTGTCATTTTGGTTACGTCATCCGTTGCCTTCTCCAAAACCCTTCCGCAATGTCAGGTGTGTCTGGCAGGTGGACTGTTTTGGGTGGCCATGAAACGAAGAAAAAAAGCGAATGAGCCCCTTTTGCAATTAGTGGAATATAAAGTTTAACGTCTCTCTCTCTCTCTCTCTCTCTCTCTCTCTCTCTCTCTCTCTCTCTCTCTCTCTCTCTTTTACGTGCGTGTCTTTAAGTTTAGGGTAGGTATGCAAATGGGCTATGTAGGCATCTCCTACCGTCTGCTTTTTTCTATATACTCTGGTTGGAAATGCATTCACGTTGCTTAATGGTTGTTTTTCTGTATATATTTTGAACAAAAATGTTAGGTAAGCTTTTGCTTGTTCTGCAAGTTTAATGGAGATGTGATGATACTGGTCATATGAGCTCTCCTAATACAGGTCGCATATCCACCCGTTTTGGCATCGTATATATTCAGAATTCCAGGCTGACTTCATTTCTGTCTTTCAATAACCAATACAAATCTTGACCGAATCGGCACAAAGGAGAAAGAGGGTTTCGACGAAGCAGGTTTGGAACCAGTCTACACTTAATCTCTCCCTGTCTTGAGAAAAATTACCAAACTTTCAATTGCAGTAAATCTAGTGAAAAAACTCATACGACATAAAAGGAGACTATGAACATGACATTCTGCTGATGTTATCGAGATAGATATTTCACAGGAAATGCACTGAGCGTTTACTGAAACTTTAAAGTTTAAACAGCCAGATTCGTGTATGATGAGCAGTATATCTGAAACTGCGAAATATCTCTTCATTCCTATAATGTGAGTTTTTTCACACACTTTGAAATTCCTCACGATACTGTGAGTTATTCGCGTTACTGAGAAGCCCTTTGATACTCTCTCTCCGTCATATACGGAATGCCTGTTAATAGCACTGTTCGTTATACCTCTTATAATGCTTCCATTATGATTCAGTTTGTATGTTGCAATAAGTAGGATCAAGGCCAAGGTCGTGAATTCCCCAGATCCCCCACACCCCATCATACTTGCCCCTCTTGCTTCCCCCGCTCCCTCCCCATTAGGACCCACCAAGTCTCAGTCGTGAGGATTCCTTGAAGTCATCAGTGTGAGACGAGTTTCTGGAGTCATTACTTCATTTTTATTTTATTTTTATTTTCCTTGTTATTTTTTTTTGCGTAGAGCAAAGCGCTTAGTTGGAAGCAATTGGCTTCGGGGTGAATGGTTACCTGTCTTTGGTTACTGAGGGAGAATACTCTGGGAGGAGACTGGGAAAGATTCAGCAGGCCAGGAGTAATAAGATGTTAACAAACTGCTCAGAAGGCCAGCAGCCTGTGCTGGCACAAGGCCAGCCTAATCTAACAACAACAGTAACAACTGTTACCGGACCACAGGCACGCCTGATAAGGGTTGACGGGAAACGCAAGCAAAATGCAAGTATTTAATGCTCACACTGACTCGATGGATATTGAAAGCGTCAAACGTTTGCACACCAACTCGAAATTTGTAATGCACGAACTTACACACTGTGTTCAAGTTTTCACTTGCACATTAACCCTCTTTTTCCTGGAATCAAGGTCTCGAGAAGATTATTCGTAGAAAATCAAACCTGTTTTTCTTTTTCTTTTTACCTCGATATCCTGTGTCGCAACATCTGTTGTGATTGTGTTCATCGTTGTAATATTTCCTGACCGTTTATGGTTGGCTGTGTTGAGTTGAATCCTTTTAAAATGGCATCTTTATGCGAAAGCAAATACAGCATATATATATATGTGTGTATATATATATATATATATATATATATATATATATATATATATATATATATATATATATATAATATACAATAATATACAAACACACACACACACACACACACACACACACACACACACATATATATATATATATATATATATATATATATATATATATATATATATATAATGATCTACAGTTTTCTTAAGTATTTGAAACTGTATATGGAAACAAACTCTGGGGTCATGCTTTGATTTAGTTTATATGTTTGATGCTGTCTTATTTCGGTGCCCATTACTATTTTATTCAACTCTATCGTTCGAGAGTCGTTTTCAGTAGTTTCAAATGTGAGTGGGTTTCATGCAGTAGCTTAGTGCTTGTCAGCAAGAGACTGACTAGAAAGAGGAACTTGCATTATGTAATGACATAGAACCCAGCCGTGGTTTTGGTTTTTGTTATACATCCTGTGGACTCCCGTAATTGAATTAAAACTTTGATGGTATAAGGGCGTCACATATTTGTGCCCTTGACAAATAGATGAAAGAGACTTTTATATATGAGAAATTCCTTGGGTTTTTCATTTACAATTATGAAAAAATTAAAGCTGTCAAAATAGTTATTCCTATTCGGTGAATATTCTAGAACAAAAAAGCAAAGAGTAATGAACGTTATGAACTACTGAGTGTTTTCATTGCATAATCCCCTGCGGTGTAACTTAAATAAAGATGGAGGGACAATGTTGATAGGGAGGAATTGAATAAGGGAAGGATATTTCTTCCCTACTGAAGGTGGGTTTTGAAGAAGTCTGTTTATATATATATATATATATATATATATATATATATATATATATATATATATATATATATATATATATATATATATAATTATATGTTAGATGTTTGTAATTATAAATAATATATAAAATGCTGAACAATGAAGTGTTAGGTTTGTAATTATACATAATAAAAAAATGCTGGAACAATGAAGTGTGTGAAAGACATGGCTTTATATATAATTTAAATTAATTGTAGCTTTTAATATTTTCGAATGCAGTCTTCCCTATTTTTGTATGGGCTCATGCATTAAATTTAATTTTTATTTAAGACATCATCATGCCAAATATTCGATATTTTCCGGTATTTCGGTTTGAGGGCCATATTTTTCCTTTCAACGTGTTCATCTTTGGATTTTTGTTTATATACTCGTGTGGCGGGTCGATGATCGTATTGTAAGTGCCAGTCTACGAAAATTAAACAATCAGTTGACTCTTTTGCTAAGAAATACAAATAAATATGGTGGACAGTAGTATTTTTTGCTGAAAGGTGAAAAATGATTTGAGCGGTCACCAGCTAGCTCAGTAAAATGTAATTTTCCAAAGATAGTTCATAACGATATTTGAACAAAAATTTAAGCGTGTATTAGTTGACTGACTGAAAGGGGAGTCGAAGTTGGTCCAAATCCTTTTAGGGGAGCGAAGGGTCTGTGGCGTAGAAATTGATAACTACGGGCGTTGCAGAGTTATAGACCGTACCTCAAGGCTTTCGGTGAGAGTGCAGAGCGGAAATTTATCCTACGGGAGATTTTTATGGGCATACTGGCTGAGCATAATTTAAAATTTCTGCTGTACATTTTTTTGCTTTAATTTTTTGTATTCAAAATAGTTTTACTTTTTTTTTTTTCTCAATAAAAGATCGCCTTTTTTGTTTGTTTTTTTTATTCTCTTTGTTGGTTTTTCTCATTCGTTTCGATTTTTTGTTATAATTGATATTCCATGTTAGGGCAAATGCTTAGTGAAGAATTTGGGGATAATGCAAAAAAAGAAGATGAAATGAAAGCAATAAAAAAAATAAAGCCAAAATAATAAGAGAAACGTAACATGAAAAAGAGAAAATCAACGTAACACGAAAAAGACAGGGACAAGTATGAGAAAGGAGGGGGAAGGAAAAAGTAAATAAGAGATTTAGAAGAAAGGCAAGACTTCTCGAGGGGATATACTCTGTATTAGGACAGATCAAGTGATCTCCGAGGGGAGGTAAAGGCTGTGAGCTTGAAAAGGAAAGGAGGAGGGGGAGGAGGAATTAGGGGCAAGAGCAAGAGATTTATTAAGTGCCGGAATCAGAAGGTTATGAAACAAATAACTGAATGAAACTAGAAATTTATAGAAATAAAAATAGGTTGTGTTTGGATGAAGTGGTGAGGAGGAATAGTAGGCCTTGATTTCTGACTTTGAGGGTACCTTATATTAGTTAACAATAGTTTCTGCTTCAGTCAGCAGTGATTGCATGCTTGCGTGCATTTGCACAGAGGCGGCAAGACCAGGGCTTACACTATATATATATATATATATATATATATATATATATATATATATATATATATATATATATATATATATATATGTATATATATATATATATATTTATATATAATATTAATATATATACATACATAATATTAATATACATATATATACATATGTATATATATACATACGTACATATATATATAACGTTGTATTATAATTTTTAAAGGAAGTAGATTTTAATCACTGCAAGTGGCCCTTTGTTTATTGTTTTGCATATATCTATTGGGTTCCTTTCCTTCAGTTAGCAAAGGCAGGAATGCTCTTGAGCTTCAAAAGGATTGGCAAATGGAGACTCAGCCTGCCTTTAACATCTGATTACTGTTAGTGATGACTACAAACGTACGGTGAAAGTACTTTTGATATAATTTGTGAAGCGGGAAACAGACATGCAATTGAAAAGAATGATTTAGGTTTAGATTGTTTTTTTTTATCAGCAGGCGACACAGGATCCGAGAATGTTTATTTTCTTCGGTATTGCTGTCCCAGTTCTTCATTTCTGTTTACCTTTTCCTTGCACTTGTTCTTGTCTCCTAAGACTTCTTTGTAGCTGTGCAGATAGGCCTAGATGTGTTGCAACTAAATACTTTGTATTCATGTTCAGAAGGCTGTTCAGTTGGCAATTATAAGATGACTGTACATTAAGTAAAAGCGTTTGTTTTGATAGGATCTGCAACCTCTCTTACTGCAGATGCCCGAATTTTGGTTCCCTTTTTGTGATTTTAGGCTTTATGATATATTAGTTTACACTAGGATTTCGTTTGATTGGTGGAGATGTTCCCTTAGTTTTGATAAATCGCATATATCTCTTGAATGCTTGTTACCGAATAACAAGCGTAACTGAAATTTATAAATACAGTATGTAAGTAAAGACATAAAGATATAAGTTAACACGCGACGCTAGTCAGGTATTCCGTCTACCTGTGGGAAGAAGTTCATTACACTAAGGTAACCTTAGATTATGATTAAAAAAAATGTTTGTATATACATATATACATACACACACACACATACACACACACACACACATATATATATATATATATATATATATATATATATATATATATATATATATATATATATATATATATATATATATATATATATATATATATATATATATATATATATATATATGACTATTTATCACATCACCGTGATTCATATACAATCGTCCGTCGCTGGTTCGACCCCACGGGACGGTGGACTTATTATCAACTAAAAATTCCCCTTCGGTAACATATATGAAAATATATTATTTCCGATAGAGCGAGTGGATATTAAAGGACGTTTGTAGTTTCTGATTGTAAATCACGGTGATGTGATAAATAGTCATATATGGCTACGTGCGACAAACGCACTACACGGTCAACATGGCAGAGGTCGTCTCCAAATGCAAAACACCTGAGTTCGACGGGTGAGATGATGGGAGATGTATTCATTATACCTCTCTTGTGGCCGATGCGTTAGTGCGTCACTGTATCCTGATTCCTCGTCCGTCGCTGGTTCGACCCCACGAGACGGTGGACTTATTATCAACTAAAAATTCCCCTTCGGTAACATATATGAAAATATATTATTTCCGAGGTAGAGCGAATCGTTTGTAGCTTTCTGATTGTATATGAATCACGGTGATGTGATAAATAGTCATAATACTGCGTGCGACAAACGCACTACACGGTCAACATGGCAGAGGTGGGTGGATATCGTCTCCAAAATGCAAAACACCTGAGTTCGACGGGTGAGTTGATGGGAGATGGTATTCACTTATACCTCTCTTGTGGCCGACTGCGTTAGTGCGTCACTGTAGTCCTGATTCCTCGTCCGTCTCTGGTTCGACCCCACGAGACGGTGGACTTGCAACTAAAATTCCCCTTCGGTAACATATATGAAAATATATTATTTCCGAGGTAGAGCATATTAAAGGACGTTTGTAGTTTTCGGATTATATATATATATATATATATATATATATATATATATATATATATATATATATATATATATATATAGATAGATAGATAGATAGTTGGTTGTGTGTGAAATCTTGGCTCTTCTCAGTCTTGAGGTGCAGTCTCATCCATGGGCCATCCCTACGGGGTTTGTCTAGGTAGCATCGTTACTGCAGCTCTGGGAGCATATAATGTTAGAAAAACTAAACTGACATGCCGTGGGAGATTAACAAAGTGTGGAAAAGTTGTTGGAATCTAAGAGCCCTCCGGTATCACATGCAAATTAGGTACGAGTGGCCTTGTACGTGTATGGGGTCGACTGCTGCTGATGAGTCCTCTTTGTAGGCACGGGGAACGACTAATAATGTGACATTTTCAGTTCAGGAGGGTCCCACTCAGCCTAGCAGGTGAGGGATGACGGTAGCAATGTGTTTTGTTTTCTCTCGATCGATCCACCCTCTGTTAGGGTGAATATATTTGATTGCACCTTTTAAGGATATTTGACAAATGCAATAAATATTTTAGTTGCTATCCGCGAGTAGTTTCTTCTCAGGAAAGTAATTACTGGGTAGCAAGTCTCTCTCTCTCTCTCTCTCTCTCTCTCTCTCTCTCTCTCTCTCTCGTTCGTGTCCTGTCATATCTGATCGTCACATTTTTCCGGCTCATCCATTTTCCATCCCATCCATCGCCCTTTTTCTCCTCCCTCTTTCCTCCGGGGCATTTTGCTGTGACGGCCTGTTTTTCAGGGGCAATATATTCCGTCTTTTTATATCGCTATAAAATTTTGTGTTTATACACGATAGAAAGAATATAGAGTGTCTTTTATCGTGGCCTGAAAGGGAGAACATGTTACTTATTGTAACCTTTAAATAAGTAACCTTTACCGGAAAAAAAGTTGAGTGGAAAATAGAAACCCGGATGTTGTGGAATGCGGGTTCGTCTTTGACGTCATCCGTTGTTTTTGAAGGATTTGCAGCCTTTTAGATATGAATGTAGATGTAAGCCGGGGGAAGTCCTTTCGAAATTTATGATGCTGAACTTGAAGGAAATGAGGTGATATATTTCCGTGTGGTATTTTATATCTCACTCACTCTCTGGAAAAGAGAATGTAACTGTAGATAACTCCATTTAAAAACATTTTTTTTATTTATGTGACCTTTGTTGAGATCCGAACAGTCACTGAACAGAAATTTGATTATCTTGGTATCTGGATGCTAGTCACTGATATATCGTATTACCACTGGATTTTTTTATGATTTGTAATTCCTGTTTATAGTTTGAGACTTGTTTTGTTCTGGGGCGAATAACTCTTGTCATTGGGATAACAGAGCCTACGGTAACTTTAGTGTTTTGACTTGATGGTGTTATGTTGCTGATATTGTTTTGTGCTGTCGTTTAATTAACCGACTGGAAAATTTATGTAAGTTAATATTCTCCATTTTTCTTTTCCTTCGAGTTTGACCTGTGCTTTCTATACATACTACATAGAGTGTCTGTTTCTTAGAAAGATGATTAAATACATACACGTATTATTTTGATGGCTGTTATTGAATGGTTAAATTGTCCGTTTCAGTTTTTATATTTGCATGATTCCTTCCTTGTATTTGATATTTTCCAAACTTCATAATATAAAGTGAAGTTCTACTTAAACCAGTCTTGGAAAATGACATCATTCGTTAATTGAAAAGCTTTCTGGATTCTCCGAGTAGTGGGACAATCTGAAGAATGTCGGGCTCTAGGGCGAAGCAAGGCTGGCTGGCTGGCTACCATGGCGCCACGCTGTCTCTGGCTGTCTTCTGTCAGTTGTTGAGTTCGCTCATTGTGCAGATCCTCTAATGTCGAAAGCATTCCTCGGGGTTTGATGGTTCATGACCGCCCCCAAGGACATTTTTATACTTTTTTGTGCGGCCCAGTTTTTCGCCTCGTCATAATAGGGTGACATTCCAGTGGATAATAGGAGAAACTTGTTTTTCAACGGTTAGTTAAATGCGTGGAAAGAACAATGGCAAACATGTATGTAACTTTTGCTTGTGTTGTTACATTTTCTGTATAGTATCTGACAGGATTTTCTGTTGTGAACGTATACAGTATGTATATATATATATATATATATATATATATATATATATATATATATATATATATATATATATATATATATATATATATATATATATATATATATATATATATATATATATATAATTGGTAGACAAATGATGTGTAAAGGAAGGGCTCAGTATCAAGGAACCTCGAGTACGTGTAAAATTAGGGGTGAAGGGCTCAGGTTGTATATGAAGTTCGACGCGATACTGTTGAGCCTACTTTGCAAGTGCATGAAGCTGATAATGAGGTCATTTTCTACACAGCTGTCTCATCCTGACTAAGCCATTAAGGTATCAATGTGGCAATGACTACTTTGTAACCATCGTGGTTTTACACTGGAGCCAGGTCCACCCAGGGTGAGTTTCATATGCGTATATATATATATATATATATATATATATATATATATATATATATATATATATATATATATATATAATATTTATATATAAACTTTATAACATACACAATTGTTCTGTGCATTAGTAGAATTACTAAAAGGGCCTCATTCAAACTGGATGGTATCTAATGGAGTATTTATTCAGAAAAAGTTACAAGCTTTCTTGGACAAACAGTCCATATTATCAAGTATCCTACAGTGAGCAGACGCATAGTCCAGCTGTATTTATATCTGTGTGCTGGGTACTTTTAATCCTATAATTGCCTGGCTCCTCCTGTGTGACCCCCACCCCCTCGTGATCTTGGCCTTTTTCTGCCCCCTTCTTCTTCCAGGTGTCCGTTGTCCGTGCGTTCTCTTGCGTTTTTCCTTCGTTTCCTTGTTACTGTGGAGTATACGATTTTTCTAAATATGCTGTCTTCAAAGCCGTTTCTGGTGTTCCCTGCCATTGTGTTGTTGGCGCATGTTATGAAGGCGTTCTCTACAACCGTCTGGCCATTTTGTTGGTGTTCCTGTACAGAAAACTCTACTTTCCCAGTCTGTTTATGATAATATTCCCAACAGTGCTTGGCAACTGCCGACGTCTGATTATAGCGCCTTATGTTCTGCAGGTGTTGCTTGCTTCGCTCTTTACATGATTTGCCAGTTTTGCCATGTAAAGAGCGAAGCAAGCAACACCTGCAGAACACAAGGCACTATAATCAGACGTCAGCAGTTGCCAAACACTGTTGGGAAAATTATCATAAAATAGACTGGGAAAATATGAGTTTTCTGTACAGGAACACCAACAAAACGGCCAGACTGGTTGTAGAGAACGCCTTCAAAACATGCGCCAACAACACAATGGTAGGGAACACTGGAAACGGCTTTGAAGACAGCATATCTAGAAAATTCGTATACTCCACAGTAACAAGGAAACGAAGGAAAAACGCAAGAGAACGCACGGAAAATGGACACCTGGAAGAGGAAGGGGGCAGAGAAAGGCCAAGATCACGAGGGGGTGGGGGTCACACAGGAGGAGCCAGGCGATTATAGGATTAAAAGTACCCAGCACACAGATATAAATACAGCTGGACTACACGTCTACTCACTGTACGGATACTTGATAATGTGGACTGTTTGTCCAAGAAAGCTTGTAACTTTTTCTGAATAAATACTCCATTAGATATCATCCAGTTTAAATGAGGTCCTTTATTAATATATATATATATATATATATATATATATATATATATATATATACAGTACATTATAGTATATATATATATATACAGTATACAGTATATATATATATATATATATATATATATATATATATATATATATATATATATATATACACATACACACAGTACATTACAGCATATATTACAGCATATATATATATATATATATATATATATATATATATATATATTATATGTATATAGATGTGTGTATGTATATACGCATGTAAACATATATGTGTGTGTACGTAATGTATGTGCTTTCTGATTGTTTTTTTGGGAAAGAATGTTCACAAATCCCGGAGACCTTGTGTTTTGTAGAAAAAGGCTTTTTTCCCTCTGATTGAGTACTTGTATATATACTATTTACCTGAATTCTTAGAATCTTGGCGTTTCAGTCGTTGTCGCTGATAAGGAAAATGGAGTTTTGAGCAGCATCTTTCTCTCGATTATATAACTGTGACTAATTCCAGAGAGCTTTCCGTTCAAAAGAAAGTCTTCAAGGTATTTTTTTACCTAATGTTTTCATAGTGCGTAAAAAGTTAACAATTTTGTCGCTTATTCAGTGTTAAGAATTAATGATAGGATAGCAAGTTTTTGGAAAGATTTGTCCTTTCTGTTTGATGGACATGCGACGTCATAGGTATATCCCGACATTCTGAGATATACATTTTTTTTCGTGATTTAGTTTTCCTTTCTAGATCCTTGCTGCGGCTCCTGAGTGATGTATTAATAAATAACCTTTCATGGTGTCATTTAATAGCGCTTGTAATTTACAGTTGTTACGTTTTGAGTACTGTCGTGACTGCATGTTCTCAGACAGTAGGATGTGGCAAGGGTGTCCAGTGCTATGTGCTATATAAATTTATTTATATTTGTATGTATGTATTTTTATACATTGAGCCAGTTTTCTTAAATTGGTGACTCCTGAGAGAAAAAAATGTCGAAAGTTTCAGCAATATTAGCCGCTTCATATATCAATACATAGAGCTCATGAACATTGTGACTTTAACCCCATTGATACACATACCCATTTATATATATATATATATATATATATATATATATATATATATATATATATATATATATATATATATGTATATATATATATATATATATATATATATATATATATATATATATATAATTCTCTTGTTACTCTTTTATTGAGATATTCTCCTCCCATACTTGTACCTTGTATCTATCTACCTTGTATCTATGTAGCACTGTCAAGATCTTTCTCTCATCCTTCCTCCGAACAATTTAGAATCATGCTATCTTTTCACCGACTTATCATCCTCCATCCTCTTTACATGGAAAACCATGTGAACATTAGTAGTCATCTTTACACATACAATAAATTTTAATCACTTCTGATATGTATTGATACGTTTGTCACCCCAGTAATACAGCATGAACAATTCACGTCAATAACTTTTAACATTTTTTCTTTCACATTCAATATCCACATTTTAACCAGTGCACATTCACTTTTAACTTTACTCTCTAAAGAAGACATTCAGATTCTTGTGCTATTTAATATAGTTTCTTTTCAGTATCCTCCAGTTTACACTGTGTCTTCTGCATAAATGAGCCATTCCATACTCCATTTGTGAACCACTACTTTGCACCCATAGCTAAGGACCTTTTCCTGACTTCTCGCATGACCCGAAACAGAAGCTGAAGTACCATAAAAGAAATAACATACATTTATATGAGACCCACTTTAACACCAACCCAGCAAACCTACTAGTTCGTATTTTAACATAAAGGCTTTTAATAACTCAAGTTACTTACACCATACACATTCATCACCCTCTATATTGCATCTTAATCGTCTTTTATAATCTCTAAGGTTACCTGTTCCATACGTGTTCAGCATCCTTCATATTGCATGTCGATCATTTCAACTATAACTGTTTCCTAATAAACACGTGATCCACAACCCCTGTTACATGTATTGTATGAACCCACACTTCTCTTCTATCATCCGTCTGTCATGTGTGTTACTTTCTCGCTCAAAATCATACCATACACAGTCTTGTTATGCTAAGTAATGTTGCATTCTGTAGTTTTACTGTCACATAACTTACCTTTACCATTATACAAAGCAACAATAGTATTCCTCTCGCCACATCCTTTGGAAAGTTTCCATTATCCACACACCTTACCGTTGTCATTTCACCACCACACCTCACCATCTTTTTAGTGGTCTTATCAGTCTCTGGTGGCCTTTCATTCTTACTAGTAATTGCCTTCTTTAATCCTCAGCAGTCCCTTCGACAAGTATTTGGATTTTCTTCCCTCTCTTCATTTGATTTCCAATTTTAGCAATATTTAGAATAAAAAAAAATTAGCACATGGATGCAGTTCTTGCAGACAGCATACCTCCATTTACGTTGTTTATTGTAAGGTCCGTCTTCTATTCAATTTTCTCTGTATTTACTTTCGAGGCAAAGATCTTTCTTTTTAACCTTCTAGTATATATTTATCCCTCCTTTTTCAGTTATATGGCATTTGTCTTTCACTTTGTTTTTGATTATCTTATCCATCTTATATAGCCTACGATCGCATGGTCCTCTCCTCGCTCATGCATATGCAAACATCCTCGTTTCCTCCTTCATCAGATCTCTCATATTATCCTACTTTGAGTTTATTCCCTTTGATCTGACTTTAGGGAGAATACACGTGACCTGTTCGAGTGTTTACGAGTCCATCTTGCAGGTCACGCTGTTGAAACCGTCAGCTTGAAATCTATTGAACTGGGAAGATTAGAGACAAATTAATGTCTCTTTGACCGCAGTGCATGAGGTTTATTGCGCTTTGGGATGTCATAATCAATCAGACCCATCATATATCGCTTTCCTGAATAGCCTACATGCAAAATTAAATCATAGAGGTTGGTCACGCTATCTGCGTTATGACGAGAAGGTGGAGAACTGTCACCCTGTTCAAGGCTGAGCACGGTTTTTATTTGTGGTGGGTTTTGCTTATAGATATGGTAACATTACTGAGAGACGATGACAATATAAAAGGGGAGGAAGAGAGAAACAGGTAAATGGTAAGCAGTTAGCAATGCGTAATGGTGTGGAGGTTGTTTGATTGTTTAAGCAAGGCGATAATTTAGTGATGCAAAGAGATTCTAAAAGAGGAAGCGGAAGGCAATCGATAGTTTGAAAAAGTATTTTGAAATTATTATACAGAATATTGGTTTTACATGAATAAAATATTTTTTATGGCGGTAAAGTCTTATTTTAAAATACAACGACTAACACCCCAATAGGAATCGATGCGGAATCCCCTGCGCGGATTTGAAAGCCAGCTCCTATGTTTGCAGCAGAGATGAAATAGTAAAGCCGTGTGTGCCATGTTTAACAACTAAAATTGCAAGAACATTCACTCTTCTATCGTAGTAGTCATAGTGGTTACTGACTTTTGGAGAAAATTTCCTCCCGATAAGATGTATTTTAACCAATTCCTTCAACTAAGAGGAATTTTGTAACTAAAATGCTTTCTGGATCTGCCAAAAGATTCATTAAAGAATATATACTGATCAAATGGGAGTTTGGGCGGGGTGTCAGCAAGGGTTGCGGTGGCGCCATGCTGTCTGTGTGACTGTCAGGCAGCTGCTTGCTCTTGGGATGATGGTTCATGGCCGCCACGAAGGGCTGCTTTACATATTTTGACTCGGTCCAGTTTTTAGCTTCATTATCTTTTTATTGCGTAAGATTCCAGAGGATGGAAAGAGTCTGGTCTTGTAGCGCTTGGCTGGGTGCTGGGGCGGAGAGGAAGAGAGCTCTGGCAGAAGAAGAGAGGAAGCTAGACTGTATTCATTGCTGTCAAAATATATACCATCAAGAAGGGAGGTCCTTGACGAGGTAATCCTCACCCTACGGGGTGTAACATTAATGAAAATATTCATAACACACTCTCTCATATATATATATATATATATATATATATATATATATATATATATATATATATATTTACACACACATATATATATATATATATATATATATATATATATATATATATATATATGTTTATATAATATATATGTATACAGACATATATATATATATATATAAATATATATATATATATATATATATATATATATATATATATATATACATACATACATACATACATACATATAAATATATATCGAACTTCGAACTGCTCTATGACTGCTCAAAAGGTCCTTCAAGTGATGTCGCAAGGTGAGAAACTTTATTTAATCGATAAATCATCACATTATTTCTCTTGAATAAATTGCTTTTAATAACTTAACCCATTGAGGAGCATGACAATAAGCAGGCTATCGGGATGCCTCCTGACAAGTCGTTCGATCCATTAATCATCATCCAGTAAAGAAAATTTTAGTTTTCTCATTTATTTTTTGTGTTCAGGCAAAAATGTACTGAATACACACACACACACTCACTCATACATGTGTATGTGTGTGTGTATGTATATATATAATGTGTATTTATATATTATGTATGTAATAGTAGATCAAATTGATGCTCACGAGTTTTTCTTTAATCTTCCACCAGTATTGATGCAAAAAGTCTTTAAGAGCATTAGAGTATCACCAGATAACCCCATTACCTTCCTTTATGTTTTTTTTTTTTTGTGTGCATTTTTATTTTTGATTGAGCTTTCGGTATCCCCAACCATGATATGGCAATTTTGCTCCATGAGCTTGGCAAAGGTGTATTCATTAGTTTTCTGAATTTCTTGAAGGTCTTCGATTCATGGTTCGGAGTGCTCCTCCATTCTATACTTGTATTCAGTTGTATATAGTCACTGAATTGAGTCTGATGCCTTTTGCTGTGAGATGATTAGCCTCTTTCATCATCAGTGCGAGTCTGATCTCAGTTGTTTAAAGACATCAGTCAAGCATCCATTACCTTGTGACGGATGTTTGCTTAAGACCACTTGCGCTTGATTTTGGGATTATTATTGATCGAAAATTTGAATTTAATTTTTCATCATCCATTGCTTTTCCACATTCATCTTGGTAATCGGTTTTTTCCAACTCCCTCTTTCGACTTTAAGTGCTGAATGGCTGGAAATGCCCCAGTGCTTGGCTTTGCAGCCTAAATTTCATGATTCATTCATTCATTGAATATGTCTTGTGAGACATAACCCAAGTTAGCCAGCTTTCACGGAAAAGAATGCACACGAGTGAACATGGGTAAAAGAGCAAAAACCTCATGGAGTAGTCGTAGATCTAAAAAAAAAAAAAAAAATACAATTAACGATGAGTAAGGAACCGAAAGACAAACGTTGATAAGCCAAAGGAAATGTGCGTAAGTGGGCCACCATGAAGCTTGCGATCTTAAACCTAAGATTACGTAAGGGCTTCGTAGAGAAATTATTTCTCCTCCCGAAGTCTGTGAACCTAGTTACGCAGCCACCACCGGTCAAGGTCATATTGGTCGAAGGACCGGTTGATTCAGTAAGTTAACGAATATTTATGGTTACATAACTATGTAATCAATATTTACAGAATGTTGCCATGTCATTCACCTACAAAATTGATAAAACTCATTCTCTAGCTATTTATAGCTACTGCATATGTATGCATGTGTCAGAAGTTAGCCGAGGTTCTTTGATGGAAAGTTTCAAGCAGTTTATTCATCTTTCGTTCAACGCGTTCCAATATATTTAGACTTAAGTGACTGGAGAATGATTGAAAGGTCATTTTTTTAGTCGTATTTTATTCACCTTTGGTTTTGTAGATATACCTATATATGCACGCACACACGCATATATATATATATATATATATATATATATATATATATATATATATATGTATATGTGTGTGTGTGTGTGTGTGTGTGTGTGTGTGTGTGTGTGTATTTGTAATGTGTTTATACAGATAGATAGATAGATTGATAGAAAATGTAAAAATCACTGGCCAGAAGTTGTCATATAAATGTAAGTACTGCTCAAAATTTGTCGTTTATAGCCGTTTACTGAGAACGTGAATTTAATGTAAAATCTTATCCTGAGTGGA
>NC_089750.1:28800052-28830052 GCF_040412425.1 Macrobrachium rosenbergii | reverse complement strand
GAATTCGATATGAAGGGAAGTAAACTGATGAAACTAGATGTATGAATTTTATCTACAGGAATGTTTCATTTAATCTCAGTAGTAATGGCTGGGTTTGGGTCAAAGACTTGTGTGTTGTAAAATAACTTGATGATGTTGTTGCATGTGGAGAGAGGGAGGGAGGGAGAGATAAAGGGGAGGAAGAGGGCTGTATTTTATTCATATGGAAGATATTCTTTTGTGTTTAGTGCACAGTCTCCTTTCCAGGAAACTTACTTGGGTTCGCTATCATTATCCGAAGACACTAACGGTATGTGCTGCTCTTTTTTTTTCCTTGTTGTGATTGGGCAGAGAGTAAAAGACCTTAATCTATTTCTGTCCTGCTGGTTAAGTAATGACTTTCTTGGCATTTCTTGGTAAAATGATGACACGCGGTCCTCGAGTTTTTTTTTTCTTTTTATAAAGAAGGCAAGAGTAGAAATATGCAAGACATGGAATATGAATATTTTTCTAGCTGAAAAGTGAAACACAAACTGATAAGACAAATTACTTTCAAAGTTCACTAGTAACGCATCCCATTATGGCTTGCTGTATACCAGTTCTTGCATTCCAGTCTTGTAAACCACGACTATAAGTAACTAGTTTTCATCACCAGACACCAGACAGCTGCTATACATTCTAGAGGACTTATATGAAAGAAATTTCATTTTCACATTTGCACCCGACATATCAGTTATGTCCTATACTTTCTCTTTTGTCTCCAAGTAACGGCATTTAAACCTCGAATTGACACGTTTGTGCTTCACACTTTCGGCCTCTTCCATGCCATATACCTGTGTCTCACGAGGCTTGCTTATTTCTTCAGTGATATGGGTGTAAGATGTGGCAGTGTTTGTGAAGTATTTACAGATTAAGTGAATTTTTCGTGAAAAAGATAAGCAAAATTAACCTTTCTTGGGTAAAATGTTGGGAAAGATATACTTCCGATTTTATATGTCGATTACCACACTTGTTGCGACGCCATTATACAAGGAATCAATCCATGAGTCTTATTGCTCAACCCTCCTCACTTGTAATAAGGGAACTAAACATCCAACTTTTTCCGGCAAACAAATCCACTTTCTATTTTTCTTCAGATGTACAGTACATCAAACGACATATTTAAGATCTTAACTGTACATCTATAATTATCTGCTTTTAAAATGGTGTATTGCTTTGAAAACCGTTGTTAACTTTCGAAGAGTCTTTTGCTTACTGTGGGGCATCAGAGTAAATGATTTCCGTCCTTAAATAGTGGAGGTTCTTTTGTCATTTTATTTTTATTTTTTTTTAGCTTTTATGTGACGTATGTTCAAGGAATTGCTACCCTACCCCTTAAGTGAGCACCAGACTTGCCTGGCCAGCTGGCAGTGCCTTGATTTGTGCCCCGAGCTTAGGATACTAGTGCCTGCATCCTTGTAGACTGACATTATTTAGGTGAAGACAAGATCAAAAATAAAAAAGTTGCGGTCTTGCTCAGGATAAGAATCAGAAATCATTTGCAGTGGGATGATGGTTAGGGTTAAGGTTCAGAAAAAAAGCAGTAGGCAGTGACAAGGGGCTTTAGATTTAGTCAACTAGGAATTGCCCTCTGTAAGGAACTGGGTATCTTTTGGTATATTTAGTCAGTAGATTTTCCTTAGTCTACCACATGAATGGGTAAACAATCTTGAGAAATGACCCCCATGTCTTGGGCTATATGTGGGCATTAAGAATCTCCCAATTTTCAAATACTGTACTAAGTATAGATTAACATTAAGAAATTGGAATGTAAGAAACCTCAATCGAAAATAAATGCTAGAACTGTAAAAATATTAGCTGTTTGTGGGCCACGTTGCAAAGGAACAAGAAGAGAGATTGGAAGGGAGTATTGTGTATGTTTATTCAAGAAGAGCATATGGAATTGATGAAGAAGGAGTAAGCATGATAATAACTCAAAATTTAGAAAAGGCACTGACTGATGAAGAGAAAACGAAATTGGTAGGGAAGAAGGAAACTTAGTAAAACGTGCTAAGTACTCGCACCTGTATAGTGAAATTAAATAAATTCAAGAACAGATGAGAGAATTTCTGGGTAAAACGGTATGACGATGCTGACAAAGCCATGGATTGAGAGAATGGCATTGGTGGTATGATAGCCCACAGAATTATTTATGAAATATCCGGGGATGAAAAGATGGATGTGTCAGTAATTACATGAAAGAGATTGTAATCAGTGGTGTTAAGTAATTTCTTTTCATCTTGAGAGAAACAGTAGTTATAAATGTAATTTCTTCTTATCTTGAAAAACGGCATTTAGAAAACAAAAATGCTAAAATGTGGCTTTTGTGAGAAAGCACTCTATACATATTTGTAAAAATAGAGGAAAGCTATTCGGGTTCTTTTTCAGATTATTTAGCTTATCAAAGAGTACTTTTAATATTCCCGGAATGCGAAGCTATTTTTCGAAATATCTTGGTTTTTTCTTATGGTTGGTTGACAGTTTACTATTGTTAGCCAATACAGGGATGAATTGTAGAAGTACTTGATACTGACTACATATTTGCTTCTTGAAGACTTTCACCCAGGTTCTGGTAAATCAGTTTGATAAAGAGTTTGTCCACATATGACAATTTATTGTTATGCGATCCACGTGACTCATCAAATCAGAATTTATTATCAGCCTGGATTTTGATAGTTCTCTTGGGGAAAATTGTTACCCTGGAAAGGGGGTTAGCATTAATTTTAGATATTTTTACCTTTGTATGGTCATGTTCTAATATTTCCCATTTGGCAGAGTCTTCGGTCTCGTAGTGTTTTCAGTAAGGATATGGGGGATACTATTGCTTAACTTGGATGTCCATCACTATAGTACAGTGTACTGAGTGTTGGTAAACTCTCAGATTATATGGAGCCATCTTTGTATGAAAACATTCGTAGACTCACAGAAGAGGTAAAATGTTTAGTGTAGGTGAAAGTATAGATCAAAGTGTTTTGAGATTGCTCAGTTATGTAGAATGGATGATAGGTTGATGAAAAGAGTGTACAATTCTGAAGTATTGTAAGGGAGGAGGAGAAGGTTGTTTGATGAACTTACATGAGCTGTTTGTGTGTGTGTGTGTGTGTGTGTGTGTGTGTGTGTGAAGCTGCCAAAGTGCCAAAGTTGTAGAAATTTCTTCACTGAGCGTTCATACAAATTTCAGCAGTTGAATAAGTGTGACTGTAACTGTTTTGATTATTGTTCCAAGGAACCATGCTATACTAAAGAAAACAACTAGATTTCGAAAGTTAGTGATCACTGCGAACATATTTTTAATAGCTCATAACATTCAACATTCTCATTTAACTGCCATGTTATCAGTTTGGGTTCTGTGACTGCCATCTGGAAGTGTCCAAGTACGTTTAAAGATATCTTTTTGTCGGAAAACAGTAATTCAAAATATCAAAATTATTTGCAGCACGAAGACTAATAAATTGTACCCCCTTTTTTGTGGGCATTCCTACAAGGCCATCTCTACCCACTGAATCCTCCGTAGCTTCATTGCTCCTACCAACTGTTGCATTGATATCACCAACAGAAATTCTCTCATAATTTTTGGTGTTTCATCATTAACATTTCACAGTTATAAATAAAATTCATCTGTTATTCAGATAGTTCATTCATTGGTGCTTAGTACACTAGCACACCATGATACTCTTATTACACGGTTTTCTTTTCTTGAGATCATGCTACTCCTTTCTCTACCAATTCCATCAGCTCTTTTCTGAATAAATGTACACATAAACTTCTCTGAGTCTCTTTTTCCCGTTCCTTTGCACCGAAATTCACAAACAGTCAAGATTTCCAGTCCTTATCTCTTGAATTCATTTTCCACTAGTTTTATATTTTCAATTTGGTGTAGAGTTCTTTAGTTCCAATTTCTTATTTTCAATTTCTCTGTAGTATTTCTAGCACCCCAATAGACCCAGGACTCAGGGCCATTTCTGCGTGATGCCCATCCATGTATGTGGTAGAATCCATAGGGAGTTCATTGGCAAAATACACGAAAGGATAGCAAGTTTCTTGTAGCGCACTGTAGTAAATGAGGAAGGCCAGTGACCCCTGCTGATGGCTATTGGTTTTTAATAAAGATCATCTGTCAAGGGTCCAGAGTTTGAAGCCAAGGAGACAAAGCTCACAACGCCTTCCCTGCCTTACCATCCAGCGATCAGTTATTTCTTGTCCTCAACGTGAGCAAGGCCGCCGTTTTCTTTTTCTTTTTTTTATCGTGAATATAGCCTTGACGCGAAGAGGTGTCATACTACAGTGCAGCAGGAGGAGGTGCTGTACCCTGAGCTTGTGCCCTTAGCCAGCTGGACCTGGTGATTGTTAAGGTATATGCCTTAAATACTCCGGTCTGTATATATATTTGCCCATTGTTCGATATCTCTTCTCCAACTACTTGTTATCTCATCTTTAGATTTTTCTCTTTTTCTCTCCACGCCCCCAACCACCCATTAACATGCACGACAAAGACAAAAATATGTATGAATTTACAGGCTAATAGATGCAGCGTCATGTGCGAGAAGTAAAGGCAAAAGGAGTAAAATCAATACAAGAAGGAGAAATTTCATGTTCCCAAGGCAACACCATATCCCCTGATGCTAGTTTCTGTTCTCATTTGAGGAAGATTCAGAAGACAAAAGCAGAAATCGTAATGCCTTTTCAGTGTATGCATTCGATTCACTGGTAATCGATACCCATTAAATGAGCGGTAATATGCGCACGGTTCTGTGCGACGAAAGAAAACTTGTTAGGAAAAAAGATTGGGATTATGTAATGCGGCCTTATTGGAGTGTATAGTGCAAGATTCCAAGGCGTAATATTAAGTGAAATTAGAGATGAAGTCAATTATCTTTACGGTTTCTTAAAGATAGTCGAGTGATCGTGACTTCCTCTTAAAAACAAAAAATGTTATGAAGCATATTTTTTAATCAGTCAAAAGTTTACACTGTGGGTGTGTGCACAATACGCCATAAAGCGTGAAGAAAATGGTATTTCTCATTTATCTTTATGAAGTTCCTATAGGATTGTCATCTTTAGTTAACGTCAACCTCTTTCTCATTCATTGCTGCGAGTGTTTGTGTGGGAGGGTTGAAGAATGATGCATGTGAGAGACCTCTCTTTTTCCCACACTTCCGATTATGAAGTGCAGTGTTTGGCAACCATTAAAGAGAGATAGAGAGAGTAGTGTGTTTCTTCAACAGCGTTGGCAGCTTATGATAACTGCCATCAGGTGATGAGGTGAAAGTTATGGGTTACAACTTTTCCTTGAAAATACCCCCTCTCTCTCTCTCTCTCTCTCTCTCTCTCTCTCTCTCTCTCTCTCTCTCTCTCTCTCTCTCTCTCTCATGTATTTGTATTGATTTGTATTTCAGGTAAGCGTTTTAAAGGTAAAAGCCATCCGCTTTAACATGGAGAGGTGATTAAACCCGGAGGGAGAGAGAGAAAGAGAGAGAGAGAGAAAGGAAAGAAAGAGAGCGGGACATCGCACCTTCCCAAAGGTTAAGTGCTATTAGAGGTTAGTGGACGATGAGATGTTTGTAGTGCTTAAGACACTTCACTTTTAACCTTTCAAGTGTCATCAGTGCATTTTCCTCTTATTTGCGTACATTTTAAAATTTTTCTTTACACATATGTTTCTGTTGTGACGTTTCTTAGGCTTTACTGAAAGTGTTCTTCGTTGGGCGAGCGGGTTCCGTTCTCAGCTACCACTCTGTTGGCCGCGAGTTCGAATCTGCGACCGGCCAATGAAGAATAAGAGGAATTTATTTCTGGTGATAAAAATTCATTTCTCGCTATAATGTGGTTCGGATTCCACAATAAGCTGTAGGTCCCGTTGCTAGGTAACCAATCGGTTCTTAGCCACGTACAATAAGTCTAATCCTTCGGGCCAGCCCTTGGAGAGCTGTTAATCAGCTCAGTGGTCTGGTTAAACTAAGGTATACTTATTTTTACTGAAAGTACTTTTGTGTAGCAAAATTTTCAAAATTATATTCTTGCTTATTTTATTTATTGCAATCCGTTTTTGACGCAGGCTCTATAATAATAATAATAATAATAATAATAATAATAATAATAATAATAATAATAATATGATTATGATAGTGATTATCATGAAAGTGACGATGTAAGTGATGCTCGGTTAGTGAATTTTTGTCGTCATTATTTCAATATTGCATTCTTCATCCGCATCATTTATTGTTTTATAATGCTTTGGTATTTATTTGTGAGTCTTTTATGATAATGAAAATATAATAACGATGATGACAATTATATTTTCAGGAACTGTAGTAATTAATATGAGAATAATACTGGTAGTAATATATTTAACAACGGGAACCATAAGTCTCTCAGCATTCATGCCAAGTAACAGCGAGATGTTAAAACTTTCGCTGCTGCGTAATCCTTGCTGTATCATCAGTTTTCATTCAGGACTTAATTTGTAACACCTAAGACAAAGTGCTTTCGAGATGCGCTTCGTTAGGACTAATGTTTTCGGTGTTTAACCTCACAGAGCTTCAACGAAGATAACCGCACCCCCTTTATTCATACTGTGCTCCTAAGAAAGAGGTCGGGTGCTTTTAAAAGTGTTCGGAAGAAAATGGGAAATAATGGAAGGTTATTTTCTGTCATTATACTTTCTAGCGTTTAAAAGTTAGGTTTACGATTAAATTGATAGAGTTTTAAGGTTCAAGCCTGCCTTTTATTAGTGTGAAGTTTTGTCAAACTCCAAGGGTTGTATGTTCAATATGTATGTTGTCTCCGCGTGTAGGGTTTTTTTTTTTCAAGTATACGGTGTTAAAGTTAAATACTCTGTTATTTACAGAGAGGTATTACCTTTATGACTCAAGTTGTAGGAGTGTCGCATAATATCATTAAAGTTAACCTGACGTGATGGTGTTTCACTTTTAGTTCCTTTTATTATCTTTTATTGTAATCTTTTCTACCATATTTTTACTCTTGCCACTGCACCAGTTATTTCCAGTATATAAGTGGGGAGAAGTCAGGTATCTCCTATTCATATAATGAATGCCTTCATGTTCAACTCACTTGATCAGATATAAATTTTGAAAATAGATTTTGAACTAAAATTATTATTATTATTATTATTATTATTATTATTATTATTATTATTATTATTATTATTATTCAGAAAATGAACCCTATTCATATGGAACAAGCCCACAGGGGGCATTGACTTAAAATTCAAGCTTCCAAAGAATACGGTGTTCATTAGAAAGAAGTAACAGTAGGTAATGGGAAATGCAGAAAGAAGAGACCACTTATTGAAAAAGAAAACAATAAATTAACAAAATGATAAATAAATAGATAATATGAGACCTACAAATTGCTCCACCCAATCGACTTGAGAGGTGTCAGGGATGCAAATGTTGTGCTCGCCGTCTGCCGATATTTTGGTGTCCCGGTATCATAGGCGCCGTGCATTTCATTGTTTTAACAGGTTGGGATGAACAATGTCGGGGAAGCACTGCAAGCGGACTCGTAATATGCAGGTCTTAGAAGGACAGCTAACATTGATCGTATAGTAGTCTGATTCAGGCATAGTAGTCTGAGTGATACAAGGGCTGGCTCACGTTTGGTAGGCTTGTGGATTGCTCTTAGCCATCGCCTGTCAGGCCACCCAGCTGTAAGCAACAGCGTTTGTCGGAATCATTACACAAGGGCGTAGGCTGGCAAATTCACCCCTACAGACTTTTTGAGAAACCTTAAGGCTGTACCCATCTGACGTCACCCCCTCAAAGGGGAGAAACGCACGCATATATGCGTGTATGTGTGTATATACACAAACACACACACACACACACACATATATATATATATATATATATATATATATATATATATATATATATATATATATATATATATGTATGTATGTATGTAGTCCTTATGCAGATATTTGATGCGATATATGCGCTTGGTTTGTGTCCACTAATGGAATATGATCAAAACGGCCAAATTGTATTGTTATACCCCACCACTCATTCAGAAAGAACGTTTAGTTAAATGCTAGTAGCGGTGTGCGTTAATTTACGAGTGCCATAGTATTTTCGATGATTTATACGAATTTGATTGCTGTGTTGAATAAACTCGCTAATTGGTATGTTCGGTCAGAACAGTTTGCGGAGTTCCTTACTTGGAGCCACATTTATGTAGTAGTAATAGGTATTCTCTAGAATCCTGTCATTGTCGATATTTCCGATTATTCAGATAACATATGTTTTATTGTTTTTTCTCCTTACGTTTTTTCAACTTTCTCTTCTACCTCGGAAAAAATTGGTTTAATGTCTTAATTAGGAACTCTAATCAAATACGTTATCTGGGTAGTCGGACTTAGAGGTTTCCTGCATTTTTTTTTTGTTTGTAAATATTTGATTTGGGCCCTGGTGTACTATTACATTCACCATACGTGTACGCACGCACTATGCTCTCCATTTAGATTTTACCATACCTGTGCATCACCTTTTGCCTTGATATAGGCATTACTAAAGGTTGTTTGCAGCGCCCCTTTTGCCTCTAGTTGCACCCACATTTTTGCCCTTTGCTTTCCATCCATTCCCATTTCCTTTCTTCTGTCTTTCTGTCCAGTCTCTTAACTGTTACTTCTCAGTGCAGCTGTCGGGTTTTCTCCCGCTTCTACTTACAGATTCTTGTCCTTCATCTTTTATTTTCTTGATCTTTTTGTCTTGTGTTCCAACCATTTCAACTCCCTCTCTTCACTGAATGGCCGGAAGTGCCTGAGTGCTTGGCTTGACAGCATAAATTTCATAAAATCATAAATTCTATCTCTTGCTTTGATCATTTTCTTGTGCATTGTCATAGTTGAGAGCAATTCAGTATTTTCACCCAAGTTGTCTTATGTGTGGCTACCTGCTTTTCCTCTTGCGGGGTGGAATTATATCAGATGAGGATTAGTGCGTTTACAAAGAACTCCATTTCAGCAGCATGTACGACACTTGTGCCAGCAGTGAGGCAGAGCCGAGTTTTCATTCTTTTCCGTATTTTTATTTCCCTCGCCCAGAATTCTCATTGGATGTGAAGAAGTCGTAGCGCTTTGACATTGTACTTCTCATTGTCATTTTAACAATAGGCAAAATTTTCCTTTGCTCATCGTAACCTTTCGCTGCAGGCTTCAGAGGGGCGCTTTGAAACCGTTTGATTGCTTGAGAAAGTGTAGTGGGAAGTTGCTCAGATCTCACGTCACTGCTTTTCACCCTTGTTCAAGTGGAGTCTTTAGGTACCATGAGGACAGTATTCCCCCCCCCCCCGTGTTTCTGGTTTTTGTTGTTTAACACTTTATTCTAGTTGTTTATTGTTGTATCAGTGCCTTCATAGTTTTTCTTAGTTCTTCTTATGTAATACGGCAACTTATAATCCTCTGCATAGTTTAATATTACTTTGCTTACATACAGTACATAAACTGTCATATGGCAGAATTAAAGTAAGATAATGTTCCATAGTAATGGAGGATTTGTTAGAAAATCATAGGAGTTACTTGTGTGCTTCTTTTCAGTTTAATAAAGCTTTTAAAATGAGTAAATATCACTAGAGTGATTATGTATAAACGGTCAGGATCATTATCCAATGAAATGATGCTTGAAGGAAACGATGTTGTTTTGGTCGACTGTAGGACGTAATAGTAAGCTCTGCATATATGAATGCGTGGGTGTGTATTTGCCATTTTTACCATATATATATGTACTGTATTATCGATAGCTACAATGCCACTTTATGAATTTCTCATACTTTTCGAGTACTTTTATCATTACAGTCCATTGAATCCAGATGAAAAATAAATGAAGAAGTTTTCCGAGAAGGCTTCGTCATTTATTTATCATAAAGAAATGACGAAGCCTTCTCGGAAAATTCTTCTAATAGTTTCTGTAGTTTCTCTTTTCTTACCCCAATCAATACATTTCACACACGAACTCTTATTTACATATATATGCATGTATGATTGTTAATAGTAAACAATGACCTCTTCAAGTCTCGACTTTCACACGCTTTTTGGATTCATATTTTAGTACTAACTTTTGAAGCCAAATGAGAAATATGAGAGGCAGCTTTTCTTATCATTAGAAGCCTCTGGATATTCATCATAAATATCCAGAGGCTTCTAGAGATAAGAAAAGCTGCTTCTCATATTCCTCATCTGGCTTCAAAAGTTGGTACTAAAAATGAACCCACATATTGTGTGAAAGTCGAGACTTGAAGAGGTCATTGTGTACTTTTAACAATCATACATCCATATTTATGTAAATAAAGGTTCGTGTGTGAAATGTATTGATTGGGGTAAGAGAAGAGAAACTATTAGAAGAATTTGTAAGTTTTTGCCAGAGGAGAAAGTTGAATGGTTAAAGTACATAAAAAAAAAGAGTAAGGTTAAGAAGGCACCTGGAAACCAGGGACACATAGCAATGAATGTTTATGGAAGGCGGAAGAATTGAAGCTATAGATTTGTATAGGTCTGGGGCAAATATACCGGATGTTGCTCGGGTGAGAGTAGAGTTGCAATAAAGAATATCTGAAGTAATGAACGCGGCAGGGTAAGTGCAAAAAAGAGATCGTAGGGAATCGGAACGTCTGTGGAAGCAAAAGGCTGAGACAACTTCCCTTTAAGAAGATAAATGTAAACGCTGTATGTGGAAAAACGAAAAGGTTGAAATTGATGAGATGAATTGTTTGCTTAATGTACGTGGAGAGAAGATTTGATAGGATGAGAACTGTGGAGACAAGTTACACTTTTTATCTTCCATGCTACTCTTCTAGCCACTCCACATATTAGTTGTTGAATTTTTTTGTCAAAAGCCCATGGATTATGTTTTTTTTATTCAGTAGAAATTCAGTGACTGCTTTCATCGTTCATTATTTCCTTATATTTTCAACCCTATTTCTCCAATTTATGTTATTTGTACTTGCCCGTTAGCATCTTGTAGTATATTGCATCCAGCTCCTCTGTTCCAACTTCTTTTATTTATTTATTAATTTTTATTTCATTATTTTTTTTAGAGACTCTAATTCCGTTCTTATTTGCTTTCGCCGGCTGTCTTAGATTTCTTCTTTTCTCCTTGTATTCTGTTCCCTTCCTTGCCTGAAGTCTGTATTTTTTCCACTTTCAATAAATTATGAAAAGTCATATATGTCTAAGGTTACTGGGCGTACCTCATACACTTGAAGTTATATAATATATATGTATATATGCGTATATATATTTTATATAGATATATATTTTATGTATAGATTATATATACATTTATTGATATATATGTTTGTGTATGGTGTGTATGTTTAACCTCACGATATGGAGTAATATCATATGGATGATTTTTTTGTGCAAGAAGACGTGCTGACAACTTCCGCAAATATATATTGGGAAGAAAAGTGGGGATATATACATGGAAGAAAATTCATTCTTTTTTTAATAAGGATAGGAGACAAAATCGTGTGTTTAATGAAAAGGGGGTACTTTGATTTTTTTTCCTAGCATAACTGTAAAAAAAACTGAGGGTTAGACTGGAAGAAAATATTTTGTTCGTTTGATTTTATTCCCATAATAAACGCGTACTTCAGTTCAGTAATTAAACACAAATTTGCTGATTTTTTATGCTGTTGTGCCCACACTACGTACTTTTTATATATAGTTTTGCAAGCACTGCAATTTATGTATTTCCAGATTAGTGTACAAATGTATATCCGAGTGGGTACTCATAGTTTGTGAATCTGTGCACAAACCTTCATAGGCAAATGCATGTAGCACGCATTGAAGTATTATTAATTGTAAACATCCACTATAGTTTTTCATTGACGATCATCCTGTTTCATAATGTTAACGACCATTCAAAGCCTGTGACATGCGGGTTTGTACAACGTTGTCCTCGCTCTCTGTTTGTCGTTCGCCGAACCGTGATGTGTATAATTACGGTGATTACAGCGCTGGCGCTCCATCAACTAAGGAGATGCTTTTGAACTGTAATCCTAGCACATGATTGCTACATATAACCCACGGTACTGGAATGACCTCGAGCCAGTTCCAAAGTCAGACTCATTTTCAACTCGTTATTAGCCCTCAATCTCCTGTTTGGACGCCGAATTTGCGATATTTTATGGTGACCTTTGATATCCTTGAGGTGTTGTAGTTTATGTGGAATGAGATGATGAAGGCATAGTGATTGAATCTACACATAGACACGTACAACTTCATATATATATATATATATATATATATATATATATATATATATATATATATATATATATATATATATATATATATATATATATATATATATTTATATATATATATATATATATATATATATATATATATATATATATATATATATATATATATATATATATATATATATATATATATATATATATATATATATATATATATATATATGATGTGCGTGTGTGTGTACCGAAATTTTATTCCACCACCTTTATCTTTTTCCTGCCCGCCCAACATAACTTATTTTTAAACTCGATACGCGCCTCAGACATAGCTATGCAGTAGAGGAAGCCTCTGAATTGATCGAAGGTGCAGGGCATGTTTGACAATGAGACTTTGACTGCTTATCTCGTTGGAAGGTTTTCCAGGCAGAGTCGTTCCCCTGCTGTCGCATGTTAAGTCAGACCATCCTAAAAAGATAGTAAAAAAAAAATGTGACGTATTTCCTTGAAATGCTTTTAAGGTAAAGGAGAAAAAACACTTCGGTTGTCTCTCGTTGGAATGGAAATGACCTGGGACTGAAGGGGGATCAGAGTGAAGGAAACTTAGGAAAGTAAATTTAGAGGGATTTCAAGGAATTTTAAACTGGAAGAGGGCAAGACGATGAAGACTGTAATGGGAACAGAGAAAAATGATAAACAAGGAGTTGGAGGAGGAGGAGGAGGACTTTTCATTTAATTCTTCATTTGTAATGATTAATTTTGTAAATTGCATTTGTTTCCACTCCAAAATGAATTTTTAAGTCGGCAACACTTATTCGGATTAATTAAGAAATAAAAGGATTAGCAAACAGCCATCACATATGAAAGAGATTGTAGTTTGAGATTTTAGTTTAGTTTCCAGACTGAAGAAAAGATGATCTGCCGTAAAATCTGTTGATTAATGATTTACAAGTATACACCTTAGAGTTGCAGCATATATGCAATAAATTGACAAGTTTTCTATGGTGTAGATACAGCCCATTTTATTTCATTGTGTAACTACATGGCCGCACCTCTTTTATCCCATGTAAAACTGGCGGTAAATATCCGCAGTCGGTATCACTGATGTGTCTAGCTTCTGATTAATCGAAGTATTTAAGGTAATCGTAATGGATGGTGAGCATGATCAACTTCAGCGATATCGGCTGCAGAGATTTATCGTCTGCTGAAGAAAAACAGTTTATAATTAATAATACTTAACCGAAGAAGGTGCTCTGGAGAAAATTAGAGGTGCGTTGTCAACGCATTCATCTTGTCTTACTTGAAGATGTTTAAAATTGAAAGTGGAAAAACGCCAGGAAGCATTTGTTAAAGTTTCGTGAACGGAAACATGGTAAATAACTTGGAATTCGCACGCGCGCGCGCACACACACACACACACACACACACACAATATTCATAGCGCGTGCGAAATTGATCAAATATAAGTTTTTATTTGAATAATAAAATATATACCAAGGAATAATTGTTATTAATTGCTTCGATGAAAAGTCTTCTTAGCTGAGAAGCCATGGCAATTACGAGAAGCTGATAATATTCTTATAGCCCTATAGAAATTTATGTTATCTGGTTATGAAATTGATCAAATATAAGTTTATATATATATATATATATATATATATATATATATATATATATATATATATATATGTGTATGTGTGTGGTGTGTGTGTATGTATCTTTGTCACTCTACCCTTGTATTTCCCTTCTCAGGAAGCCCTCTAACACGTGACACTCTCCCGCTGTTAAATGGGATGCCAGGTGTCCCTGTTTTTCTATTTGGCGAGTCTCCCATTGAACTTTTTCCCTCGTCAGAGTCATATCTAGAGCTCGCTGTCTCATCATTAATTTGGTTCTTAGCTCCAGTATGAAATTACTAAAAATATATATACGACGAATTGTTCCCCATTTTTGTTGAAGATGCCATGTTTTCGATGTAGTTGTTAATATCTTCTCGAGTCGTGATGCATCCTGTGCAACGTGAAGCTTAACAATTTAACCTCCGTTTAGATATTACATGGATATTAACAAGTGAGGCTCATTTTGTTAACAAAAGTTACGCACAAATTTCCATTTCTGCAAAATGTGTAGATTGAAGGTGTTTCCAGCTCCCTCACATTTCACCTCTAGGGATTCTCTTGTTCCCATCGTGCCGTTATATCCAGTTTGAGAGGATGCTTTGTCGTTATTTCAAGAATTGTTCCTTCTCAAACTGGGGTGTCCCCTCTTCAAGTTTGGGATTCTGGTTTAAAATGGAGATTGTAATCCATGGAATTCGCTAGCCCTTCAGGTTGGGTTTTTTCCTGTCGAAAAGTTTCAATAATCCTTTTGACTTTAGGGAACAGGAATAATGAAACCAAAAGGTTGAGTATTTGAAGAAAAGTAAACAAATCGTTCGGCCCCTCTCGTATTTTGAAATTTCCTTGAAGTAGGGAGCGTCCTTACACACCCAAACTAGAGAGATGACTATGAATTATGATAGATGTGTAAATAGATTATTCATGTGATCTGACTATTAGTTTTTCTTCTCTGAATCTTTGTTCCCACCCTGTAGATTGGCTTTCCCCGAAATATTAATCCGACTATTTATCCGAAACCTGTAAAAACAACGATTATTTGTGGGACATAGAACCTAGGTCAGTTAAACCCCCTCCCCTGGAATCAGTTTCCTGCAGTGAGTTTTTGGGGTTTCGTTTTAGGTTCTTCATCAGTATAGAAGCTGACCATTAATACAACACTACAGTAAACGTGTTAATTATGAAAGTGAAATAGAACGTGGATAGAGCACACCCACCCTTTTGAGTTTGGGATATTCGGAAATTTTGTGTACGACCTCCCTCGAAATGGGAAGCCGACAAGTGATACGAAACTAAAAGGCTGATTATGCGAAATGAGCTGTACACAGCGGAATGAAACAAAACGTACACTCGAGACAAACTTAATTTTCCACTCCCGTGCACTCATGCTGGTTTGTCAGGGGACCCCGCCACGTCAGTAGGCCTATGAGCTTGTTGTGTGGGGTGAGGGAGGGATATCGTGAACATAATTTTTAAGTTATATTTGTGGTTGAAGTCTCTCTCTCTCTCTCTCTCTCTCTCTCTCTCTCTCTCTCTCTCTCTCACATATCTTTTAAGAAGGGAAGATTTATAAATCGTGAATTCATGTATTTCTCTTTCATTTTTCTTTTGGAAAGGGAAAAATGTGAAAGTTCCTCTTTCCGTAGGAAAGTGTGAATTATGTTCATTGATGTGTTAGCGATATTGTATGTCAGATGATGTCCACACTTTTGTAACCACTGTTATGCGATGGTGTCGGTATTTGTGTACTTGGTCATAACACATTTATTGAATATTGAAAATAGTGGATTTTTCAGAATTTTGTATGTGATTTTTAAATTTCTATTCTGGTTGTAAGAACTATTTTTAAAGTAGAGGAAAGTAAGTATTCTGTTATTTGATTTATACCCTGGTCAGGTGAGAGCAGTTCAAGAGTTTTTTTTTGTTAGGAATATATAGTTCATTATAAATGTAGATAGTTGTTGTTAAAGCTTTCATTATCTAGTTAATCAGTCGAGAATACGTTGTGATAATGGGCCCCAATCGCCCTAGATCGCTTTATACACGCCAAGCGTCGTGTATTGTTGTTAAAATTGTTCTTTTTTGAGAATGCAAACTAAGTAATGCAATGGAAGAAAACATTTCATTCAGAAGTCTTTCGACATCCTTCAAAACCATCCCTAATGATAAAAATAACTGCCTTTAGTATTAGCCTCAAGAAGATATTGGTTTCATGGTGAAGGGAAGCAGTTGCTGCTGCATCTTCCATTATCTTTGACCAATTAAGTATCCTTTGTAATAAGTGCCCCCATTCATTCCACGTCTCTTTATACGCCTGTATAAAATATTCAAATAGCTGGTCGAGCGTCGTTGTGCAGCGTATGTCTATACATATATATATATATATATATATATATATATATATATATATATATATATATATATATATATATATATATATATGTGTGTGTGTGTGTGTGTGTGTGTGTGTGTGATGTTTGTGCGTAATTATGTACATGCATAGAATTTATTTCTTTGCTTATTTAAAATCAGTAAATTAAAATTTTTTCGTAAACTTTATTTTCAGAATGAAAACTAAGTAATGTAGTAAGTGGTACCTTATTTCATAAAAAACTTTCGTCATCTTCAGAGACCCGCCCTACGAATAAAAAAAGATGTATTTGATATTGGCCTCTTATTATCGGAATGACAGGTGATCCACATTTTGAGCACATACATTTGTCACTGCAATTAGACAGCAGTTTGAAAGACCCTAGTGTTCGACTCGGGGATGATCGATGGGGGTGGGTAGGATGGGGATTGGTTGCTCTTGGTGCGTCAGAGCTTTTATAGCGCTTACAGAGACTTGGGTTAGGATTTTATGAGCGCCGCCGAAGACATTGGGATGTGACCATCGGTCCTTGGGGAGGGTCTTTGTGAGGAAAGGGATCTAGATACATGCTCTCAAAGTGCTTAGTGTGTACCCCTTTCAAGGTTGAGGGGAAGTTGGGGGAGGACTAGGAAGTAGTTTTCAGTTCCCAATGCCAAGTAATTGGAGGCATGTACGGGTGGGATTTTGAAATGCGTTGCAAATGTAAATAATTTCCTTTTAAGAAATCTTGTTTTTGGCTTGACTGAGTTTCCATATTATTGTTATTGGAGTGTGTGGCTGCACAGAAAATGTTCTTTAATTTGTATATTGCCTCTGGTTATCAATAAATGTTCATTTTTTATTGCTTTTGTTTGGCCTAGACATGTTCCTTTTGTTTATGAGTGTGTTTGGATGCCCAAACACCCTTCCCATTGATTATTGGTGTTTAACAACTCATATCTTCTTGTTAATGTTTTTATTATTTGGCGTTTTTGCTCTTCTTTCTACATGGTTGTTTTTACTGATTTGTTTAAATGATATAACAGTGTTTTCATGAATACTAGTGTCTCACTTGGTGGACTCATTGATTGTATAGTAAGAGTTTTTGTTTATCTTTAAATTATAGCAGACGTCTTAACATGAAGTTTATTTCAGATCGTTTCTTCGAGCTGAGGGCCCACTTTTTATCTTCCACTGTTCCTTAGTTCTGTTCTAGTTAAGGCCATTTAACTTCCTGCCCTGTAGGAATTCCCCTGAAGATAAAAAGCTGAAAATTTATCATATATATATATATATATATATATATATATATATATATATATATATATATATATATATATATATATATGTGTGTTGTGTTTGTAGTCTTAATTCTTGAATACGAAAAGAAAATGTCCGAAGGAAATGTAATAGCTTTTGCCTCATAAAAACTCAAGAAAATAATAACACTATGACATAGTAAACTATTTTGCTATGTTTTGAACTAGGTTATCGAGTTGTAGTATGATTAAGTTTCCCTGGTACCAGCACGGACTCTTGCTTTTAAATAACTTTTAATTGGTACCAAATATGTTAAATGAGGAAACTGCAACTTTTAAGAAAAAGCAGTAGCAGTGATAAACAGACATAAGACAGGAATATTGGAAATGTGTATTCCCACTCTCCAGGATGACGTTAACGCGGCAATATAAAGGGCACTAAAATATCGCGAATCCTTCAAGAACATAACCCGTTGCTCCCTTGGGATATCTTAGGGGCTGGCTGGGATGTTGCCGTCCGATGAAGTTGTTAGTTTGTTGTTTGCTTAACTAATGATGTGCGGCGCCATTCCCCCCTCCCCCTCCTCTCTCTCTCTCTCTCTCTCTCTCTCTCTCTCTCTCTCTCTCTCTCTCTCTCTCTCTCTCTCTCTCTTTCCAACAAAGCTGCATGAAAATCTAAATAAACTGACGACAGTCGTGCTCATTGCCATCATGCAATTGCAAGTTAGAGAGATCTTACGTTCTCTTGCCAGTGTAGTTTAATCCCAACAGATTTCCTTTTTTACTCTATTATTTTCCTCGTTCTCTATTTATTGAAGACGTTGCAGCCAAGTGTAACCGTCATCTGGGATCCGCGGAAGGTTCTTTTTCCTTTGCGGTAATTAGTTTTCCTTCGCAAGCGCCTGTGTCTCGGAGATAAATAAGACCAGCTTAAGATGCAAGAGAATGGATTAATGTTCATCTGTTAGGAGTTCGTTTTATCAGGTATTAAACTGTATTACACATCAGCTCTCTGTCTCTCTCTTTCTCTCTCTCTCTCTCTCTCTTAGTTCTGAAATTGTTAATAGTCTTTTAAGGTTTGGCACCAAGATAATGATTGCTCTCTCTCTCTCTCTCTCTAATGATTCTCTCTCTCTCTCTCTCTCTCTCTCTCTCTCTCTCTCTCTCTCTCTCTCTCTCTATATATATATATATATATATATATATATATATATATACATATATATATATATGTATATATATATATATATATATATATATATATATATATATATATATATATGTATATATATTATGTATATGTGTGCCTACATCCTTATTTGATATGTAAAACCATTGACAATAAACTTCGTTATTAAATTTTATTCTTTTAGAATATTTTTTGTTGTAATGAGCGCATTTACACTCAGTATTACAGGTAAAGTTATTGTTATATGGTGATATTAATTGTTTTACACATGATAAAACATGTAGAATTTATGAAACACAGTTTTTGCATTAGTTATAAAGCTGAAGGTAATGCACATTAGGAAAACGTTAGTTGGGGTTGGGGGCGCGATATTGAGTATTGTAAATGAAAATAATAAATAGGTGAACGTTACTGAAGAATTAATACCTGAATATTTATGGAGGTGTGCTGTACGTAGCACATGAGTGGAAATTTTTAGATATAAAAAGATATAACAATGGAAAAGTAAAGGGTAAATTTTGACCGATCTTCTACATTCCAATGATTGGTAGTATTAGGCCTAGAGTAATGAATTCATGTCGACTTGCCTTTCCGCTTTTAGGCCTAACGGCTTACTCGATTGCTTAGCTTATAAACCTCCCAGGGCACAGGGTATTTAGAACGTGGCCTTGTAGAGTCGCATTCTCTTGGGGGCCCGGTGCTTTGTCAAGGCTTAATTATGTTTGAACATACACCATAAACCTTGTAATTACATTTACTTTCGATCCTTCGTGGACGAAAGGTAGGTAATGTGTCGGATCGCTAAGGCGGTAGAGGGGTTAACTGATGGGTTGGGAAGTGATGAAAGGCTTTGGATTATTATGAATTTGTTTGTAGACTTTGCTATTTATTGCGATAGACAGATTGACGAACGCAAAGTGCATTAACATCAAAGTTATGGCCCAGTGAAGGTGAATGACCCTAACATTGATCAGTTACCACCTTTCCTTGCTTATAATAGTTACATTAGAGCCTATTAACCTTTTACAGTATGAACTAGGTTTTATGTTTTTTCTCACCATTACCTACTTCAAGATTGACCGGTTTGTTATGTCTCACATAATGACATGGTGTGCTTTGGGGTAATAACGAGTTTCTCTAAATACCCTCCTTTCGGATGTTTGCTAGTTTGGTCAGAGTATCTTTGTTGGAGGTTATCTCAGGTTCCCATTTTAGTTGACCTCAAGTTGTACCATACAGGGCGGTGCGCAAGATTTTCAAAAGGAAGGGAGTTAACTAAGTTTTTTTTTTTTTTTTTTTTTTTTTTTTTTAGTAGGGAAGTTTGTTTATTTTCGTAATTTAAGTATAAAAATTAATGCAGTACAGTAGATTAAGGTGGACGTTCATTGGCAGTACACCGTTTTATGAGCTTAGTAAAATGTTTCTTGTTGAATTGGTAAATTTGTTCATTACCTCCTCAAATGAGACGTGATCTCTGTTGAAGTCTTGCACAACAAGGTCATTCGGTCGTTCTTCCGGACCACCATTTTTAAGATGTGTTTGGCCGTAGCCGGGATAGGGTGGAGGACGGTCTTCGATATCATTTTTATTCTTCGTAACACTCTTATTAACCGTATAGGTTTGAATTATTTTGCTGAGCTAGGTTTTGTGTTATTTTCTCATTTAATTTGTAGTTCTTTCCGAATGCTAGTAACCCCCAAAATCTTCCCGGTGTGTACGACGCTAGTCATACCGTTTCCTTCCGCAGTCTTGTTTGAGTGTCTTTGCTTGTGGGTACACTTTCTTTAATTTATTTAGTGTCCATTTTTAATATTTTTATGTATTCTGTTGTTATTCATCGTTAATTGCTTGTTTTTTGTTTGTAGTTATTACTGTATTTATTCATTTTCTAATTCTTCCTGGGTTTTCATTTTTCACTTTCATTAATTTATTTAGTGTCCATTTTTAATATTTTTATGTATTCTGTTGTTATTCATCGTTAATTGCCTTTAATATTGTAATTTTTGTTTGTATGTTATTACTGGTATTTATTCATATCTTCTAATTCTTCCTGGGTCTTTCATTTTTCACAGAGACATATATAGATTTATATATATATATATATATATATATATATATATATATATATATATATATATATATAATTTTGTTATGTGGAAGCGTGCAAGTAATGAATTGTATTAACAGTAACTCTATAGATAACGCTGTAATTTCCCATGGCAGTGAACTTCATCAGGCCAGAGAATGTCCCGTTTGTCTAATTTTTTTTAACGAAATTAAGAGGTTGAGCTTTGCCGCCTGAATTTAGTAAATATGAAAGATAGGAAATTTTAATTTTTATACAAGACATTTATTTCAATTACTTTCTAAAGAAAAAATATATATTGAACTGATATTTATGTCGATATCATAACTCTGATACTATAAAAACTTCAGGATCTTCGGCCGTAGTTAACAAAGACGTACTGTATGTCACGTTTTGAATTTTCATGGATTTTTCGGCAACCACTCTAGGCCAAGCTCTGACACTCATATCAGTTCAGCGCAGGTGCGAACGTCCGTGGATGTCAGCAACAGTTTCACTTCCGGTTTACAGTTTCGCCCAGAAAGGGGGGAATCATAATTTCACCTGCTACCGAATTAGTGATTTTGGAGATGCCCTGAAACGTAGAGATAATAGGATCGAGAATTAATGGGCAAGTGAAATACTGTACTCGGATTTTGTTAGAAATCGTTAAATTTTGAGACAAATTCACATCAGGTTTTTGACGGCTGTTGGATTGTGTGATCCTGTGCCCTTGAAAGTACGTTAGTCTTATAAGCACATGTCAAATAACTGGTTTGGCCTCCTGGCGGATTACATAAAATTTGGATGAAAAAATATGATTGATATTGATATTAATAATAATACAGATTCGTAAGGAAAAAAAACAGTATAAGAATAGATGTTTAATAATTTTAATTGTACATGGACACGAAAGCAAATATGAGGACAATCATTCCATTTCATCTTATGTTGTAGTGTTTTTTAACGGCAAAGAGGATCTGAAATCTAAGATAGTGAGTTTTCAAACTGTGATGACCGGGATAATTTTGTGGCAATGAAATTCCAAGAAAACTGCTGCGATGTGACGATTAGAGTTATTGCTAATTTTTCATACCCTAGAACAAGGATATTTACCTTTGAGGTTTTGCCGTGATGCAAGAGAGGTTAACGAAGAAACAGGTTCCCAGTTTGGTTTGTCATCCTGAGATTCTGCAAGACGTGATTCTATGACCCCCGAAATGAGGTCACTTCATGGGTAGATGGAAGTGAATTACTGGGACCAGTTCCAAGAAGGCGTGGATTTATCCGTGATTTCATTTAGTTTCTTATTTATTACTGTTCGTTTTTACGTTTTTTTTATGTTTATTCACCGATGTACATTATGCAATTAATACTGCACATTGGATGATAAATATATTTCTTTGTGAAATCTAATAACATTTAAAAGAAAATTCATCTGTGTACAATGACATGCGGTAGTCATTACGTTAATGAAACTAAAATGTGAAAATTTATTTTTCACACATATTTGGACAGGAGTAGCTAAATTTCCGAATTTTTGTTCTTAATTTTAAGCGGTCGTCGCTGCATAACTATAAAATTCTGAGAGCTGACTGTTCCTTCTTTTCAATGATTTTGTTCCTTTTATTTGCATGCATTGGAATTCTTTCATTGCCTGTGTTATCCTGGTGTCGTTCAGTAATTCCTTGCGATGTCGAATGCTGTAGAGTAAGACTTCACTTTCCAACGCCCCATTTTGTAGTACATATGCTTATTCTTCTGGCGCAGCCTTAGTGGAGTCGAGGTTTTCTGGCATGTAACCTGTGGCATAAAAAAAAAGTGGTTGGCCTCCCTGGACTTACAAGATGTCGAGATCAGAGGCTTGTTCAGCGTGCCCTCTGCTCTGACAGCATTTTAACCTTTGACACTCCATGGCATTCATTCAACCACTTTGACATCCAGATTTTCATCATCTTGCGACTAATGCATTAAATGTTGATATAATCGTACAGAGTTCAGGGAAGTCTCGTGATTGTTTTTCTTTAGTTGTTAGTTTGGTATTTAATTTTATTTGCGTTATAGTTTAAGGATATTGCCAAAAGGTATGATAACCTTGTTTAGCGTGTGGTTATAGCGCGGTGCAGTGAATGTTACAAAAACTGACCTCCTGGAGATATTTTTACTCAGTATTTGACATCAGTGTAAGTGTAATACTTCTGCATTTTTTTAATTTCTATATCTTGCGTTTTAAACTTTTTTCTTCAAGGTCCTACAACATGACAGTTCATCATAAAATCTTTGCATCTCAAATTTGTAAGCTTTCGTGTATTACGGAACCTTCTGGGAATGACTGACTAATCCAGTTGCCTGGCGACTAATCTTAGCTAAACAGAGACTTTGGTGATCCCTCGCAGTGTTAGAACGATCTCAGATATTTACTTAAATGTTTGTGGTACCGTTATAAGGTTTGTTGCATATTCGCCTGTGCTTATTTATGCATAATTTTTACTTCAGCTGAATTCATGCAGCGTCAGTTAGGACTCATCATATCTGTGGAGTATAAATAATATTGGTAGTATAAGCGTAACAATTTTTCCTCTTTTGCATAGAGCTATAATAGTTGAGTGCATAATGTTTACACGAATTTTAATTACTGCTTCGATTAAGAATTTGCATTAGGGGTTTTCTTAAAAAAACAGGTTGTCCGGAAAGTGATTTATTTTGGTAAGCTCTTCTGATTACACAAGCAACGTGGACGAACTTCTGGAAAAACACCCTTTGGCAACTGAGTGCTTGGACTTTACTGTGTCATTTTTTCTTGTGTTGAGAATAAAACTCCTGAAATCTGTCTATGTATATCTATCTATCTCTTTATCTGTCTATCTATCTATCTATCTATCTATCTATCTGTGTGTGCGTGCGTCCATATGTATGTAAGCATGCATGTATAGAGGCAAATTGCTACATAAATTCAGAGGTCATATAGGCCTTAGATCTACACGCGTGGGTATGCTGTATGTTAGCCTACCAGTTATTTACAGTCATGTCTGTTTTATGCGTTTTGTGTGGTTGTTGGGTAAAGTTAAATTTGTTCTGCATGTCTGCGAAAGTTTATTGCTTCAAGACTGTTTGATTTTTACAAAAAATTTTATGAAATCATGAACTAAATTCAGTTACTTGTGTAATATTTGTGATTAAATTTGTGAAATCTTCCCAGCCGTCAAACTGTTAGTAACACTTATCATTGATGTCTAATGTCTGGCATTTGATTACACTGAATTCGGCTTGGACAGTTTTACAAAATTACTTTTTAGTTTTCTGTAAAAGAAAACTATTGAGATGGCTGTTTGTCTGTTCGTTCGCACTTTTTCTGTCCGCCCTCAGATCCTGAAAAACTACTGAAGCTAGAGGGCTGCAAATTGGTATGTTGATCATCCATCCTCCAATCAGCAAACATACCAAATTGCAGCCCTTTAACCTCAGTAGTTTTTAGGATCTGAGGGCGGACAGAAAAAGTGCTAACGAACAAACAAACAACCATCTAAATAGTTTTCATTTACAGAAAACTAAAAAGTAATTTTGTAAAATTGTCCAAGCCGAATTCAGTGCAATCAAATGCCTGACATTAGACATAAAATGAGAAGTGTTACTAACAGTTTGACGACTGGGAAGATTTCACAAATTTAAAATTTCACAAATTTATTTTATTTAAGGTTAAAGTTAGCCATGATCGTGCGTCTGGCACCGCTATAGGTACCAACAACACAGGCCATCACCGGGCCGTAGCTGAAAGTTTCATGGGCCGCGGCTGAGAGTTTCATGGGCAGTGACTGAGAGTGTCATACAGCATTATACGCCGTATAGAAAACTCGATTGCGCCGAAGACACTTCGGCGCATTTTTTACTTGTTTATGACATTGCCTTACTTCTATAAACACCAGGCTGTCAAAGAAATGGAAAGATAACTGCTTAATCTACTTGAATCCCCTTTCGCTGATTAACGTGTATAGAAAACTACGTGAGAAATATCTTTAGCCAAGTAAACTGTTCATATGCTTTCCCCCTTTGTATCTAGGGCAAATTTGTTTCCTGGAAATATGCGGTTAACTAAAATATAAGCAGTTTTTATTGGTTTTGTTGACGATGGTTGGACTTGAAGCTGAGTGATTTTCTCTCACTCACTCTCTTTCCCGATATGGATCTAGTGACAACGGCAGCGGCGTGGTTTTATCCAGAGTCTGCCTCGCTTTTTTCCTAGGTGGATCTTACTTTTAGGTTGTTCATCTCAAAAAGCGATAAACAGAAGATCGTATACAGTGAATCAGGGTAAGTACGGCCACTCCAAAAATTTTTATTAAACCATAACCAAACCACGAGGACACTGACTTTAAAGTCGACGTAGATAAATGAGATGCATTAAAGGCTTCAACACAGGGTTAGATGGCTGTGCATTTGCCTCAGTTGTGTGAAAAAGAAGCTCATGATGAGGTCAGATGTTAATGGAATTTTCTTCACCTGCAGACGCTCAGAGATTGACCTGTTGCGTGGATGCACTTTTTATGCATGAATTTATATCCTCATCTGGACATCGGTTTTGCCGCAGAGCAAGATTAAATCAGTGTCGCTTGGAGTCGGTCATTCCGTCATTTCGAAAACCTTCCTCTGGAGATGTGATGTAGTGAGAGAAAATGGCTACGGTTCTTAATGGAGTCACGGCTGGCTGTGCTAGTTATTAATTGTATATATTATTTTCAAGTAATATTATGTATATATATATATATCTTGCACTGCGTTGGGTTGCAGCCATGTTAGAGACCGGCATGGCTGAGACCTCATCCCGAAAAGGCTTGCTGAAAACTGGAAGGTTAACACCCTCTGGGGCTACCCTCTCCATGGGAAGAGAAGGAAGATCATAACATATAAAATATATAAACTGGATGGCGGGCCATCTTGAACGCCGAAGATTAGGCAGGACAAGAGCAGAGAACAGCCTATCATTCCGAGTTCATAGGCCAAAGTTTTGAGGTGTTATCAGGTGTCATCGACAGGTTGTAAAATGATTCAAAATACTCAGTTTAAAAAGTGGACTTGGTAAACAGTCTACAAAAATTTAAAAAGGTTAAAATTATATAAACATCAAAGTAGTGAAAACTAAAAAATGTGATATGAGATTTAAAAGAAAGACTAGTGCGTAACCCTATTAGAGCGAAAAGTTGTCCTCTTATTCTTTCCCACCTTGTACCAGAACAAGTGTTTTAGTCAACTTTTTGCAAGGTTTCATGAGCGCACTGAGTTAAAATGAAGGAATTTCCTAATTTGGACCATGGCTCTTATTAAAATAAACGATGAGGGGAGGCGTATTTATAGCTTATAAAGTTCAAAAATGAATGCTGCACATAACAATGTTTATTTTTAATAGGAATGAATATTTTTAACTGACTTGAGTTCGCAAGTATTCTTATTTACGATATATAATTATATATATATATATATATATATATATATATATATATATATATATATATATACAAACATACATTTATATTTATATATATGTAAATTACCCTAAACAGGAATACTTGAGAACATAACATGTATCTTTTCCCGTTGTTAGGATTATGTCAAATCAAGTTGGCTAGAAAGCATTTATTCCTTTGAAAAATAAACATAGTTATATGCAGTATGCATTTTTAAACTTTGCAAATGATAAATATGTCTCCCCCTCATCGTTTTTTTTCTTTGCTCAGGAAACCTTGCAAAAAGTTGAGTAAAACACTTCTTACACAAAGATAAGTTCAACCCCTCTGTAATAACATGGAGAGTCAAATGTATATTTCACTAAAAGATTTGGCATCATGAAAAATTCTATATCAAAACTTTAAAATTTACTCATAAATTTGCATAACACAAAAGCATTACTCAATATGTCCACAAAATCCTGTAAACTATAATAATTACTTTTGACGCTCTCGTCCCTAAAATATTTGAAATCAGTTTTGTAAATCACAATTACTCATCATAAAAGACTTCTGGGTCCTCGATTCTGAAGACTTGTTTTAACGACAATTTCCTTTTAGCCAAGGAACTTTAGGGTTTTGATGTGAAGTAATTAGATAAAAGCTGAAACTTTGCACAAATGTAGAGATATGTGACATGAACAACATATCAAAAGTCCCATGGCACCCCACGCTTGCGTTAATGGAAAATGGCCGCCAAATTGGAATTCGCTTAAAATTGAAATATCTCGTAAAATAATGGTTTTATAAAAAAACATCACTGACTAAAAGTTGTTCAGAATTTATTTTGTAATAGGAATGAGTAGTTTGTTTTACAAAATTAAAGGATTTTATATGAAATAAGAATAAAAATAGTAAAATTAATCCTATAATTTTATTTTCAAAAACAATTTCCACAGAACTGGTGGTCTGTATGACCAAATGTTTCTAAACAAAAGATACAGAAAAAATCATCTTATTTTCAAATATATACACAAAGTTGTACATATCTAGAAAAATAAAGTCGTTATCACTATAAATAAACAGAAATTCAATATGGGAAATGGCCAGACAAACAAATCAAACAGTAACTTTTGTTTTTCTAATTAAAAGATAGCCTTATTTTGCTAGCGTTCCACACAGTTAATGAACATTTATGCCTTTTCATACATTGTTGCATTATGTTTACTAATGAGCTCGGAAATTACAGCGAGAGAAACATACAACTTTTTTTTTCTATCACATAGGATGCATGCGAAAGTATGAGTTTTTTTAATATTAATGAACATATTACACAAATATCTTGTGTACAATTATGTAGTAAATATTCTGTTATTCCAACATCTAAATCTTAAACTAAAAAGTAAAAAATAAATATATATATATATATATATATATATATATATATATATATATATATATATATATATGAATTGAGATAACAAAGAAATATACAAAATGAAACGCACAGTCACATGAAGGACTACGCCATGTTTGTTTTAAATACATAGGTAATAAACATGCCATGAAGGTACTAATGAGAGTAATTATAATTGAATCAATTCAAATTTTAAATCATATGTATATACCACACAAACTGAGCATATGTACATGCTTCAAAATAAATTTTATATCATCTCGCTATCCAATTCATCTTCTTCCTCAGATAGTTTTGAATTTTCACATCCAACCCCATGCCACTGGCTAAATATGGATGAACCAGCCCTCTTACATTCACATTGATGGCGACAGCCTTTGCGGCAATTACAGCTGACTAATGTAACAGTTCATCTGGAGCTGGAGGATTAATAGAAGGTATTGGTTTCAGTCCAATTCTCAAGACTCCCATCCCCATTCGACTGGAGAGAGATGGTTGCCAGGCTAATTTTGTACTTGCAAGAACACCCTAAAAGGGTAAAAGGGGGCAAGCGAGCTGCATCACTTCTTGGTGGCAATGTAGAGAGATTAAATACAGATTTGACTGACATTTTTCGTATTGTTCTCTTTGTATTCATAAAAGCGTTACTTATCCAAGCCTTCACTGCTCCGTACACAGAAAGGAGGAAAGCTTCTCCAGCTTTGGCCACTCCATCTTTAGATGCTGCTGGGTTGTTAAATACAGAAACTGTGTCACGCATGTCTTGCCTATTCTTCAAGATATTAAATGACTTCTTTTTCCCCTTCCCATACAGAGCTGATGTTATGTCACTACCTGTGACTGCATGGGGGAACAACAAATGTTGACAAATGTGTCCCAGATTATCTTGAAGTTTGCCAGTATCATATGCCTTGTTGGGTTTGTGGGCTTTACCAGGTTTAATGAAAAGCATTTTCGTGGAGGGATTAGAAAGGGATACAAGAAGTACAAGTAAGTCTGTGTCGTCACCTACTACTGAAACTTTATGTCCTGTATCTTCTAAAGACCAAGCAATTTGGACAGTTGGTATATCTGCATCATCATTAGCAACTATAACAGTTATACCAGCAGAATGGAGGTGTTCTCTAAGCTTATTCATCAGATGTGTCTTATTATGCTTATTGCAAAGGAAATCTGCTTGCGGTAAGGTTGAGTAAACTTCTTCTTCCATTGCAACTTCTATAGAACAATGTTTAGGTGATCTACTTTTTGCTCATCAGATTTGATTGTTGGTTCTTCTGGTTAGCCATCAAATAGAACAGTTGTATCTTTGCCGTAATGTTTGAGAACATAATCTATGTAGGTTTGAAAAATATCCCGGTGCATAGCTGACCTTGCCACACAACTTTATGAAGGAGACCTCCATCCACGAATACTTTAATCTGCAACTAATCCTTTCCAAGGTCCACAAGATTCCAGCATAGTTGCTAATGCTGATTTGTTTCCTTTCCTCATTGAGATGTCATCAAACAGTGAAGGAGGAATAGGGGCCAGTTCATAGGTCATACAATTGACTAATTGATCATCATCTTTCAGCACACACACAATTCTGTTGAATAGCTGTTGAGAGTTCACTGCAACAATGGCATTGCGAACTTAAGGTCCATTTGTCATTACTGATATTGGCCGCACTCTATTCTTCTGTGTGAGGTGTATATCTGAAAAATTTGTGGCATCCATATCATACATTTCTTTCAAGCCAATTGATTTTGCTTAGTCACAATTCACCGAATCATCAGAAACTATTCCTGTTCCTAGAGATACTAATCCACTAAATTTTTCATGAAATGGAGAGTGAGATTTCAGCCATTACCTGTAAATGGTTCTCATCATGAATTTGGCGCGAGTCTCGCAATTCAACATGCTGTTCACTTGTAGTAAAATTCTCCACTGCTTCAGAAATTTGTGTGCTTGCTGGCATTGCTTTTATCCACTGAACTAAAGTACTTTCAGAATTGCCCCTGCCATGCGTAGATCCTCTAGAAGATTTAAGTCCTTTCATCAGAAACCGCTCAATTATCATATCACTCCCTGTTCCAGGCCAATAACGATTGCTCCGACGCACTGTGAAAACTCCATTTGTGGTCAGTTGTTCATATTCTTTCTCTGGCATTGTACTTGAAAGTTTAGTCATTTGCTGCAAATAGATCTGGGCTGTTTTGGCATAACGTAAATGTCATGCAGATAAAAATATGGAAGCGTCTCTCATACAATACAGGTGCAAATCCCATTGTCCTGTCCGTTCAGCTCTCACAAAGAGCTTCATTAGGGATACTTTTTCATGATACTGCAACCAAAGTTGTGCTGTGCGACTCGGCCCCTTCTTTTGGTTAATGATATTCGATAGCTTCTCATTGATGTCCTTTAGGATGCCATTGTTTAGGGCCTCT
>NC_089750.1:28735052-28795052 GCF_040412425.1 Macrobrachium rosenbergii | reverse complement strand
TTTAAGGGCGGAGGCGGTGGCGATTTCGGAATTCTTTATAGCATGAATATCAATGAATGTGCTCACTACAGGAGTCTATGTTGTTCTCTCTCTCTCTCTCTCTCTCTCTCTCTCTCTCTCTCTCTCTCTCTCTCTCTCTCTCTCTCTCTCTCTCAGTGCTCCTGTAATCTGTAATTCTATTTTAACGTTTTCTAAGGTAATCTGCTCTCATGCAATTGAAAAAATGTTTTCTGGTTGCTGTGAATTATCAATTTTTTGTGTAATTAGGATTCTAATCCAGTATCGTAATACGGTTATAATTGTTTTGATTCATTCATTCATGTCCCCGGTGAGGTAGGCTACAGTAAACAAAGAGAAAATATCGGTTGCTTTGTGTCTTCAGTTCTAATGGTTAATTAAGATGGATTTTGCCGCAAAACAAAGTTCAGTTCGTGTTCACCTTTTGACAAGAATCTCGTAATTTCTAATAATTAGGGATGATTCTTGACAGAAATCGATTGGAATGATTTCGAAATGAAAAGTGGAACAAGTCAGGATGGGATTTGGATAAATATTTTTTATGGCCTGAGATTGATTTATTTTGATGCATTTTGCATTTTTTTTATTGGAAATTCGCTGGAAGGATGTAACTTTGAAAAGGTGGTATTAAGTATTAATGACAAGTAGATTTCAGATGGCGTGGAAAAGTACGCGTCAAATTACACTGAAAGAGCTGTTTCATTCAACACTAAAGCTCTGACAATGACCTTTCACGTAATGTTGAAATCCTGCATAGCTATTGCAGCGTTGATAAGGGTCCCTTATGAACAGTGAAGTGAGTCTGTCACGTTTATTGGAATATAAACACTAGGTAACAATGAAAAGGGAAGAATCTTGAGTAGGTATACGTATAGGGTTTTCAGATCATACAGTGTTACCGTATTTAAAATTGAAATGAATGTAAAAATTTGTACCTCTTTGTCATTGGTAGATTAGTGATACAAAAAAAATTTAAATTAATATTTCGTCATGTAAAAAAACTTGACATTGGCCACTTAAATTGCAAATTTCCGCCAATGCTATTACCATAGTTATCCAAATACTTGGTCTTTTACATTTTCTTCCGCGAATACAAAGATGCAAGTAGCGTAGTCACCCAAAAACTCGAAGTATCTTTTTCGCGATCATTAATAGAACAACGTAAATCTCTAGTTTTCTCTCTATACACATCATAAAAATCAATTTATATAAAAATAGAGTCCTGAATCTAAATCCAGTCGTGGATCTACTCCAAGATCTAATTCATATTTACATGTAACACAGTGAATAAAAAAAAAATCGAGTTCTTGCCAACTAAAATATAAAACCGACTAAAAACATCTAGGAAATAGAATTAGGTCCTAAGGGTCTATTGAAACAAAGGGATACGGTGCAAAGCACTTCGTAAAAAAAAGATGAAAAGTCCGTGAGAGGCCGTATCCGGTGTTGCCTTTTAGAAATCGGAATATGGCCATTCATGCAGTGACTATCGAGCTAATTTGCATAACATCCGCATCATTGAGTCGGGGAATATCACAGCTGAAGGGCTGGATCATTTAAAAGCGAGAGTGGCTCGTGTTTCGAAGTCATTTCTCTCCTGATTTACTGTTGCCGTTGGACGATGTTGGACCTGCTGGCGTGGCTTTGTAGGCGGCTTTGCCATGGGCGATGTCTGTTGCCGTTTTTGGCTGTTATTCAGTAGTTAGTTATGTTAGTCATATCTGTGGAAAGAACAGATAATTCCTTGAGGCTGAGATGGTGAACCAAATTCAAATTATAATATATATTTTTAATTCCATTCATTTCTCCTGCCCGTATCTGTCAAAAACTATTATATGATAATCTTGCGTTTCTGTTACTCTGATGACGAAATATATGTAGGAGAAATGATGACGAAATATATGTAGGAGAACACGATTGGCAAGCGAAGTTGCATTAAGTAACACACTCAAAATGAAACTAAACAACGGCAGAAATATTATTGCACAGACACAAGTGAAGAGCAGCCAGCACATTATAGCAGTAAGGAGTTTCAAATCAGAACCAGTTCATGAATATCGTTCCCTGGAGAGTCCTGAATTTCAGACCAGAGCTCAGACCTTCAAGGGGAAACTTTAATAAGCTCATCACAGTTTTTGTAAGATGAAAAAAAGACAGCATGAACGGCTTGCTGAAAGAACAATGATATTGGTAGATAAAGTAAGGAAAAATAATAAAAAAACAGAAATGGGAAATTTAAGAAGAACAAAGTTGTTGTCGTTTACTACGGGACTTGAAATTAATCCCAGAGAATATAAACTGAGATTGTGCAGTATGATTGAAAATGTTAATATCGATTGTATGCGTTCGAGATTTGTTCCTACGTTACCAAATTCTGTACAATGTCAGAGTGCGGTGGTTTACGAAAAATGATTGATGAATAAGGAGAGAATTTAGGTAAACCATAAATACAAAAGGGAAATTGAAATTATAGATGTAAAACTGTATTTTTGTACTTTCTCTTTATAAATTTGTTATATTGATTTTGACGAATTAAGCTTGTATTTGTACTGTAAGATAAATACTCAGTTACTTCGAATTGCATGAGTGTGTGATTGCTGTAGCGTTAGTCATTTAAATTACGATTTCATAACTAAATTTTAGAGTAATGCCAGTGGGATTGACAACTTGATACTCTTGCTATGAGTAGTAGTAGTAGTAGTAGTAGTAGTAGTAGTAGTAGTAGTAGTAGTAGTAGTAGTAGCAGCCATAGTTGTTGTTGTTGGTTTTGTGGGTTTCCCTGAAACAGTCTTTTCCCAAAGTTTTGTTTTGGTAACAAAATGAAGTAATCTATGGTCACTGATTTATACACTATATTGCATCCCACGGAAATAAGAGGTAAAAGAAAATCAGTTACTTTGAGTTTCCACTAACAATATAAAAGCATCAAACTAACTTTTTCTCATAAAGTTTTTACATTTTTTAAAGTGACATATCCCATATTTTCATTAACAGAGCTTGCAGTGTATGTGTTATGGCGTCATCAAGAAATTATTATAACGAGAGGAAATTACTTTTGGCGAAAAGGGAAAAATTCTCCAATATTGGTGTAGCTCTTGACATTTCAAAACCGCCCGAAGCTTAACTATTTTTCTTTCAGAATTAAGGCCGAGATATTTTGGATTTATTACTTGATGTTAATGTTTCATTTTGTGCTGGGAAAGTAGAAATGTCATCTAGAGCCTGGTCGTTGTTTAGAATAATTACGATCATATTAATGCTAGCAGTATGGAATATTACCCTAAAATGAAGCATTTTGTTATTTATGTTAGAGAGGCGTTATTTTTGCTGCTAACAGATAACACGGCAAATATTAAATTTGAAAAATAAATTACAAATAAATCCTCATAATGACTGATCTACTGTGCATTCGGCCAGCACTAAAGTACTGGTATAGCCTAAGCGTTTAGTTGCCGTACATTAAATTATTCTTACAGTTGTCCGTGTCGAATGTAGGTAAGAGGCAGAGCTTAGCACTAAAGCAGCTACTGTTTAGCATTAGAACAGCAAAACAGTTATAGATCCGATTCCTACTTGCAATGAAAGCCGTGGATGTCTCGGTAATTTTGTGTTAGCAACATTTGATTCTAGTTCTTTGCTTAATGAACTGCCACATGAGGTTCTTATCCGCCTTGTAGTGGGTCTTTTACCTTAAATACTTTGAATCGTTACAGCCTCAGTAAAATTGATATTAGTAAAATTAACTTGTTTGTTGTGTTGACGTCTTACTTAAGGAATAATTTTGTTTATTTTGATAACAGGAAATACAAAAAAAAAAAGGAATTAAAATGAGGGCCAATTAAACCTAAATATCGGTAACTTATATTTATATTCTTATGAATCGAAATTTTTAGCAGTTAAAGTTATGGATGGACGATTTAGATATCGTACGGGCTTTCAGATTTATTGATAAGTCTTCTATCTTTTTCTAATACTAATAACAATCCTCATAAATTAGGTTCATTTCTAGATATTAGTATTAATAATAATGTTTCAACCAAATTTCTTGTTTTAATATACTTGGACTTCCAGCGTTTTCATTTTGTATACCTAACAGTATGACCTTTGAAGTGTTTATTTCATAATCCTGTCGATTTCGTCATGTATTTACAGAAGGACACGATTGTATTTAACTTCCAGCTTTTTGTTAATAAACTGCCCCACAATGGCTTTCGCTCCTTGCTTTTGAACAAAGAAGGCTCACAAATTTAGTTATAGAAAGCTATGTATATTAGTAAATGCAGATTTTAGCAAAAAGTTGAGACATAAATTGTTAACAAAGATTTGCATGCAGTAATTTTAATTTTGTGAATATTAATTTCTTCAAATGGAGGACATATGATTTTATGAACGACCTGTGACTGTTAGTTGTGCCTTAGTAAGACATCTAATTATGATGTTCATAGCATTCTTCCAGAGGACAGTGTTTTTACACTTTCTGAAGATACCATTTATCATCTGTTTATATTGCCTTTTGACTATAAAAACGGATATAATAATAGTGGGCAATTGTATGCAACCCTTTGACCTTTTAGTATCAGTTATTGTTCCTACTTTAACTACATCCTCTCTTTCATCCCTTATTTATGTAGAGGCTGATACTTGTAGTTTGTGGGATGGTGAAGCTGATCTCAGTGGAAGCCTTGATCCCTTATCTGATCCTAAGGATTAGGTCCTAACATTATTGTAATGTATTTGTCAACTTTGCCCTCCTTTCACGTTATGACACTTTGTTAGTTGTTAATAAATTACTTGCCTAATGTTGCTTTATTCATCTCTAGCTTGATGTTATTCATCTTCTAGTGTAAATCTTCTTCCCCTTATAATGAAGCGGTACAATTTCTCATTTTCTTTAATATAGATACATAAATATATGTGTGTATATATTTATATACACACATATGCACATACATACATTCGTACATACATACATATATATACATGAATCACGGTACTACAATGAACTGTCTACAAGACTTTGTCGATTTGAGAATAAAATTTAAAGGAGAATACGAGGAGTCAAATAACAGGATACAGTAGTAAGAGGTTAAAAAGTTAAGTATATCTTAGTTTAACCAGACCACTGAGCTGATTAACAGCTCTCCTAGGGCTGGCCCGAAGGATTAGATTTATTTTTACGTAGCTAAGAACCAACTGGTTACCTAGCAACGGGACCTACAGCTTATTGTGAAATCCGAACCACATTATGACGAGAAATGAATTTCTATCACCAGAAATGAATTCCTCTAATTCTTCACTGGCCGCTCGGGGTAGTAAGAGGTGATACCAATAAGCGAAATTACGGGCACTTCAAATGTAGATGAGGAAATGGTGAGAGGGAGTTTGAGATGGCTTGGACATGTCCTTTGCGCAACCCCCTGGGAGAAAAGCACATGATAGTGTCAGCTTGATTCAAGTGGGTGCCACAAGAGTTGGAACGTCCAGACTTACTTGGAGTAGAACTGTGAGACAGGTGGCTAAATATGAGTGGAGATTTGTGGACACAACTCGGGGAGACATAAGTGACCCTTTGCGTTGGATGTAATTGTGGGCGATAATGACGATGATTATATATATATATATATATATATATATATATATATATATATATATATACAGTATATATATTTGTGTACATACATGTATATATACATTATATATATGCATATATGTACACATATGTGTGAGTGTGTGTTTATGTTTGTATGCATATCTTTATGTCTGTATGAAATATCTTACATATGTATATTTACATGCTGCAAACTTTAGTTTACTTGTGCGCGTGCACATTCTAACAAAAATATGAAGCTTTCATACCCCGATCTTCATGCTCTTTAGGACTTTTACAGAATTAAAGTATAGAAACTTCGCAGTCTCTTGAGATTTTTAAGGGCTTTTTTTCTTCATAGGAAATACTGTAGGTAAACTTATTTCAGCTCGCAAGTTTGCCAGAACGTACCCAAAGCTTTATTGACAAGCTCATCTATTGCTTGGTTGTAAGGCTATGAGGTTTCTCTAGTAATTTTTTTTAAAATTTCCAGTATGCCCAGTTACAGTAAGTGGAATTACCATTATTATAATACTTGTGGTTAGACATAGTGGCTCAAGAAATATATTTATGATGATTTCTATAAAATTGTGTTGTAAAATAAATCCAGCCGAGGAACCGGGAATTTTCCAGTTGTGTATTGACAATTTATTTCTTTGTTATGATACCATTATAGAAATTGTTTATAGTTGCAGCAGTAGCTTTCCCAGCAACCCCATGAGGGGAGTATAGGCAGTTTCTCGTGATTGCTTTGTGATCCGTTGAGGGAGTTATAAAGCACTGTCGACGAACTAACAAGGTAATTGTAACATATTGGCAGAAGTAATCTTGCCATTCTTCTTTTTGCTCCATTCGCGAGACCACCCAAACGAATGTTGCTCATTTTGCCAAGGTATTCTCTCTCTCTCTCTCTCTCTCTCTCTCTCTCTCTCTCTCTCTCTCTCTCTCTCTCTCTCTCTCTCTAATACTTGACTTTCCTTAGCAATAAGTTTGCCAAAAATGTAGCCCAAGTGACATGAAATTAAGGTTTGTTTTTTCTCAAATTGTTGTAATGAGCAATTTGAAAGAAGCATCAATAACGGCCTAAGTAAGCATCGACCAGTGTCTCGAATTCAACATTATGACACCCGTGCCCTACCTCCGTCAAGTAGACCACCCAAGGGCACAATCGGGTACGTCTGTTCTAGATAAGTCACGCTTTATCAGTGTCACACGTCACGCTGCGTGTCGAAGAACGGTGTGTTTCTAAGAAGCGAGATAGACGGATTATCGAGGGGTAGAGCTTGAAGAGAGAGGACTGTGAACTCTAAATGGGCCAGCTCAGTTGCTATTAGTTTGTTTAACGATAAAATAGCCTGGTGGGTTCGTGTCTCCTTCTCCGTGAAAGGAGTTACGAAGAAAGATGGCAGGTGTGTGATGGTGTTAGGTGGAAGGTTCTCTCCTATTTGGAAGTATAGGAAACGTGATTATTATTTTAGGGTAAGTCACGGGGTTTGGGCACTTTTGTAAATTACAACTTGATGGCCAGAACACATCTATAATGTTTTACCGGTTATTGATTGGTTTACCAATATTTTTATTCGTGTCTCGTAATTTTCAATTCATTCTCTTTATCTGTCCTTCAGAGATGGACCTCCATTGATAAACTAGTTGATGTAAAGTTACTTGCGGCTGGAAAATCCTCTGACGAAAGGAATAGATGGATCATTTTATGAGTGATATATTATTATATATATATATATATATATATATATATATATATATATATATATATATATATATATATATATATATATATATATATATACATTTATATATATAAAATGTAAAAGAAAAAAGAGTAACAGTGAAGTGTCACATTACTGGCAATCATTTTATGTCCCCACGAATCTTAATGCTATTATTATTATTATTATTATTATTATTATTATTATTATTATTATTATTATTATTATTATTATAGGCCAGCGTTCAAACCTTTTTGCACTGGTATAATGAGAAGGGAGGCTAAGTACTCTTTACTATTTTAATTTTCTTGCATGTCTATAAGAGCGTCCAGCTTTTTCACTTAGTGCTGTTGTTACAGTTATCTTTAATCTGTCCATGGACGAATGTTCAACTTCATCCAGGTGCTTGTGTTGACCTTTGTGCTTTTTGTGCAGCAACAACCTTCAATAGTCACCGCTGTTTCCTCTCGTGCCAAGTAATAGCGTTCACAAAAGCACTTCAGAATGCTATCCATTCTTGGCACTACAACTCACTGATATTATTCTTCAAGAGGGAAGCAGAAATAACAGCCTGTTGCCTTTTTCTTGAGGCACCCGTAACTTCATCTATCTGGAACTAGGGAAACACGGAGGACATTTCAAGACCCTTTTTTTTCTGAATCGAGATGTCGATATTTTTTCGTGTGTTATTTCTCTTCTGTAATTCGCAGGTAATTGGATTTACGGTTGACGGTTTCATTGGGTTTGGAACAATATTGCGAGTAAAGAGAGATAGCGGTTGATATTTGAAGGAAGGTCGGGCACTGGTTTTTTTTTAAGCAAAAGCGTTCACCTTTTGTGAAAATGTACTTGTGGAGTATCTATGACAAGATAATATATGCATGACAAGATGGCATATATATATATATATATATATATATATATATATATATATATATATATATATATATATATATATATATATGTGTGTGTGTGTGTGTGTGTGTGTGTGTGTGTGTGTGTGTGTGTGTGCGTACACTAAATGTTATTGTCTAAGTAAGGGAAAGAACAAAACAGGCGTGTGAAAACAAGAATCATTGGTATACAGGCTATTCTCCTGACGTAATATTCCTAAGAGCAACACATGAAATCAGGGGTTACTTGTTTCTTATGAAGAGTCTCACTTAAGAGGTCGTAGGGGAGAAGTGAGGACGGACCGGTCGTGTTCGAGAAACGAGCGTTGAATTATGGACAAGTTCCTGTTTGTTGCTGAGACTTGAACCTGGTAATTGATAGTACTGGGTCGCGTACAAGGTCAGTTTGGACCCTGCAGGCGATTTCTTCCTGTGCGTGTAGTTCTCAACTTTGGAAAGTCGTTGGTTATTCTTTTTCAAAGCGCTTTGCTTGTTTCTATTCCCTGTTAACAGCTAACTTAAAGGTGCTAATAAAAGGCATGTTCTTAAAGACATTAGTTGTTTTGTTGACCTTGAAATTATCTGATTTCTCTGGGTGTAACCTGTATATTGAGATCAGCTGCATTTATGATATTATTGCGACGTATATTGTACGATAACGGTATGAAGTCAGTTCCTTGTATTCTTTCAAACGGTTCTTGGTTAGTTTAAGAAGTAATATATGTGTATATATATATATATATATATATATATATATATATATATATATATATATATATATATATATATATATATATATAATTGTCAGGAATGGTCCATCTCATAACTAGTCATAGAATGCCTTTTTTTTTTTTTTTTATTAGAGAAAGTTCGTGAGTTTTTATTATGCGCCATTGGGTTCGTTGCCTTTTAGTGCTCTGACTCCAGTTTGACATCCAAACAAAGAACACATTCGAGCTGACGGAAGCCATTTTTCAACTGGCTTTAATTTCAAGTATAAATCGAAGCAAATGCGGTAAAGTGGGTAGATAACTGCATCGATAAATATTCAAGAGTTCAAAAACTAGATGACACCTGAACTGTCACCGTAGGAACGCAATGAATTTTTGTTGTATGAACCATTTTCATGCATGTTTCGTAGATTCTGGCGAGTGACAAATATTTGTCACCTGTTTGCAAATATGTGTCGAAAACGTAAATAGAGAAAATTGTTTGTAACGTATTTTATCTGCATATTTTATTGAGAAACGTAAATGACCCCGGGGGCCATGCGACTTGTCATGTATGGTCTTCGTGTGGAGGGGTCATTTTGAGTTCAAAAATATTTAAATTGTTGTATGAGTTGACTGTTACACCTAGAAAAGCGCGAAATTAACTTCTTTTACCCAACGGGATATATTTGCAAAGCCACGTTCGCAACCACGTCTTGCTGTAGGAATCGAAAGCAACTAAAATATACTTTTTTATGAAACTCCTTTTTGTGTCAAATGTAGTTTTTGTATTAGAATAAGGGAGCGTGTAGCGGATTGCACGAAGGCTTGTTTATTTTGGAAAATTCAAAAATTCCTTCATGCCAAAATTTTTTGGACAATCTTGACTTCATCGATACATGTGCTTCATATGAAAAATATAACGGTGAATGTTACCTTGCTAACAGAATTTTAAAAGCCCTATAATTTTGCATCACCTAACCTTTCGATTGAATTCTATATCCATAAGAATGAAAGACTCCATCTGCAGAAGTGTATGAATAACTCAAGTGTTCGAATGGAAAGATAAAATGTCGTTAGAACCAGGTTGCACAACAGACGAACAAATAGAAGTTATTCGACTTGAATGTTAATTTGTTCTGTAAACAAAACGTTTCTGCAAACAAAACCTGGCCCTGATTGTCAAGGCTCCAGCAACGCTTTATCGTTCCAATTCAGAAGTTCGTTTGCTTAAGGGTAAAAAATACCCTCGCTTTGCTTTTGCAAACAAAGACAACATGGTGTCCTCCACTTTCTGTGCTGTATGATGCAACGAAATATTTCATTTTTCTATACCCGAACAAAGGTTAATTTAGGGTGCGTCTTATACTAATTTTTATCCACTAAAGCAGATGTACTTTATAAAATGGTAGCTAACATTTTGACATTCTTTGTTTGGTGACCCTTGTGAACAAAACATTTTCCAGTTGTCAAAGAAGTGCACTGTGTTTGATTTTTGAACAAAAGATTATGTGCAAGTGACTAGGCATGCAAGTTTAGCAAATTATTCATCTTTATCTTTGCTTCGTGAGATGTGTTTTCGACGTACTGAGTCGATGACTACGTTTACCACTGTCTAAACATCGTCTGTTTGAATCCCACGGGGAAGGAGAACGTCTTCTGTCATTTCCTTTAGGATTTCTAGGATTTTAGTGGAGACAGTATCCAAAACTATAGATGAATCGAGAAGTCAAATGGTCATTGGAGTCGTCACAAAACACACTATTTGTGTATGTGTGAATTTTTGTCACTTAAGCACGCGTGACTTTTTATATTCACAAAAATTAAGCCACAAATATCGTTTAATACTGAATTCACTATACCTTGGTTATAACCTACTCTCAAAGGGAATTATGACTGATATGTGCATCTGCTCGGCGAACATTCGAATCCTGGCGTAGCCGAATAGTCAGATTCATCTGTCTATTATTGACTCTAAAAAAGTCTCGGGTTTGTATCCTGTCCCGGGCCAGTGCATGTAGCAGTTATAATTCCTCATGGGTGAGTTATACCCCCAAGGTATTGTGAATTCGATATTAAATGATATTGGTGTTTTGAAAATTGGTATAGATATATTTCACACACATTGTATATATATATATATATATATATATATATATATATATATATATATATATATATATATATATATATATGTATGTATGTATGTATGTATATATATATTGTGTTCCAGTTAGCTATTTTTTTAATGCTTCTGAATTAGAGAAATGTTTCAGGTGAAATAGGTTTTCATGTGAGCAAGAGATTTTCTCGTGGTAACTACATTATCAAATAAAAAAAATTCTTGCAATTAGACTTCGTGGGCCATCGGCCCATGCGTTGAGAACTTGTAGGTAAACAGTTTTAACAGTAAAATTTTTCAAAGTAATGTGACTGTACAAATGTGTTTTTTGATAGATCACGGACGTTGAAGAATGATTTCGAAATTTAGAAAACCCAATTCTTTCCAATGTAATGTTCTCTAAGATTTGTTAACATCATGAATTGACAGCCTAACAACAGCAGTCTCTCTCTCTCTCTCTGCTGTTTCTAGAGTTTGTTTCCGTGGATTGCGCAAGGTCTTATATTATTACGTGCATCTGTCGTGTACTTTTTTCCCCATGAAATATGTGTTATGGCAGGGTGGGTCCCCGGGCAAAACGTTGAAATAGAAGCATGGACGAATAATTGAAAGCTTCTCTGGTGGTGCAGGCTAGCGGCGAAGTTTGAAGAGAATCAGTGTACAACGTCACAGCCGAATTTTTTAGGAATAGAATTTTTTATTTCAGATCTTGGAAAGAAAAATCTTACCTCTTTTTTTTTACTGATTTAATAACGACAGGCTTTCAGTGCGTAGTTCGAGTGGGACTGGGTGGTTTTTTCATCTCTCAGTTTTGAGTTCTGTAAGTTGCATCTTCTGAAGAGAGAGAGCGGGGGCTTGCTTCACGGTTTTACAAGTTTTCTCAGGCGGGCAAAACCTACCTGGGCCGGATGTGATCCAGAGATTGTGTAAGATTTTTAAAAATCTATATATACACATATATACATAGTATATATATAATATATATATATATAATAAAGATAAAAAATCTATATATATATATATAATATATATATATATATATATATATATATATAAGATTTAAAAATATATATACAAAATCATACATATATATATATAATATATATATATATATATATATATATATATATATATATATATATATATATATATATATATATATTTAAAAATCTATACACATACATATATATATATATATATATATATATATATATATATATATATATATATATATATATATATATATATATATATATATATATATATATATATATATATATATATATATATATATATATATATATATATAATCTTATTCCTGTTGTACCCTTTAAAGTGATTTGATGCTTGCTTGCTCCAATTTTATAAAGCACGAACAGTGATTAATTACTACATCTACTCGACAAAGAAATGAGTAGGTCGGAACACTAGTCGTGAACACTAATTGGCTTATGCACAGAGTTTTTTTTTTTTTACTACTCTGGGGATGTAAATATACACAATTGTCAGTTACATGGCCCCTTATATGATTCTCCCTTGTGTTTACAGATTTTATTCTCTTGCTTCCTTCAAGCACATTTTGCCTGGAGTAGTTGTGAGGTCTGGCGTTAGTGCAGTTGTTTTAATAAGCGTGCTTTTTTAGTACTGTCAGAATGTGACTGGACATCTGCTATGTCGTTCAGTGCTTACTTCGAAGGAACTGAAAGACGTGAATCCGCAATTATGGTCTGCCTCTTGAAACTAGCATAGAAATGTGGTGATGGTTTAAATTATATTTGTTCATAATACAGTTCAACCAGTCTTCCTGCTTCAGGTCTGCAGTTTGAACTAAATTCGCAAGCACTAACAGACATGTTTATTTAGAATTCTGATGTTGAGGTGATTATCTTGGGATGTTCCGTTAATGTTCAGTGCATTCATAGGGCTTACATATTTTTTTTAGGTGGGGTGGGGGGGAAGGTTTATCCCCAAAAAAACAACAATTATACTTTTGAGAAAAGGATCAGGACGCCCATTAGTAAAACTGAACTTACTACGCCATAAAATTAAACATCCTTGTGATACAACGGGAAAACAATAACGTCAGTAATGTATTACGAACTGAAGAGCAAGTTAAATACGTTCAGAATTATTTTTCTTTTTTAGTGTGAATATCTGAACACAGAGGTGAAGGGTAAGTGTAGGTAGGCGTATGCATACCCTATATCGTATTTATAGTATGGTTTGTCATTGAGTTTTTATTGGTTAGTTTTATTTTTAATTGTATTGCTAATAATTGTTTCAGTTTAATTGAGAGTGTTCGATAATGATGTTCCATATGTTTAGTATATTTCATTTTTAAAATTATTATTATTATTATTATTATTATTATTATTATTATTATTATTATTATTATTATTATTATGTTGTGTTTATTTATAAAGGAAGACTTAATTAGAAAATATGAGTTCTTTGAGGCTTGAAATAATTTGATTCTGTTGCGGCTTTACCAAGATACTCTCTCTCTCTCTCTCTCTCTCCAAAAATTCTAGTCTTGCCTGACCTGTAAATCTCTGCAAGATTTAGACGTCCACTCTGTTCGTGTCTATGTTTTTGATTCAAAACTCAAATTCAGTTTACCTTGAACAAGGCAAGATAAAAATTTCATTACTGGTGTCATCGCTACTTAAATCTTTCCAGTGCTTACCTTTGCTCAGGATTTGACCTTTCAGAGTTTTTGCCGATACATAATTCTGAGAGCATTAATTTGGGAACAAATGTATGAAGTGATTTTTCCTGTGGTGAATGTTCAGAACTATTTTTTTCATGTCAACAGTGACCTCAGAAGTCGCTCTGTTTTCAGTTTGTTTTTCGAATATTTTCTTACACTAGTCATCAAATAGTATTGACGATTTGGAGTTCTTAAGTGTGAGCATCTTTCCACAGTGCACATTATTTTATGTAAAATAGACTTAGTGCTATTTCTGTCATGTTTGTTTCTGTTGTGTAGAATGCTATGTTTTCTTGCTTTTAAAAGCAAAATTTTATTGTAGAAAACATGAAGAGTACCTTTGCAAAGTGGGTCAAGACAAATTCTTCTACTGCACAAATATCAATATGATACAAAGAGCATATGGTGTGGGTATGTGTGAAATACGAAACTAAGCGTTCTCTTGTCAAAAGAGACGAAGCCATTCAGGAGTATTAAGATAAGGGAGAAGGAGAACAGCGTTTTTCCCAATCATATGATTATTTTTTTTGTTCATTTTCTTCGTTGATTAACAGTTGTTCTAAACTAAGTTTAAGTGACGTGCTTAATGCTTTCAGTACGGCTTTCAGTTCGGCTTTCAGTTCATACATGCGTAAGAGGAAAATAAAAATTTAAAAAGCTATACATACATACACACGTGTATATATACATACATACGTGTATATATATATATGTATATGTATATATATGTGTGTATGTATATTATATATATTTATTTATTGTCATGAACCAAATCTCGGTTCATCAGGCTCCATCATCAATTACAGAGAAATGGACTGGAAGGACTGGCAGAAGCCGAGACAACAGCCGGGAAAGGGGAACAACAAAACTAGCAAAATAACCTTTATAGTAGTTTATTAACATTGAGTAATGTACATATTTATAAATGAGTCAAGTTTGGTAAAAAGTAACTAAATAAATCTTGTCAAACATCATACATAATCCATGAGTCAGTCAAAAAATACCATAGATGTAGCAAAACTAAAGTTACTTCAAATAAACATCACCATCACAGCAAAAAGTAACAAAACTTCATATAAAGGTAAACAACATTTCAGCTACATCAAACAATAATGAACAATACAGACAGCATAAATAATATCTGACAGTCCATGATAAAACCAATTACCATAGTAATATGCAAATATCTATAAAATCAATAAAGCAGCAAATATCAGATCAATAATAATCATAATCTAAAGTATCATGAATAATACCAATATAATAATAGTCACAATCTTCATACAGTACAAAAACAGAACATCCACCTAGAGATGTCATGCCCAGCATCAAAAGTCACTGAGGACGACCAACAAACTACTGCCGTGAAATCATCGAAACCACAGTGTTTCAGCAAACAGGAATATCTCCACAAAAACAGATGATCATGACAGAGTCGATGCAACAGCCACAATGCTGTCTCAGAGGAATGCCCCCTCTCCACTGGCAACAAAGGTTAAGCTACCAACTCATCCTCGATAACTTGGCTGAAGTTCTCATCATCGAAAACTATCGAAGATAACAGGTAACAACTACCTGGTATTAAACAAGTCCATGCTGCTATGCTGTCTAGACCCTGACTTGATGGCTGCCCAAACCTGACTGATGATCTGAAGCCGAAAGCGACAGACATCAACTAAAAAAAAAACACATGCACAAAAACAAGTACCACCGGGTAAGGAGCTGACCCCCTCAACAAGGGAACAACCGACAAACAGTTGTTCCAAGAAAACAAGCGTTAAACCTTACACCTCACCTGGAAAAAAATTTTTTTTCACTCTCCCGCCCCTGAAGCTGCCACAACCCTCCTACCAGCCAAAACAGAACCAAATCCTGGCAAGGTCGCCAAAATGTCATGAACCAAATCTTGTTTCATCAGGTTCCATTGTCAATTACAGAGAAATGGACTGGAAAGATTGGCAGAAGCCAAGACAGCAACAGGGAAATGGTTACAACAAAACTGGCAAAATAACCTTAATGCCAGTTTATTAACATTAAGTAATGTACATATTTACAAATTAGTCAAGTTTGGTAAAAAGTAACTAAATAAATCATATCAAACATCATACATAATCCATGAGTCAGTCAAAAAATACCATAGATGTAGCAAAACTAAAGTTACTTCAAATAAGCATTACCATCACAGCAAAATGTAACAAAACTTCATATAAAAGTAAACAACATTTCAGCTACATCAAACAATAATAAACAATACAGACAGCATAAATAATATCTGACAGTCCATGATAAAACCAATTACCATAGTAATATACAAATATCTATAAAATCAATAAAGCAGCAAATATCAAATCAATAATAATCATAATCTAAAGTATCATGAATAATACAATATAATAATAATCACAGTCTTCATACAGTACAAAAACAGAGCATCCACCTAGAGATGTCATGCCCAGCATCAAAAGTCACTGAGGACGACCATCAAACTACTGTCGTGAAATCATCGAAACCACAGTGTTTCAGCAAACAGGAATATCTCCACAAAACACAGATGATCATGGCAGAGTTGATGCAACAGCCACAATGCTGTTTCAGGGGAATTCCCCCTCTCCATTGGCGACAAAGGCTGATCCACCAACCCATCCTTGATAACTTGGCTGAAGTTCTCATCATCAATAACTGATGAAGATAACAAGTTACAACTACCTGCTATTAAACAAGTCCATGCTGCTATGCTGTCTAGACCCTGACTTGATGGCTGCCCAAACTTGGCTGATGATATGAAACCAAAAGCGACAGACGTCAACTAAAAAAAAAAACACACACACAAAAACAAGTACCACTGGGTAAGGAGCTGACCCCCTCAGCAAGGGAAAACTGACAAACAATTGTTCCAGAAAAACAAGCATTAAACCTTACAATATATATATATATATATATATATATATATATATATATATATATATATATATATATATATATATTATGTGTGGAGGATGGAAGTGTTAATGAATCTTATGTGTTTTATCTGAAAATCGCCGTCTGGGAAAACTCTGGATGACAACTGATAGACTCCCTCTCTCTCTTTCCTGTCAAGATAGTTGCTTCAATTACATTGCCCAGCATTTTTTACTTTTATATTTCACCCCTTCTCATCCCCCATTCCTATCGGGGCTGAACTTGGACTTAAAGGTCCTCGGGAGTGTTACCATTCATCTCAGCGACCTCAAAAACTATGGTTTAGACACTAATATCTGTCATTTTTGACATTTTATTTTTCACCCCTTCCCACCCCCGTTTCTATCGGGGCTGAACTTGGACTTACAGTAAAGGGTATAGGGAGTGTCACTAATCATCTCAGCGACATCGAAAACAATCTGTTGCTTTCGGTTATTTTTACATCACCCCTTCTCACCTCAACTCCCTTTGGTGCCAGAGATGTCCTAACCCCCATAGTATTCTTTTCCTGATAGTAAGTCATATGTATACCGAAATGAGGTATACCCCCACCGCTTTGGTGCCCTTTCATGCTAGTGATGTCTTACTCCCACAGTATTCTTTTCTAGATAGAAAGTTATATGTATACCAAAATGAGGTATACCCTCACCACTTTGGTGCCCTTTCATGCTAGTGATGTCTTACTCCACAGTATTCTTTTCTAGATAGTAAGTCATATGTATACCGAAATGAGGCATACACCCACCACTTTGGTGCCCTTTCATGCTAGTGATGTCTTACTCTCACAGTATTCTTTTCCAGATAGTAAGTCATATGTATACCAAGTTTGTTGAAATTGCTCAATTCGTTTCAGAGTTATGTTGAAACACACGCATCTGTTTATATATATATATATATATATATATATATATATATATATATATATATATATATATATATATATATATATATATATAGATGCAACAGAAGAATTCCGTGGAAAGCGGAGTCGAATAAGGAATAGGTAGACCAGTACTTGAGGAAATAAAGAATGTTTCCTCAAGTACTGGTCTACCTATTCCTTATATATATATATATATATATATATATATATATATATATGTATATATATATATATATATATATATATATATATATGTATATATTATATATGTGTGTGTGTGTGTGTGTGTGTGTGTTTTAATATCATATTGTTTTTGGAATCGGATTTAAAAACGTAGACGGTTTGTATATGTATGTATGGGTATATATTTATATATATATATATATATATATATATATATATATATATATATATATATATATATATATATATATATATATATATATATATATACACGTGTGTGTGTATTATTTTTTATGTACACAGCATTTAAAACTTTTATTTTCATTTTATTGTGAAACTTCGTGTCTTTTATTGGCCATAATTATCGTTTTGCAAATTATTCCAACACTCCGATACTGGTTCAGATAGTTAAAACGGTACTCATGACAAAAAATCAGTCTAGAAAAACTCGTTAAAGAAAGAAGGGAAAAGTCGTTATCGATAGTTAACGTATTCAGTTTTGTGCACTGCAAACAAGTAAGATGATTGAAAATTATAATATCTATTTTTTAGTGTTATGCTGATAATTATGGATAATCGATTCTTTATCTGCAAGTAATAGAATAATTATTCGTCATTTTTATATAGCATCGTAACCATTAGTCTTTGCAATGTAGATAAAAGAGCAGCAGCAAGCAGACTGTAAAACAATAAAACTTATGACTGTAGAATATCTACAAGTTCTTTTTCCATTACTAACAATGATCTCTTAACTTCTCAATTTCCTGATATTTTGGAACACTTTCCTTGAAGAACCTTTAAATCAGCTATTATAGAAAAGAAAAAATTATACCCCGAGTCTCTGAGAGTTCTTCATTAATTTTCATACGGATTTCAGGGCATGTAATGGGAAGTGTCAATAAATGTAAGAAAAGGAATAGTTAAGAGATCATTGTAAGTGTGATGGTACCGAAGCCAAAGGGTCTATTGGAATCTCATGTAATATGCCTTTGATGTGTAGTGTCCCCCAAATATAAGTATACCCTGTCTTGTTTAAAGTTCCTAGAACTTTTCGGGAAATGCTTGAGGCTCTCTCTCTCTCTCTCTCTCTCTCTCTCTCTCTCTCTCTCTCTCTCTCTCTCTCTCTCTCTCTCTCTCTCTCTGTATATATATATATATATATATATATATATATATATATATATATACATACATACATACATATATCTGTGTATGTAAATATGTACGTATGTATGTTTATATAATTTATTAGAGGTCTGTGTAGCCAAGAGTTTCAAGGTTTGTCACTGGGATCTGTAGTATTTCATTTTATTTGTCAATTGAGTGTAGTTTTCTTCATCACCATTATTTGTTTTTGTTTCTTGCTATTTCTTGTTACATGCAATTTCCTCCAGTGCCGCTCATGAATCACGTTTTGCAATTTTGATTCATCATTTTCTCTAACTGGACGTGTTTTTGTTGTTAACAATCAATCTTTTATTTTCATTCGTTATTTGGTTGCAGTAGTTTTTGTCTCTGCATTTGTAAAGGGAATTACTCTTCATTATTAGCATTTGTGAGAAAGTTCCTCATGTTGTTCTTCTTTATGGAAGTTGAAGTACCTCTCCCATTCTTGAATGAATGTCATATTCTGTTGTCACCGTAGTCTTCTCATTATGTAGATTGCTCTAGGAATAGTTTTCCAGGATACCCTCTGCTATATTTTGCACGTTAAGAGTAACGTTTCGATAAACGCGGTAAGGTAATCATGTACTTTAAAGTTATTAGAGAACCTTAGTCCTCTATGCCATCTGTTTATAGAACAAAAAAAATTCTACCCTTTGTATCTCCTAAATCCTGCAATCCTATTCCGAGAGATAAGTCTGTTGCCAACTTACTCTCCTTCCTTGCATCACTTTGACTACTTGGATTTCATAATAGATAATACTTCCGTTGGTGTGATTTTGAGAGGAACCCAGTCATAAAAGGTAAGGGAGTAACCCAGACAGTAGATTAGTTGAAGGATCCCTTTAAGTGAACAACTAGAGTAAATAATGTGGTTGCTTCTTGGTGTATAAGAACAAATAGGTGGAGTCCAAAGCGATTTAGCTATTATTAGTTCTACTAAGTAGACCTCAACAGTTACCAAGTTTCGGAGTGCCTGTAATTGGCACTTTGGGTCGTCGCATGGCGGCGGAGGGCTTCCTTAGTCGCATTCTCTTCCTGAGTTATACGATGGGCCAAATTGAGCGGTTATTGCTGCCGAGGTGGTAGTTTCGGGCAAGACGCTCAGGCTAATTAGCAACTTTGCACCGTGTAACTGAGTATTGTGGCGCTTGATGTTGCGCTAACAAGATTTTGTAGTTCTACTACTGGGCTCTTTTTAAATCCCTTTTTGGAGTTTTGTATAATACTTAGATAAACTAAATGATTTATCGTTTGTTTGGCAGTTATAGACAGTATTAAAGTTCTCCTTAGTTTTTCCACGATTAGTGGAATAACTTTGGTTTATTATTGTTATTATATTTTAATTATTATTATTATTAATAATGTTGTTGTTGTTGTTGTTGATGTTGTTGTTGTTGTGGTCGTCGTCATTTTTTATTTCTACCGACTGAAGTTCTCCGCTTCATTCGGCTTCATTGGTGTACAGTGGGGATAAATCTCTCCGACGTGATGGCCTTTATTGTAGTTATATATTAGTTTTCAATAACAGGTTATACAAGGAAGCTGTGGTATTATGAGATATAGAGAGTTATCTAGGTGGCTGAAAACTTTATGATTAAAAAGTGGCTGCGTAACATCCTCCAATGAAAACGAACGAGCCAGTTATATCACACCGAAAGGCCTTTGTAACTTAAGAATATTAGAATTATAAACAAATATTCAGAACAAACGAAAACCGAAGAATCCGTTAATTCGGGGAAAATTGGATGTTTCTTCGGGGAAAATTGGATGTTTCTTCGAGAAAAATTAAGAAAGTTATCCTCTTCATGGTGCAATATAGTGTGGCAAAAATGCGTGCTCCGCAAAAATTTGAGCTAAATAGAAAATTATTATTTATGGGAACTTGAGATAGAGAAAAAGATCCCTTCTGATGAAGGGTGAAACAAAAATACGAAATCTCTCTCTCTCTCTCTCTCTCTCTCTCTCTCTCTCTCTCTCTCTCTCTCTCTCTCTCTCTCTCTCTCGATGAAATTTAATTTTCTGAACTTAGTCTTATCAGAAATAACTCTGCAGGCCTGTTTTAAGAAAATTTGTATTCATTCCCGTTTACGTTTTCTTAATACTCAAAACCCTTCCAAAGACTGAAGGTTAAATTCTATTACATTCCCCATTCATATTCCCCTTTATGTAATTAAAATGGATATTCAAATTGTGTCTTCTGTTCATTATGTGCAAACGTGCAATTATTCTTGAAAGATAAAAGAAGTATTAATAATGCAGAAACCTCAGATACTCATGTTAACATTGAAATGTTTTTTGATGCATTTGATTACTGTTTTCTGAGAAGCTTACAGTTCTCGGGGTATTAGAGCCTCTTTTGCCTTGACATGTTCAATTGATAACACCGAAGTAATTATAATTATGAATGAAAATGAGGGGATGTTTGTGAATGAAAATGAAGGACGTGCTGATGATCGAATTACTGATATAACTGATTCTTGCCACACCTGATAGCATTAGCATAAGGGAGAGAGAGAGAGAGAGAGAGAGAGAGAGAGAGAGAGAGAGAGAGAGAGAGAGAGAGAGAGAGAGAGAGAGAGAGAATAACGTTCTTTTCGATAATGTATTAGAGATGAGGTTTCAATGTTGGATGCTGATGGCGTGGGAGGTGGCTGATGGAAGCTTAAAGGGAAGGGAGAGATTTGCTGTGAATAGTAAAGCCATTGTATTTATTTATCTAAATATTCACTTACTTTATAGTTTAATTTTTTCTGACCCATTCGCTTATACGAAGCCGCCTTAATCGTTGTCACTGTACCTTTTAAACACTTTTAGTCAGTGTTCGTCTGCCTGCATGTTTGTTTATATTCATCTTGATTTGAACGAGTTGAAATTATTTTTGCTAAGTGGGTCTTGACAGTTTCAAATGTACGACGAAATGTAAGTTGCAAAATTTAATGATTATAGCTCTTGTTGATTTATTGTAGGTCATATGAGGTTGCTTATTGTAATTCTCCGATAAAACCTTAAAATCGTTATTCTTCTTTTAGTAGTTTTCATCAAGTAAGTCATGATGCATTCAAGGAGATTTTTTTCATATCTGTTACGTATCTGTATATATAAATATATATATATATATATATATATATATATATATATATATATATATATATATATATATATAATATGTATGTGTATGTATATTGTGGAATAGTCACGATAGTTGCATGACTACTTTTAGAAATTTAGATTGGAAACAAAAGCGGATTGCACAGGACTGTCCGATTGCCGAACAACCATGAAGATATCTCGGGACGGTAAGCTTATTTACTGATTCTCTTGAAAGCTGTAGTCAAGCATTATACCACATTCGATCAAATCGCTTACATATTAAATGAGACGAAAATTTGGTAAATAACTTTTACAAAACAAAAAGTAAATAAATAAATAAAAATCTCTCTCTCTCTCTCTCTCTCTCTCTTTGCTATGTTGAGGCAAAAGACTGCATATTTACGCTTAGTACAACATCAACTGTTTTTCATTACAATTAATAAATGTCAACAGTAGATGTGGAATCATATGTACGCGGCAGAATGATTAATATTAATCCTAAAATATACAGGCAAAGACAAAAAATGCTGTTTAAAAAAGCTCATAAGGAGTAAAGAACTTTAGCTCCAATAAATTCTGTTAGAACATAAAAACCTGCAGTACATTAGCACCCTTTTCTCCACGGCTTTAGCTTGAAGTAGACTTGATTCTGGATTTACATTTTTATTTTTCCCTTTGTTGAACTACTTCGAACTCATTATCCTTTAGATTGGCTCAGGAAAATTCGGCGAAATACAACGAGGAATATGGGTCAACATTTTTTTGCTCTTTGGATTCTTTTTCATGTTTGGGAAAATGCTTAGTGATTCGAATAACGCTTGATGGAAAATGCATTTTTTTTATCGTGCAGTTTTCAAGACCGGAAACATATTATTCATGTTCAGATCGGTGTCCGTGGCCTTTGCAGGTGTGACACTGTTCAGCAATATTTCTGCAGATAATCCTTTCGCGTTGTTGTATTTCTTACCTTAGGCTCTCATACTCTGTTGTTTTGAGTTCTGTTCTGCAGGGCTGAGCTATAATTCTATAGAAAACCTTTCCCATCTCGTAGTAAAACATGCCCCTTATCGTAAGGAGGACATACCATAATTGGTCAGTCATATCACTTCACTTCATTTATATGGTAGTGTCAAGCCCATTATACGATACTGTAAACGTTATTGTAAGTAAACAATATTATGAGCAAATATCTCTCTCTCTCTCTCTCTCTCTCTCTCTCTCTCTCTCTCTCTCTCTCTCTCTCTCTCTCTCTCTCTCAAATGTTTGCTGGTCATATGCGAAAAGTTACGCTGAATACTTATATTTAGATAACCCATCTTCAGAGTGTCAGAAATATCGAGTTTAGTTTATTTTCATCTCCAACGAAATAAGATGAGGTTGGATGGCCGTCAAGAGGCTCCTTGTGTAAATGGTAGTACCCTGAAGTGGCAGTGAAGTGAATCCCTGGAGGGAAGTGACACATTAGGCAGAGAGAGAGAGAGAGAGAAAGTTAGTTTTATTGCTATTTCGTACACTGCATAAAGTCTTCATCATGGTTTTCAAGTGCCTGATAATCGAAAAACTTCAAATAATTTGCATCGTTATCTTCTGATATCACATTGTCATTTTCAATTATTTAAAGTGACATTGTAAATAAAAAATAATTGGTTAAATATCTAATATTTTGACTATTGTTTGTTAAAAAGTTTGTAAATTATTTAACAGCACTTATTTTGATTAGCGGATTATTGTTGTTCTTATTTTTTTTTTTAACGGTAGCCATAGCAGTAGTAATAATAACGATGCTGATAATGATATTTGTGTTAGCGTAAACCAACATAATTCCTTAATCTCTTGTGTTGAAGCTTCGTGTTCATTTTGAACCCATATTTTGAAAGTAAGCAATAATATGCATTGGTATCGTTTATATCCCTCTCTTCTCTTGAAGAGCATAAACAGGAAGGACTATAAGGCAGGCAGAGAATTGGTCGTGGTATTTTAATTTAAATGCACTTTAGTATCGACCTGTCATTTTCTCGTGGGAGGTGTGTTATTGGTACTGTTTTTGTACGTTTAGATGCCCGCAAGTGCTACGGAAGTCGATAGTGTTCATAGGACAGCTGTACTGAACAGAACAGTAATAACCTTGTTGCTGGAATCCGGCACAGACAGTATTTTATTTCCTGTCATTGACAGTGTAGATTTGATCTTAAAGTTGTCTCTCATAATGTTATAGTCTGCTTCTTTATATGTAGTAGGATAATCAGAAAGAGCCAAGAGCAGGATTTCTGTACTCAAGAGTACAAAAGATGTGAACGATCTCGTGATGTTCACCCTCCAACTGTAGATAATGGCAGGAAGGGTTCCAGAAGTGTGGTTAATGCCGTTGTGGTTATGTTTACTAATATTATTGGATATTCTGTGGTTAATTTCATTCTGAAATTTGATTACAATGGTGAATTTATTTTCCTTTGGATTGATATGAAGATTGATTAATTTTTAAAGTGGAACGAATGCCCCAAACTTTTTTTCTCACTTCCCTGTGAAAGTCATTTGAAAGAACTCGAACTCAGAATATTTTTTATTTAGTATTAATGCAGCATATATTATGGAAATACCTGTACATGAATACTAATTATAAATAAAACTCCGATATATGTATCACCAGAACGCACATCGAATCGGTTTTTCACTTTCCATGGAGGTCATTAAATGTGAAAGCATTTTTCAGAATAAGTAAAAGTAAAAATATTTTCCTTAAAAGGTAAAAAATTGTCACAACATAAAATATATATCGTATTAATTTTCCATAAATATTTGATATTTGTTATTAATTTTCAGTTCCTTATCCTTTTTATTATGTGTTCAATTTACCGAACTTTAAAAATGTATTAAAACAAATCGGGAAATTTATTACTCAAGCCACGCGGAAAAAGTATTAATGGTTAGAAATCACATTTCTCACTGACTAAACATTTTAATTGTTGGGTGAGTGGACCCAATTGAAACTTTCCGATTCTCTCTCTCTCTCTCTCTCTCTCTCTCTCTCTCTCTCTCTCTCTCTCTCTCTCTCTCTCTCTCTCTGGCATTGAGACATGTTCCGTGTAGGCTGACATATAGGCAAAATTTTTGCTCATTTGGCTTTGCGCTACCGTTTATGAATATTTTCATCCATTCTGTATGATTTTAAGGAACGTCACTCGAAAGTGTTGTTAACCATTCTCCCAAAAATGGCATTTGATATGCACGTCATATTTTGAAGATATTCATGGTCCGCCATCTTCCATAACTGAATGTATTTTAGTACCCGTGGCCTGCCCCCCCCCCCCAAACCTAGTTCTTGCTACTCTTTGCCGAGTGTCTTTCATCCTGTTTGCTGAAATTCTGTGGAACAGTCCTCGTGACACTGTTGCTGCTGCTAAATGATCATGTAATCATATAATGTGTTGGTTAATCTCAGTTTTTCGTTTTCTTTGTTTTCACTTTTTTCATATACAGAAATTCTTGTTAGTGACAGCTAGCTTTGGAAGGTAATAACCTTTCAGGTCGTTTCCATGTCAATTTGCGCATTTTGAATAAGAATGTATGATCATAATTAAAACCATTGTACTTTAGCATCCTTTAAAAAAATGCGGGTATTTGGGTTTTCTCTTAACATGGCATGAGAAATCACAAAAGAAAAAAAAAATGTATGTATTCAGTGTTCCTGACTTTTAGCCTAGTCCCCCACTGTATTAAAATTTTCGTCTTGATAGGGCAAAGTAGGGAGAACATGTGCTTTGCGTGAATGCTTGATGGCAACTAATGCGCGTTTGCCTTCCGCGAAAGGTCAGGGTCTCTTATTAATAGTATTTCATTCAGATGTAGTTAACCGTCTTAAAGAATTTGTAATACGAAAGCCTCTGGTTTTAGTTTTTCAGGTCTAAATTGGTTAAATATCTAAGTGCTTGCAGTGCAGTTACTTACTTAGATAGTTAACTTTCACCAAGTTTAGCACTCTGAACTAATAACACTTTCACATGCTTGTAATTATATGCTCATCTTTTTTTCTCTTAAGAAATATTTTTGTGCTCCCCAGTTATCAGTGTAGACATCTAAGTAGGTGGTTGTGCTTTTTAAAAATAAAATGTTTATATCTGGGGTTGCAGAGCCTTTTCTGAACATTTATGAATATAACGTAGATTTCCTCTATGTCTAAGCTCTCAGATTGAAAAAAGCAATCGTGGTGATGTCTCGCTTATGCCGAGACAGGCCAAGGTCTAAACCTCATTCTTTGGTCCTTGAGGCAGACAGGTTTAAGAACAGGTGAAAACAAGCTTGTAATCGTATCGTAGGAATGAGTAAAGGTCTGATGTATGTCGAAAAACAATATCATTTTAATTAGCATTAAGGTCGTATTTACGTTTCGTTTGTATTTGATTAATATAACGTATATCTTTTTTCCCTCGGTTTGCGATGTACGTCATGCTAATAGTTTGGCTTACTGTTTTAGGAGTGATATCAGGGCAAAACCACCGACTTCTGATTTTTAAGAGATTGTAACAGTTCCTGTGGTAGTTTTACATGAGATAGACTTGAGCATCTAATTCATTGCCCCCTCGATGTGGGACCACCTTGTTTGGATTGATTTTAGCGGAATTTTCCACTTTGGTAAAATTTATTGGGCCTGTTAAATAGGAAAAGATATCATAGCTGGGATTGTCTTTATATCCGAAGCTAAATAGTGGGAACTGTGGTAGGACCATCACCTTCCCGATAATGTTCCGACCTGAGAGTTATCATATTGATAACTCAAAGGCTGAACTATTCTGCAGGACTGGACCACAGATTCCGGGGGCGGGGGGGGATCTGGTTCTGGGGAATAGGACTCTCAGGCATTTTAGCCGGTTTGCCCATAATATGATTAGAGTGGGGATAATTGTTTTCATGTAATACTCTCAGTCCTAGCAAGCGGGTTTGGCTTACACTTGGGACACTCTAATCATGTTGTGCCATCCTCTGTGGGGTAGGGTAGGGATGCGGACATTTGGGAGTCGGCTCTCACTTGTGCCATTGGTGAAAGAATAAGCTTCATGACAGGCTAATGATATCCTTTTAAAGTTTTCAGGTTAATTTTTTTTTTACCTCAAATCTTTATGACAAGTAGAGATAAAGATTTGAGTATCCCTGGACCCTTTGATGGTACTGTCTCGGCACACTTGACGACTGCTGGAACTACCTCCTCTGACAACCTTTGCTAAGAAAAATCCAAGAAACATTCTAGTTTAATTACACTGGAACCCTATGCTACAGTACAGAGCAAACCTTATAACCCACCTAAAAAAATTACATATCGTCTTGACCCAACCTTGACTCACTTCGACTCCCTCTTTGGGAGTGGAAGTTGGTCAAGGTTTCTAACCTTAGAAACATAACGTAACATTTCAGCCCTGAAGTTAGAAAACTACCTATTGAACAGACATTCAACGGCAGAATTGTCGTTTAGACAGATAAGAGAGGAGACGTGGCTTATAGAAGCCACACCCAAGAGTCAGTCAAAGGATTGTACGTCTATAACTACCATAGATAATATAAACGTTAAAAAAAAAAGCATGACACTATGAATAGCATTCAAGGTACTATTGTGCTTCCTGAGAACAGTGACAAACCAGTCAAAAGAGTACTCTCTTGGACTCTCTTAAAAAAAGATATCCAAGAGTCCAAGACTGTGAGGTATACAATATACCTAGTAAGCAAAGAAATAAGCTAATGTTAAAAATCGCAGAAATAAAATTTAAAGTTCAAGATCTACCTCAAAAAATAAAAATATCAGGCCAAAACAGAGAAATAAGACCATATGTCCCGTAGCACTACAGTGTCAAAATTGTAGTAAATTTGGGCATGCAAAGATCCGTCTTAGAGACGTACATGTTCTTCAATAATAAAAACCAATAATGAAACAAAAACGCATACAGATAGTAGTAACGGAGCACAGAAAAAACAAATCTCAAGAAGAAATAAATACTTTCCAGAAAAAAAACTAAAATTGTGGAGAATCAAGAAACGGGTGCAAATAAGATGGATAATATTTTATCCAATTCATTTGAAATATTAATGCAAATAGCTCAAGAAGATACTACCACAGAAGTAGTAGAGGAAAGTTGTGATGGACTAGAAAAGAAAGATAAAAAGAGACCTTTGGAGAGAACACCACCAAAAACGAAGAAACCAACTGTTGTTAGAGAAACATCGGTTAAACCAAAGACTAAGGATATGAAGAAAGAGCACAAAAACAAGCAAAGATTTTACCTTTGTCTCCTAAAATAATAGTGAAACCTATGGAAGCAGATATCCAAAAACACCAAGGAAGTAGCAGAGATCCATACCATAGATAGCAATGATTATGTCAAGGGAGAAGAGATTGCGCCATCTCCAGTAATTGGTACAAGAACAAGTGAAGCCAGAAATATACATGATAACAAATTGGATGTAACGATTGTTTCATTGAATTGTGCAGTAATAACAAAAATATAACAAAAGACGGGTTAACAAACATTATAAGAAATTTTATGAAATATAGAAAAAAAAGAGACTACTGATTTGAGCACCCATGAAAAAGGTTGTTGGTGCACTGCACACTTAATTTGTTATAAAGAAAAACAAGTAAATGCAGTGAATAAATTATTAGAACAAATCCAAATTGATAATTCAAAAAAAGAAAGCAAAACTCGACCGCTATAACAAAACATTTTCAGTAGCTATATTATACAATGGAATGTAAATGGTCTACAAACGAGATTGCACTTAGAAGTACAACGATCACTATGAACCAATGATATTATGTTTACAACTTATCAACAAAACTGTGTCAGCAATAGATAAATACACCGCAGCATCTACATCACCAGAGGGATAAGGAAATTTAGGTACAGCCATAGATGTACATAACAAAGTATGTTATAAGTACCTGTAAACATTACTGACTTACAATATCAGGTATTAAAATCCGAATAAAAAACGGTGATTATGTGATTTATAATTTATACAACCAACCCAATAAAAATTACGACATTGATAAACTTAAAGAATTACTGAACAATGCCAAGGAATCTACATTAACAGTAGGTGATTTTAATGCTCACAACCCAATATGGGACTGTAATTGTATAAACTCAAATAGAGCAGGAAGTAAAATTGAAGAATTCATAGATTCAAAGGACATGTACTGTATAAGTGATGATGAAATCAGCACATATTTTTCAAAAACACATGGAACATTTTCCTCAGTAGTCTTAACTCTGTGTACAATGATTATAGTTGACAGATTAGATTGGAATACAGTTGATAACTTGCACACCAATGATCATTTCCCAATATTAATTTCATTATTACAAAATGATCCCGCCAAGCATGTCCCTCCATATAACATTTATAAAGTGGATTGGAAATTACATGAATTTCACACTAGAGATATCCCACGATCTGAGTATATAAAAGATCATAATGAAACTAATAAATTTCTTATTAATTTCATAAAAAAATGCTGCTGATAAAGCAATACCAAAATCAAAAACTCATCCAACAAAACACAAAGTTCCATGGTGGTCTGAAAAACTAACAGAATTAATAAATATAAAACCCTCAGTACAGAGACGATTAGATGATTTGCATAGAAAGTTCAGTAAAATAAGTAAAACATTACCGATATTAGATGGAACTTTACAAAAAAGGACTATATTATTACTAGAAGCTGATACATTAAAACCTCTATGCAACAAAATATCTGCAAAATTTAAAAAGGAAGTAAATCAAAGAAGAATCACTTCTTGGAGGAAATATGTATCAGATCTCTCTAATAATACTCCCATACAAAAAAAATATGGGAAAAATTCAGGAAAATAAATGGTACCCATGTTAAACCACCTAGACATTCCATATTAAAAGATGGAAAAAAATTACTTGATCCAAAAGAAATAAGTAATGTAATAAGAGAAAACTCTGCAAATGTAAGTAGTGATAAAATTTTAGATGAACATTCCGCACAAAGAAAAATAATGTAGAATTAATAACAATAAATTTTTAAACAATAGAAGCTATATATTATAATAGAAAATTGATTATGGAAGAGTTGGAATTTGTATTTGCTCTCTTGAACAGCAATAAATCTGCTCCTGAAGGTGACAATAGTAGTTTTGAGATGATCTGCCACTTAGCACCTTTGTCAAAGTCATACTTATTACAGTTTTATAATAATTTATGGATTAGAAACTTATTTCCTGATGAATGGCGTGAAGCTATAATAATTCTTATCCCCAAGCTTGGGAAGGATCCAAGTAATGTAAATAATTACAGACCAGTTTCTTTAACAAGTTACCTATACAAATTACTAGAGAAAATGGTAAATGCTTGACTAACATGGCACAGTCGAGAAAATAAAACCTTGACTCCCACTCAGTTCAGGTCACAGTGTAACAGATCTACACTGGATTCTCTATCCAACTTAGAAGACCACATACGCAATGGATTTGAATGAAAACATTACTGTAGCTGTCTTTTTTGACATTGAAAAGGCCTATGATACTACGTGGAGGTATGCAATATTAAAAACTTTATATAAAAACAGTATCCGTAGACATTTACCAAGGTTTATCCAAAATTTTTTGACAAATCGCAGTTTTCAGGTGAGAATTGATGATGTTTTGTCCCAAGCATTTCCACTTGAAGGTGGTGTTCCATAGGGAAGCGTCTTTAGTGACACACTGTTTACTTTAGCAATAAGCTACCTAATGGAATAAAAAGTAACCTGTATTTGGATGATTTTGCAATATATTATTCGGCATCTCGCATAAACCATGCAGAGCGAATCATTAATAAAACTATAATGAAAACAGATGAATGGACCTTATCTGTAGGCTTTAAATTATCCATACCTAAGACTCAAGCAATCGTGTTTTATAAAGATAAAAAGTGGAAGAAAGGTGAAGAGGTAGACTTAAAAATCAGAAATCATTCCATACCAACTGGCCAAACTGCAAAATTTTTAGGATTAGGATACTCACCTAAACTGGAAAGCTCACATAACATACATGGAATCAAAATGTAAACGAGCATTAAATATAAGTAAAAAAAACTATCGAACACTACTTGGGGAACCGATAGACTTAGCCTTACTGTACTATATAAAGTAACAGTGCTGTCTTTCATTGACTATGGAAGCGAAATATATGGCTCAGCATCAGACGCATTGCTGAAAATGTTAGACCCAGTTTACAACGAAGGCCGTAGAATGTGTTCAGGAGCCTTTAGATCATCACCAACCCCATCTTTACAAGTTGAATGCGATGATCTACCACTGTCCCTTCATAGAGAGTTTGTAACAATGAAGAGTACCCTGAGAATTCAGGCAAGTGATTCTCTGACCAAAAAATTATTTAAATTAAGAGATGTGTTTATAAACAATCACCCACCACCTTTCCCTGTTAGAACTAGAAGACTGTTTGAGTCGTTGAATATAAATGTGCAGTTGCCTGAATTCAGTAGTAAAATTGCCTCCTCCTTGGACTGTGAATAAAATAAGAATTTGCACGCACTCAAAATATTTATCAAAAAGCTACTCATATACCCCAGAACATCATAGACAACATACAGTAGAGCATATAAACCAAAAGGGTCTGCATTACGTAACATACACAGACGGATCTAAATCAGAGTACGGAGTGGGATATCTCCAGTATCCCAAGACAGAATGTATCAAATCTCTCTACCCGAGAATGCCTCGGTATTTACAGCTGAGTTATGCGCAATAGCATCAGCCATAAAAATAATTAAAGGAACCTCATGTAATAATTTTGCGATTTTTAGCGACTCTAGAAGTGCCATCGAAGCCATTCAGAGTTAAACCAAAAAATAACATTGTACAACAAAAAAAGTTATTACTCCGTAAGTTATATAATAATGGGAAAAACATAGAAATATGTTGGATCCCTCTCCATGTAGGGATTGAGGGAAATGAAGAGGCTGATAAAGCAGCTAAAGAAGCAGCCAATATGACAAATCGAATGTAAACATCCAAGTTAACGATTATATAACACATGTAAAACTAGGCATTATAAACAAATGGCATAATAAGTGGAATGAAGAACTTGAAAATAATAATAATAATAATGATAATAATAATAATAATAATAATAGTCTAATTCATTGATAAGTTTTGTTTTAGATTAATCAGGATAAAATCTCGTCACTTACGTTACCCATTAGCTGTAACAGAAGCGAATGTTTATACTCTAGACAATAGGAACTGTATTGAGAGAATTGTGTTTTGGGAAGTGTGTGTTCTGGTTGACTAACCCACCTGGCCTGCTTTATGCAGTAAGTAAAAGGAGTTCGATTAATATTAGGGTTGTAATCTCGAAATTAGTGGTATTTTTCGTTACCTTTGTTGTGGAAATTAAATTGAAAGTGTAATGTGTCATTTCAAATTGTAAATGAGATGTTTTCTTGGCAGCTAGCCCAATGTGTAGTGCTCAGCATAGTGGGTTGTGTGCTGCAGTAGCGCCATTGCAAGCTGTAAATAGCCAGAGGTGCCTGAATTAGTAAATATTTCGCTGTTATGGATATACCACTGTCTACTATTTATTGACCATCCAGCTGTTAAGTTTTATTGTTATTTAACTTGTGTAAAGAGGTTGAGTTTAGTTGTTACTAATGAAATTTGAGGATAGAATGTTTTGGCCCTGGGTGTTAATGTAATTGGGTTAAATGTAATTTCCATATGTAACTAGGATAAGTGGTGAAGGGTAATCATAATTTTACGTGGAAAATTTTGTAGTAAATGTTTTGCACAGTGGTTGTGTCTATCCCTCATCCAACTTACGTGAAATTAATTTTGTTAACTGAATAAATCCCTGACACTTATGTATACATTCATCTATACTTCTTTTCTCCTTAGAAAAAATGGCACCCAATATTTTTAGCTTCTAACTATCAGCAAATATTTTAGGATGAGACTGATAGCTCCAGGTTTTGCGTGTATGTGTACTTAATGTTTTTTAGTTTGCATGCATGCATTCATAATCGATGCATAGCTGAAGCATTTCCTGAAGTATATAGATAATGATTTTTTAAAAATATGTAAAGCAAGTTTGTACATGTATGCAATGAAGATAAAGCTCAGCGATGCCTGTATCTACTGCATTTCAAGGTCAGCCGCTGATTAGTTTGGTTTCTAATTCTCATCGGGAGACCTCTTTATTTACTAGGTTGCAAATAAGACGAACAGTCTGAATATATTATATCAATGTTTAAATATTTACATAATTATATGATGATACTGTAAGGGTGAGCATTTAAGCTCACACTTCATGCTTTAATACTTCAGCATGTGCGCACATACATAAACGTGTATTTTTGTGGGCGGGTGGGTAACTGTATGTATATTTTATTACCAGTCAGCCCTCTCACCTATTATGAAGAGGCTCAAGAAAAGGAAACGGTCACTGTTATGTTTATTATATCACTGCTGAATCATTGTACAGTCATTCTCATGCTTCCTGGATATTAAGGCCTTTCCATTCCTCCTGCACTTTACTTCATCCTTCCAAGACTTTGATGCTTATAACCTGTCATCTCCCCCTCTCTTCACGTGGCTAAACCACTTCCCAACTCTGATCCCTCTTTTCGCGTATACTAACCTTTATACTGCAAAGTTTCGGTGTCTCCAAATTCATTAGGCTACTTCTTCAACTCTTCTCGCTACAATTTGCTGTTGCACCTTCACAGTCATAATATTAAATAGTAGTTTTGTTATCAGTCACCTCCTGATATATCTACTTTTGCTCAGTGGTCAAAAGCCACAATACTTTTTTTCACATTCACCAGTATCAAAGCACAAATATTGGTTAATATCTTGTTCACTATACCTCTAAAATAACATACACCCAGGGGGAATTTTAACTGACAAGTGCTTCGTCACCAGTGGGATTCAAACCGCTTCCTGGTTTAGAAACAATGTAATATTGTGACTTCTGACCACTTAGCCATCAAGGAACTATGCTCGGCAGTTCTCTTTGATCTTAGTTATTTTACTACAACTTTTGTTCATGAAACTTTCATATGAATCCGGTGCTGATTTCCATGTTACAAATGGATACTCTCAAAGGCCATGCTACACACACACACACACACACCCTAACTGTGCGTGTGTGTTTTATATATATATGTGTGTATGCGTATATATATACACTATATACACACTATATATATGTATATACATACACATATATATATTAGGGTGTGTGTAGCAGGTCCTTTGAGAGTATCCATTTATATCATGGAAATCAGCATTGGATTTATATGAAAGTTTCAAAAACAAAAGTTGTAGTAAAATAACTAAGATCAAAGAGAACTGTCGAGCATAGTTTCTTTTTCATTTTGGATTCCTGGACATCTAATAGAGTGACACAGACATTCTTTGTGTGGCAAGACCCAGGACAGAGTAAATTCTTTATGTTTCACATAAAATATTTTGTGTTGTAGTCTGTGTAGACTCTTGTCTCTGGATTTGTATGTTTTATCATTTGGATCGTTAACAAAATATCAGACACACTTTTACGAAATGAATTTGTGTATGTCTGTGACTCACAGCGACTTTAGACGCACATGTTTTTGAAAAACTGTTATTGTTCGCATTTTTCCTCTTTTAGAGTACTAAGTCAATTTTTTTATTGTGTTCTCTAAAGCATTCCCCGTTCACTCTCTTTTTGCGTCTTACTTTTCTACTTTTTTCTTCTCGCTGGTGTCTTCTTTTATGTCTTTACAAAGATTGAAAGTCGTGTTGCTGCGCCTGTCAATTATTTAGACACAGAAGGCAGTTCTACCATACCGTAAAAGAGAGTTACGTAAACTTGGTTAACTTTGCTTTTAAAAATCGGTCTGCGCTGTTCGCTGCAGTTTCCTTCCCTTATCAAGTTGTATAGGTTTCTTACCTTTAATCCCTTCCAGCTTAGGCTGTTTTCCCGTATATTTAAGGCGTCAGTGACTAATGGAGTTTTGGGACCAGGTTGCAAAATAACTTGGGAAATTTCATATGACAGACTCGAAGCGTTGCATTTTATAAATTTACATTTTTATCTATTCATTAATTTGTTAATTTTTTCTTTTCTGAAAACTCTTTTCTTCATTCTCGATTTCCCATAAGTGAACAAATTAATAAAAAAATAGATAAATGTGTAAGTAAAATATTAAAGTACAAAGAGAGTTGTTTTAGGGTAAAAATGCATTACATCTTCGCTTGTAGTAAAGTTACACCGACGGTCAGACAAGTAATCGAGGTGTAAGATTAAACTTAACTTGCTTTTGCAAATCATATTTTATTGTACCATTATTTTTTTACAGATGCGGCTTTGGCATTTGTTCCTATTTTAATTGGATATTGTCTCTTGTGGTGTTGGAGAATGTGGCAAGGATCATTGAAGTCCTTAAACTGGTTGAAGGTTAACATCTCACTAGTCAACGAATTTGGGTATTCCATTTACCATATCTAAAATCCCTCATGTGAATAGATATTACTATTGAATACTTGACGCTATGTTGAAATATATTTGTTTTTAGGATTTATGTTGTCAATAATTTGAGGTGTTTATTCTATTAAGGCTTTATTTGGATGTACATAATTAAAATTGCTCAGTATTTGTAAAAAGAGTAATCCAGTTGACTGGAAAAACAACCTTCATTTGGTCTTAGGAATAACGGGTATTACTTTATGGAATAAGTAATGCCCGAGCTGCTGTATTTAAATTCTTATAAATTAGATAATCCTGTACCCTCACAATATCCAGTGATGGTAACAAATTTAGAATTCTTGTTTCAAAATTTTCTCTTATTTGCCATTCAGGCGATAGCGTTTGACCAAATAGTCCGTTAGTAAAATCAAGGTCACACATCAACCTTGAGGAAACCTCTGCCACGTTGCCGGTTTTTCAGTTAATACTGTCTAAGGCTCGTAATCTTCCCTGGGGCACAAGACACGAGGTGTATGGTTGTTTAAGGCGATTATTGTCTCTGGCGTTCAAAATAAAGGATAGTTTCCTGCAGCCTTTCCACTATTGAATAGTAAATTTTATATATCTGGGAAACGGGCATTATTAATCCACTAATACTTGTAAACGTGACAAGCACAAGTCCACTCCTATAGATGTATTGGTTTCATTTTCACCTGATTGCCTTTAGGATTAGAGTGTTGTCATAGATTCATCTCTTGAAGAGATTTGTCAGAGATTGTCATCTGCAGCCAAGATTTACCGTCGCATTTTCTCCCAGTTAGGCCAACCATAAATAGCCTAAAGACCATCCCGGGTTTTCTGTTGGGCTGGTATTTATGTAAGTCAGATCAACACACACACACACACACATATATATATATGTATGTATGTATGTATTATATATATATATATATATATATATATATATATATATATATATATATAGATAGATAGATAGATGGATAGGTATAGAATTTATGGGTTACTTTTACCAGATGCATATGTAGTTTTAGTAACCACAATGCCCTCTTAACTTCGGCTCGATTTTTTCACTCTTTTTGGATAAGCTTGTTACTACAATGCCTGAGATCCAAATATAAGAATTTGAATTCTGACGTCTGTAGCAGGATTCGAATCCACATTCGGAATATCGGAAAGAGGTCATGTTACCGACCTAACCACGGGGGGCATGTTACCGACCTGACCACGGGAAGGTGGCCAGGCTGGTAACGTGACCGGATGCGGGATCGAATTCTGCTACAGACGTCAGAATTTCTTCATATTCATTCATTTGGGTTTGTCAGTGACAAACATATCCAAAATGTGAAGAAATCGTGAAGGGGGCATAGTGGTTATTAAATTACAAACACACACACACACACACACACACACACACACACACACACACACATACACATATATATATATATATATATATATATATATATATATATATATATATATATATAATATTTGTATGTATGTATGTATGTACTGAAATGTGTGAGCGTTCTGGCGTACAGTCATATCATTACTTAGTGATAATATTCTCTTCGAAGGACTATAATTGTTTAGGTTTCCTCATTGATTTGTTTAGCCGTTTCTATAGTCTTTTTGCATGCAGTGTCGTGCTCTCTGCTTCATAGGAGTGAAAACGAAAGCTTTACTGTCGGTTCGTTATCCATAGATTCTCGTGAAAGCAGGGTTACATTCACTACTATTTATCATGTATTTCGTTCCCATGGTAACCTGGCCAGATTTTCAGATCTGGTTAATCCAGCTCTTGAATATCAAATATTGGATTTAACATGACGCCAGAGCATGTGCTTTAAAGTGGAACAGCGTCCAAATATTGCGTCCGTTACCTGTCGCCTGATTCGAAGAGCTTCACCTACACTAATGGGTGTTGTAGCTGGGTTATTCTGTGTTTCTCTGTACACACACACACACGCAGACATATGCATGATATACATACATATATATATATATATATATATATATATATATATATATGCATGCATACATATCCTATATAGATTTTATATATATAACCTTATGGTCAAGTCATTAGGATACCCGTCTAGCCAGCGGCCTCAATACTTTTCGGTACTAGGTCCGTATCTTACTTTAAGTAAACACATTCTCAACAACCAATGAAAAAAAATGTAGATTAAGTCAGTAAATTGTATTTGAGTACATAATTATTTTAATTTTTACTGTAATCAGCTTGATACGATTCGTAACATAAGTGAAATGCGAGAGTTTTAATGGAACAAAGCCGTGCTTTTAATGATGTATCATATAATATTTTAAATAGTCAGTATTTAATCGGTTTGCTTTGATTTACGAAAATTTTACAAATAATCACCCGAAATGTGAATTTGAATATTTTGGCGCACAAGAACAAAAATAAACGCCCAAAAAGGACTCGGTAAAACAGCAAAGAAATTTAAATGAACCTGGGCCATTAGTAAAGGTTGAACAAAATAAATTCCGTCTACTCTTTTCTGTACAATTGTGGCGATAAAAGTTTTCAGCCGTATCCAACAAATGTGGAGGTATGAGTATTTTCGAAAGGTTAATGGGAATATGGACGTGTCATCTGTCCGACCGCGTTTCTGGGCTGTTTAACCTCAGTCTGTGTTTCGAGACCTCTGATTCAAGTAATCAGTAATGTGTTTTATAGTTAGTAGACTGTGGTTAAGTTAGGCAATTATTCTCACCCCGAAAATTCATGTTCCAAACCCTGCGGGCAGCAACTTCTTGAGCTTTTATTTCAATAAGAAGAAGGCATTAAGGTTGTGTATTATTTACATAATATATATATATATATATATATATATATATATATATATATATATATATGTATATATATATATGTATATATATATATTGTATATATATATGTATAAAATAATATATGTATATGATATAAAAGATGCGTTCGTGTGTATGTATGTATGTATATAGCCTATGTGTATATTGAGCGTTGAAGTTCTGTTATGAAGTACTCCTTAAAATGCTTAGTTTATCTGAAGACATCGGGATTTCTTTACCGTATATATATATTTTTCCTGCTGCTGGTCAAAGAACCCCCACGATCAGTGTTTTTCTTGGACTGGCCAAGAGGCGCTCAAAATGTGAAAGGAAAAACGGAATCATCCTCAAAGAAGTCCCCTCTTTCAATATCAGGGATAGAGCAAAAATTGGTTTCGCCCAGTTTCAGGTAGTCTGCAGACAATCATAAACGTTTTGTTCTTTTTCAGAAATCTGAGCGTGATTCTGATTTTTTTCTTATTTTGTTTACGAATGTCGAATTTTTCTCATATGTTAGAAATTGTACAGTGATAGTGAAGTTCTCCTTTGTGGTGTCTTATTCTAAAATCGTATTTTGATAGGGATTTTTGTGCCGTTTGCTGAATTTGGGTCTTAATAGCTGTTTTTTGATCGATTATTTCTTTGCTTTGTTTGGTATAGTTTACATTGTCTTTCTTTCTCTTACGTGTGGATGACATTTGCCTTGTATAAGACGTTTCTTGTGTTCGAGGTAATGTTATCTTTAACATTAAACCTGTAATCTTATTTTTCCACGAAATCGATCTTCAGCTCAGTTTCAATATGTCTGTTCATTCAGAACTGGGTCTTGAACTTTTAAAGTGTATGAAAGTAAACTTTCGTTTTCTTGAATGAATTATACTGTTGTACTCAGTGATGTTACAGTAGGTTACATGATTATTATGTATAAAATACACACATATATACATATATGTATATATATATGTATATATATATATGTATATATATATTGTATGCATGTATATACATATATATGCACACATACATAAATACGAGTATGTACGTGTGTACGTGTGCATATTAATCCTTTACCATTACAGGGGGTGGTTCCAGAGAAGAAAACTGTAGTCGCAGCGACATTCGTTTTTTCTCCAGAGCCAGTTCCATTTTAGAGGGTATGACCTCGTGCTGAAAATAAAATAACTTTAAAAATGAACATGTTGCAAAAATTACGTCAGTGAAAAGATTTTATATATATATGTGCATACACACACACACACACATATGTATATATATATATATATATATATATATATATATATATATATATATATATATATATATATATATATATATATATATATATATATATATATATATATATATATATATTATAATGTGTATGCATGTGCGAGCTTGCGAAGTATGCACGATGGTGTGGATGCCCAGTTACATATTGCATATGCTGCACGATGGTGTAGGTGCCCAGTTACATATTGCATGTGCATGCGTTTCAGTTTTTATTTTTTGACATATTTTTTTTAGTTACAAGTGAAATTTGCGATGTATGATGTTTTCCTAAGTTAAGTTCCATAAATACAACATTCTCACTGTTCAGACCACTTTTGTCGCAACTTATTAACGCCTTTTACCTTAAAGAACGGTTCGTGAATAGAAATGCAGAAAGGAGACTCGGAAATAAAAGGAGGGGGAGGAGTAGGCTCAGCTGCTCGCGTTGGTTCGAATTTGGAGACTCATATCCCGCGCTGATTAGTCCATATCCCGATAACTTCTTTGTTATACGTCGATGGCTCCATTTTCCGCAATTGTTTTTACCTTATCTGTTTTGTTTTTGTTTGCATTGCTTTGTTGATGATGATGTTTACTAACCTCAGTTTTTTTTCCGCAATCGTATCCAATAATATCGTAAAGAAATTTTCCATACCAACCACAGTTGTTTCCCGACTTCGTGTCTACGAGCGTGCGTAGTATCAGTTTCATGAAACTTCCGTATGTGTGTGTGAGCTATGTGGTGACCTTTTTGTATCCTGTATATTCAGGTATATTGCTTGTAGCAGTAGAAATCATACACATTGTTTAATCAACTATTGCTAATTTTTTTTTTTTTCATTTTCCGTACAGTCTTTCTTTACCTGAAAACGATTTCTCTCCTCTCTCGTGATTTGTCTTTCCCCGTGAAATCCTTTCAGATTATGATGTCAACAGAAAAGGCAAGACTGTTAGAATTAAAAGCATGCCTAGTATTGCGTGATATGGCCTTATTGAGAGAATGTTAGTCAATTGCCGTCTGTAGTTGACATAGATGCTGAGAAAATTTTCACATATGATTGACGCCGAAAAGACCAGTCCATTTAGCTGTGCCCAAATAGATCTTGAGAGTGCATAATAAGTATCAGCACAAACAAGTAAAAAATGCGCCGAAGTTTTTTTCGGCGCAATCGAGTTTTCTTTACAGGGCGCCCGATGAAACTTCCTGCCACGGCCCGGTGTTGGCATTTCTTATAGCGTTGCCAGACGCACGATCGTGTCTAACTTTAACCTTAAATGAAATATAAACTACTGAGGCTAGAGGGCTGCAATTTGGTATGTTTGATGATTGGAGGGTGAATGATCAACATCCAATTTGCAGTCCTCTAGCCTCAGTAGTTTTTAAGATCTGAAGGCGGACAGGAAAAGTGCGCAAGGACACACAATGTCATCTCAATAGTGTTCTTTTACAGAAAACTAGAAAAAGGTGAAAACTTGCTTGACCTTCCATACTGTACTAAAGGCGATGAAACTAAGTAGCATCCAGCGTGGGCTTTAACGATGGTAAAATTCTGTACCTCTACATAATCAAAGAGGGTTTGTTTCCTAATCTTCCAACATACCAACAAGACCATAACTCATTGCCTTTAAGCTTCACTACAAGCCTAGAACTGGTGTCAGATGTTCTCTACCCCAGGTAATTGTACATCATAGCAATGTCAAGATTGTTCGCACACCGTCTTTATCTCACCCCTCTAACCCATCAACTTAACACGTCGCTGTATCTCAGCTTTACTGTTTAAACAGTACAAATATTTAGGCATTAGCTTGACATGTATCTGGATATCCTACTGGGTGATCAGAAATGAAATTCATAACCCGTATCAACATTACTTGTTATAACTGCAACAAATAATACCCTATTCCACAAAAGGGAATGGCCTCAACAAAATAATCCCCAGCCCCGTGGCAGGTTGGAGATGATTTACAGGTGAAATTTTCTCTCTCTCTCTCTCTCTCTCTCTCTCTCTCTCTCTCTCTCTCTCTCTCTCTCTCTCACACGCAATAAAGTGATTCATAAGAAAGTAAGATGATTTACCTCAAGTAAGGTGCTATGCTGAAGTTGAAAGACATTTCGGGTAAAATATAATGGTATTATAAACAGAGATTCTTTCTCTCTCTTTCTTCAGTCCAAAACTCGGCCTCTAAAGAAGCAGGGTTCATCGGGGGATGAGTAAAATTGAAACTACATAGATTCACCTATTCTGGGGTCGTGTGTGTTATTTATTGCACCATAAAGATTTCCTTTTATTGACAATTCAGATTCACTACTTGATGTACATGAGATATCGTATTGGTACGTGAGATATCGTATTGGCGTTTTTGAGCCCGTGTCCCTAAGGCATGATCCACTTAATTTCCTCATAAAATAAGCTGAAAGATTGTAAACTTGTTTTTACTTAAGTTTTTGGTTTTATGTAGTCATGTATATACTGTATATATATATATATATATATATATATATATATATATATATATATATATGTATATGCTGTATTATATATATACATACACATATATAATTATATACATACATACAAATATACATATATATATGTACGTTTGTGCGTGTGTAAAAATATATAGATGTATGTATGTACAGTATGTGTGAGTGCACGTGCTTTTTTCAAAATTAAAACATATCCAGCCACGGAGAAGAATTGCCACTGAAAAAAAAAACTATTCATACACCCACACAGACCCTTTACATATATACTTCGCTATTCTACGAACACACTGGCGCATTCTGGATTGTACAGCCCTTCCTTCCCTGTACCTCTTGCACTACTCACCACTCTCTTGGTTTTCTATTTTCCCTCCCAGCTAGTTTCCAAGTGGAGCTAATGTGATAATTTATTATTAAATTTGCTCTACATAATTAATTCGCCTGACTAAAGTATCTAATAAGTAAAAGCTTGTGGAGAGAGTTGTTTGCTGGCAATTGGTGGTCAAAATTCCACCATCGTGGAATCGAATCAGCTGTCCTGAAAAAAATACTACTTTTCAAGAAGTGATATTGAGACAATGCTGTGCTTATCCTTTTCCAAAAACATAGCCCAGTTGCTGTGTCCATTTAACAGAGTAAGGATTTCACAGCTTCAAAGGAACACACGCGTGAAAGTCATTGTATTTTACCTCAAACATTCTTACACGTAATTTTCTGTTTGTTTATTTAAGACTGGATGCATGTACCTCACCTTTTTATATAAGATTGATAGATTTATGCTTCAAGGAATTTGTCTTTGACAAGACAGCATGGAGAAATTATGGTTACATTAGAAATTAATGTAAACTTACTGTAATTGTCATGAGGGTAACAATGGACGTTCTCTGCGACATAATACAACTTTTGATATATGCAATGTCCGTTTTCATTGCTTCATGTTGTCTTGTGTTTGATAAGCAACTAGTAAACTTTCTGATTCAGGGGAGGTTTTCCTTGTTTTTCGTTTCTAAGTTGTTTTGTCATCTTTATTTATATGCACTAAGACTGGTTTTGTGTGTGTGTGTGTGTTTTTTCCTCTTTCTATGATTGCGAGCCATCCCTTGTTGAAGTAATGGCTTATTGTATTTCTCTCTCTAAAGTACATATCATACGTAAGCGCTTTTACCCATTGATAGGGTTGGTTTCAGAAGGTGCTACCGTTCCGGTTTTCAATAGGTAATTTTGGGTGAGGTTGTTAGCCCCACCCAATGCCCCAAGGATGTTCAACGTGCCAGCGGCACCTGGTATGCGTTGGTCACCCATCCAAGTGCTGCATGTGTTTAGTTCTTTGTATGTATCTGTTAGTGAATTCGTTTTATTTTTTTATTTCGTGTGTGTTAACATTAGTAACTTCCTCCTGGAACGGATAAGATATTACGTATGACAGACTGCACGGAATTTGCCGTAATCGAAATTTATGAGAGACGATATGTGATGATTCAAAATTATCCTTTAATTGAAACGTTTCGTTACTTTGAAGGATATTGAGAGGGAATGATTATGATGGGAAGCTCTTTAATGTTGAAAAAATTTTTCTTTAAAAACCATTAGAATACCCCGAAGGGAGAGTTGATGACGGTGCATGTTACTTAAGTTTTTTTTTTTTATATAAATATGAAATGCAATCACCGACTACAATAGCTCCTGTCAACGCTGAGCTGTTCAATCCCTTTCCGGAATGGGCCTTCGTCTGTGTCGGATGCAAATGCCCTGGAAACCCAATAGCTCTGCTCACGGTGACCCCCTTCCCCCGAATATTTACATTATACCCCTTCCGTAACTCTCTCTCTCTCTCTCTCTCTCTCTCTCTCTCTCTCTCTCTCTCTCTCTCTCTCTCTCTCTCAAATGGAAATGATGCTTCGCCATTGGAATTATATACGCTAATTAGAGTGATTTTCCTTTTGCATTTTCGGTTGCAGTTGGTGAGCTCATCAGTTAGATACATGACACCTTAAAAAACTTTTCTTATTTGGATTTTGATCTATTGTTATTATTTTCCACTCTGTTGCGTATGGAAAATTCCATGCGACTGTTTGTTTGCGTGAACGTTCTCTCCCGAATATAAGATTGCGAATCGCATTCTAAAACATCACGCTCGCGTTAATATCGTTGTAAGTTTTCTTTTTTATATGTTTAATGTTTTTCTATTATTCTGGAACGTCTGTGAAGCGTTGTGGTTGAACTTTGAGTGTGTGCATATGTTTTGAATTTTATATGTTTACAAGCATCTCCTGATTAAATTCCTTTAAATTTCATTTTGCATGAATTGTAGAGCACAAGCCGCATCAGCCAAGTTTAAGGATGTAACTCTGTGCACCCTCGTTAAACTAAACCTTTCTTCTTATTCAAGTCCAGGGAAATGAAAGTAGTGTTACAACATTTATTTCTATTTTCCGAATCGACTCCCTATTCTTTTTCATCTGTATGTTGTGACTGGAGGTTATTGATTTTGATGAAACGCTAATATACGATTCAGCAGTTATTTATTGCAGTGTGAGAGAGGCTATAACAATGAAATGCTTCTTTGACGTCACTACTTAGTATAATGCTGTACTGAGCATGATTACGGATCGTTTTGGTGTGTAAGTATGCGAATCAAGTTCTTTGGAGACATGGTCATAAACTCTTGATACAAAGTGGAGTTCTTATCGTACCGTCAGATCCTTCTTAGAAATTCTGAAATGATGATCGTGCATCCCAAAAGGACCGACTTGAACAAGAGTTCTCTCTTTGCTTCGGCTGTGATTTGTCAAGGGTGGTTCAATGTCTGCATCCTAAGCACGCAGCTCTGCGCTGTGCAAGTGATCATCCTCTGATGTGCGTCTCAAGGATCAGGAAGTAGGCGAGGTGTAATTTTTGCTTATGTATTTAGTATAATAGTGAGACACAAAATATGCAAATGCATTGAGAAGGCAGTAATTCAGAATTGCATGAAAAGTGCACATTAAAAATAACGTACTGAAATTCTTAATTTTTATTCATTTTTTATTGATTAATAAATCATTTTGCAAACAACACTAAGGTTTTAACCATAAGGCTAAAAAGATTGGCAGTGCTCAAAAAATAAATATACATACATACATACATACATACATATATATATATATATATATATATATATATATATATATATATATATATATATATATATATATATATATATATATATATATATATATATATATATATATAGATAGATAGATAGCTAGATAGCTAGATAGATACACGTGAGATTAATATTCTGCAGATACTTCATACAAAACACTAAGTTCAAAAAATCTAAATTATCATTGAGCGTTGAAAAGTCGGGTATGACATAAATTTGCAAGTAATCCCGAACTAGTTGTTGTAAATATTAACGCATGCGATGAAAAATCGCGAACAAAAATCTAAAGATGCGCAATGCGTCTTGAAGAAGTGGCCTGGAGAAAAGCCTCACGGATGTGCAATAAGCACGTCGTTGTGAAGTCAGTGGAGTATTACATCTAAGGTTATCGAATACTTGAATCGGACTGGTGCACAGAGTCGTCTTTGTGGTGTGCCAGGCACTGAATGTGCCACTGCCATTAGCACTTGCAGATATATGATTCAGGTGGCACCTTCGATGACGCCGGTTGATCATTTTCCCCTCTTTCACCAGTGGTTTTTGTGTTTGTTTGCTTCCTTTCGTATTGGTATGCTTATTTTCTACAGATTTTTTGTCATGTTCATCTATTTGGGCGAGTCTCGTGGTTTGGAGACGTTGAAGAACTTTACGTGGGATATCACAAAATAAGTATAATTTCACTATTCCACATATTCATTTATTACTTCTTATCAAACATTTCCTTGCTGTATACTACTCTTGTATTATTGGCTAGGTCTTTTGTGTTACAAACACCAGATATGTATATAATGCACTGTTAGCTGGTTTTACATTAAAATGCTTACTCTGTAAACAACTTTATTTTGATATAATGTAATTATAGATATGTTCCGAAAATTTCTTCTTGAATAACATAGCAGCAAAATGAGTCGTGTAACGTCAGTATACCAGCTACCTGCAAAACATACTCTTCTTCTTCTTCTTCTTCTTCTTATTATTATTATTATTTATTATTATTATTATTATTATTATTATTATTATTATTATTATTATTTCGGTAGATGAAACCTTTTCACATGGAACCAGAACACGGGGGCCATTGACTTGAAATTCAAGCTTCCGAAGAATGTTGGTTTCAACCTCCCTCCGCAGACCCCACACTGCAGCAGTAACTGATCATGATACAGAGCCAGTGATTTTCATGGCCTTGGGGGAGGCGCGAACTCGTGACGTCTGAGCGGCATGTCACGACACTAGCGACATACCAGCGGACCAGGAGGCGCGAACTCGTGACATCTGAGCGGCATGTCACGACACTAGCGACATACCAGCGGACCAGTTTAAAGAGCCATAATGTAAACACAGGAATTTTTTTTACAAATATTTTGCAGTGTCCGATCCTAAATTGGCGTCGTCTGTCCTAGATTTTGGTTTCCCTTCAAACAAAATTCAGCGTAAACGTTCCTTCAGAGTAAAGGGAAAAGATTGGGAAGGTATTCGTATTATTTTCCTTATTAACATTGACCCTAGAAATCAGGGCCCTTAAGGGGTTAGTGCCGTTAGTGCACCTCATGCGAAGCACTCTAGGAGATCAAAACGTTCTGTGCAGTGTCCCTTTGGCCCCTAACTGCACCCCTTTTCATTCCTTTTACTGCACCTCTGTTCATATTTTGTTTCTTCCATCTTACTTTCCACTCTCTCCTAACAATTAATTCATAGTGCAGCTGAGGTTTTCCTCTTGTAACACCTTTCAGACCTTTTTACTGTCAATTTCCGTTTCAGCGCAGAACCTCATAGGTCCCAGCGCTTGGCCTTTGGCCTAAATTCTTTATTCTATTTTAGAAATGAGGTTCCTCAGATATGATATAGGTGCAACACTCAGACCAGCCCAGTCATAATTTTTCCATCATTTTGCTGACAGACATAGATAGCAGGTTACAAAACTCATCGATATAACGATTTACTGATGATTTGTGCCTTTCTCCACGATACCAGACAGAAAAAAGCAGTGAGCAATTTCAAAATGAACAGGAGCTTTCGGAGACTGCGAACACTTCCAAGTCAGAGTAATCCACGCCCTGAAGACTCCTTCTCCCCCGAAGTTAAATTCCTATCTTTCCCAGCCTTTTCTCTTGTTGCCAGTAAAGAGGCCCATCTTTGGTAATACTCTCATAAAATCCACACGTGTATTTTTGCCTATGCCAGCTAACAAACAAACTGGACCAAGAACATACCTTCCTTAACAGAGGTAACGTAATAAATTGGGTTATTAAAAGATGAACAATTAAGCATAGACACTTTGATAAAAGTCTCCTTTATGCCCTTGCAATGGCCTGGTTGGAAACGTAATTACGAAGTGCCAAGTCAAACACTTTACAATCGTGATCTCTGAAGAAAACGTATAGACAATCGCATTATACTGTCGTACTGACTTGTTTTAGGTACTGAGAATATTTTCTAAAATATATAATACCGTGTTCATGTCAAGAGCAATCATGGTTAGAATATTCATCAATATGGGGGTCTCATCCTGCAACGGTGGTCAGTGACCTTGCACGTTAATGAAACGTGAGACCTTTCGTATTTTCCTATCCTCCTGATTAAACTAAGTAATATCCATTCAGTTTATATACAAGCAAGGAATGCATTGTCCTAGATTTTACATCACATCCGTTACAACCGGAAGTCTTTGCTCTACAGTTCCTTCATGATTCTGAAAATTGAGAGATATTAATACTCTGTTCCCCGCCTACACAACAGCACAGTTTATCACAATTGCCCTTCGTCATTTACATTAACACCTAACGCAAAGAATTTTTGCCATCGATGCATATCGCCCATCATTAATCGATCACTACACGTGTTTAAAGGAAAGTTTAAATGTTTTTGGAACCCATTACACATAACCAAGATGATGCCCTTGCTGAGGGCTGAAATTTCCATATGTAGCCTGTGCTTTCCACTTTCTCCCTTTACAAATTTTTTTGACAGCCAAGCAATATGGACACTGGTTAATATGTGACCAGAATTTTCTAATTTGTTAATAATTCTCTGTAAACTTTCTTCATTCGCGTGTCTGTCATAGGTAAAATAAAGTTACTAAAATTTTGAGTACATGTGGCTGGGTGAATATCGCTTAATATTTCATAATTAGAATAATTGACTCCTAATTTAGATTATTATTGTCGTAATTTAGCATTATTGATAAAAACAGCATAATGGAACATGATATTCCTAAGCATATTGTTGTGGGGTTAATGACTGTCAAAAATGTTTAATGGGTTCATTAATGCTTAAATGGACCAGGACGAAGTTGAATAATGCTGAATATAGTGTGGCTAAATGTATTATTCATGTATAATAATACCACTAAATGCATTACGGTTTTGAATGCATTATAAGAGAGTAAAATATTTCCAAATACATTACGGTGGGATCAGATACTGCGAACTATATTATGATTGACCTCAGCCTCTTTTTCTGTGCCTGATTTAATTCTGTGATAAAAAACATATCCTTTTAAAAGGGGGAACTGTTGCAATCATGGGAAATCGTGAGATTTCCGACAGCATTGATATAAGAGATGTGTTTAAAGTACAATGGGATGAAAATTGATTGCTATATGCAATAGGTTTTTAGACAGATACACTTCAAATTCAGCTGGAAGGATAACAGTGTACCTGATTAATGATGAATTATGTGCATCGTCACGTTGTGCTAGCCATAACTTATTTTTCCCTCTGATCTTTTTTTATTTTTTAGAAAATGAACTGCAACTGATAATGATAAGATCTAATAAAGTCTTTCTGTGCAATTGTAGAAAAAAAAATTGATAAGTATGGTTTGTAGTAACTCGTCTTGTAGAAGGTAGCCGATCTTACCAGCAACCCCTCAAGAGGTGGTTTCAACTTATATCCATGTACCCTTGAACAGCTTTCTGTCATATTTCATTATGGTGCTTTGTCTTCCTTTCTCGCTGAGGTATGCGTGCTCCCAACAAATAATTTTCTGTCCTTAGAACTCAAGTTAATTTTATGGCCGATAAATTAATTGCTGTAGTCAGTGTTTAGTGTTTACATTACTTAAAAGAAATCATCCATGCAGTATTGATGAGACAGGGCATGGAGTGTATTTGAAAGTCAAACTTTATCGTATAACGTGTCTTTCATGTGAGGGATCGGCGAGATTTATAGAATTTGGGTATTAACTCATATTATTACTGTTATAATTATCATTATGTTACGAATTATCGCTGCAGCAACTGCGTTTAGTTTATAATAAATTTTCATGTTCTTTTATGAATATTTTCTCGCTGTCACTTCGGTCTGCAATGTCCAATATTCGTTTCTATTTAGAATTCCTTTGAGGAAGAAATCGGTATGTACAGAAAATTCAGGAAAGGGCGAGATCCAGTTGGAAGGCGGGGTCTTTAGGTCTTCCAGTCTACATTATTATTATTATTATTATTATTATTATTATTATTATTATTATTATTATTATTATTATTATTATTATTAAATTATTATTAAACTGTATCGAAAAGATTTTCCCGATTGAGAATAAAACCGTAAGAAGAATATTAAGAGGCAGATGTTAGGATAGAGTAGGAATTCGCATCATAGGGGAATTACCGAAGTTCCACATGTACATGATAAGGGGAGCTAGATGGCTTGGACATGTCCTCCACACCACCCCGGGAGAATAGTACATGAAAGTGCCAGCTCCGCTCTTGCGGGGACATAAGAGTTGAAAGGTCCTGACCAATTTGGACGAGAATTGTGAGACGGGAGGCTGGAGGTAATTAGAGGTGTGTGGATGTGAAAATATGGTATTGAAGAAGACTGGAATGATTTTGATGTTGATGGTGACTACTATTGCTATTAGTAGTAGGAGCTGCTTTTGTTTAAGTAGTAGTAATCATACTGAGAAAGCATCCATATGGTAATGTAATGTCAGGCTCTTTTTTGCTTTATGGTTGAAATATAAAATTTTAGTGGTCACATTATTAAATCTTGATTTCATCATAAATGACTTAAAGCCGTCACTTTAAAAGTTTTAACTAGAATCTGTATACCAGCAAAATAATTACACAAGAAAAAATCTCAGTGAGATGTGTTTTTGATCTAGCTGTTTAAAATACCAAACTGTCAAAAATTCCCTATTTGTGCATTTTAATCGTAAGTTATGAAAAAGTTGAATAGCTTCCGGTCCTAAGTAATTAAAGGTAGCTGTAATGCTTAATAGGTGTGATCGTACTCCGCCGGTAAAGTTTCTTTACTATACTGTTGTAATAAGTTTTCCTCTTGGATGAGAGTAAGGTTAACATAAATGTAGATGAACGGATAATAGTCTCAAGACTTAGGAGCTAGAAAAACATCTTTGTTTTGATCTACTGGTAAAATTCGTTTAGGACATTCTAAATACAAAAATTGTAACTTTTACATTGAATCAGACAGAATAGCAAATGCATTTCGTTATTGTATTAAGTATTATTGTTTATAGGAGAGTTTGATTATTTTTTATTTATGTCCATGATCAGGTGCATGATTTGGCTGAGCCACTGAAATTTCATTCTAGCCGAGTTCGCCCTTGATTCAGAAACCAGAGATTGAATGAGGTGGCGAATGATATCTTGTATTTGATTTTGCCTGAAGCGACCCCATTTCGAAATGACACTTGATGTTTGATGAGTGATGAGAAATATTTATACAGCCTCCATACTATTTCTTTCGTGCATTTTGATGCCATTTATTTTATATGTTGTTGGTGCTTTTGGGCGATTGCAAATATAGTGTTTTTCCTACAGTATTGATATTGTTGACAAATAGTTGAGTATTGTACCATGAAAATGTTGGAAGGTCTTCTCTTTCATTTAATGCACGGACTGAAGAGGTTTTTTATCTTATGGCTCAGTCAATCAATATCGTTTTTAAATGATAAGACAACCTTTATCTAGAAAAGTGGATAGAAATATTTCAACTTCATGACTCATTTCTACTTGGAAATACAATAGTGTATAAATAGATATGTATGTGTGTTCACACAGAACAAGCATGAACATTATATGCATCTATCCCAGTTATCTCTACTTTTTCGATTATCTCTCTCTCTCTCTCTCTCTGCAAGCCGTTCCGTCCCCTCCCCTTTTACCTATGGTGTTGACATGCTGCCGGTCATGGCACATGAAGGAAAAGGGGCGAGATCAAGGAAAATGTGGAAATGAAAGATGAAATGCCATCGCGTGAAATGAAATGGATTTGAACGCGTGATCTTGATTTTGGGGGAAAATTCTCCTTCCCTGAAATGTCAAGTTAGATGAGGGAGTCGCTGAAATGAAAAGACATTTATGATGGCAAGTATCACCAGCATACTTAAAAAATGTTTTTATTTTCGTTTATTCTATCCCTCCTCGGTAAGAGGAAGAAGATGAAAAGAACAAGTGATAACTGCAAATATGAGGCACTAAAAATGTTGGGGTTGTTCAGTGTCGGGTTTCTCTCTGTCCTGTTTGACAAGTATTGTTTTATTGGAACCACCTTCAAATGACTTATGGATTGTAGAAAGCTGAGATTTCGAGTTTTTGTTGACACATAATCTGTACTCATTGGAAGGTAAGGTTCAGTGATTGTTTCCTTCACTTTATACCCAAGCTTTGGGACTTTCCTTCTTCGATCCCCTGACAACCTTCCATTTTTTCGCTTCTCGTTTGTTGCAACTTTCTGGATTAAGCACAGTTCCCCCCCCCCCTCTCCCCACTTTTTTTTTTCCTGACCCGTGCTAATTTAGGGTATTGGGTTTGCCGTCTCATTCACCATGGCATTCAAAAAAATAATTTCAAATAATGGAAGAGCAAAAACGTCCCAAGTCTTTTAGGAAACGAATGGAGAAATAGAGTTATTTAAATACACTTGGTAATAGTCTGCACCGACTAGCCTTTATGACCCTCTTCCTAATTTTTACTATGATTATTATCATTATATTATTTAGAATAAGCGAATGTAAATACATATTGTTTTGCAAAACAAGATTTGCCAAAAGAACGCCTTCATGTAAAAATGAAACAAGGCAGTAACAAACAGGTAAAGATAAAGCACCTGACTGGCAATTATATACATTAATAATAAGATGAAAAATTTAAGAAATCCTGAAGAGATGATGCATGGCACTCTAAAGTAATCTGAACAGAATACAGATGCACAAGTTCCTGAGGAGCATGCACTGAAGGTCAGTAAGTTCCTGGCCGAAATGGAGCCTATGAAATACTGCTGATAAAATCTGCAGATAGTCTAATTGATCAGTTACCATTGTTGAGAGCAACCTCTTCGACTCATTCAGTCTTGGGGATAAAACCATTCTGTCTTGAAGATGAAGAACAGAGCATCTGCTGACAAACAAGACAGGAAAACAGTATTCCTGTAGCAGTTGTACGAATGTTTTGAAAATTAAGGCAATCATGTTATTCATCTCTAGGTACGTCAACCGTGGGAAGGAGGCGCAGTTTTCTGGGAACATCAAGCCTTTTTTTTTTAAATGTTGTGGAAGAAATCTTCAATTAGGTCACAAAAATTATTGTCAAATATTCCGAATCGTTATTTTTTTGCTGTTTAAAACGAACGTGGAGTAAGGTCATCCTGCAAGACTGAACAGCCAACAAAGGTAATTCGTGCTGGGATTATGTCTCTTATCCCACAGGCCCGTCAGTTGCTGATGCACTTCAGATTACTGTAAAAGCTACCAACAATTTCATATCGCATGTTAGTTATGAAATATTGCCTAAAGAATTGCATCATTTTCAGAATAGCATTGTTTTTTCTAGAACGACATTCACATCTCTGGTAAAGACTAAACATAACCAAGATATTAGAACACTACAATATAGGTAACCAGACCAGCGATATAGGTTCGGTAAAAACACCTTATGTTGAAATTCTTTTCTATCAGTCGTTTGAAAGTATGTGAATGAGGTTCTGCGTAGCCTCCACCATTTAAGAATGATATTTTTTTTATGTTAGAGCCTTTTGAGCAAACAAGTTAGACCAAGGGCAGCATGATTGATGTGAAACTTAATGTCAAGGGTGTCATCGACAGTATAAAACTAGTGAGACCCGAAAGAGATCATAAGTTTTCTTGTAGGTATAATGACTGTTCAAGAAGTACTTTTCTGGAATAGAAGATGAATAAATAAAGGCTAAAGGGTCAAGTATTCAGTAACCAAAGTGATCACTAATCATCTTGAATTTAGTCTTTTCTTCTCCCCGATAGATAGAATGATAGTGTGTCCCTTGGACTTGGAATAATGCCGTTTCTCTTGAAACAGTTAGTACATTTATAAAAAAAAATATGGCCGTTTCCCCTAATAGGTGTTCACTTCAGAGAGAGAGAGAGAGAAACAATCACTGCCACATTCATGCTATAGCTGCAGAATGACGGATGAAATCCATTGTAGTAAAACAACCAGACATTAGCCATTTCATGCACCTAAACAAAAGGACAATCAGCAGCGTGCCAAGCTCCCCCAAAACGAACACATACTGTCCCATTTGCTTTTGTTTTGCGCGCATTCACTTGCTTCCTGGAAATCAAGGTCATGCTTTCCAAATAGCTCGTTTGACCACATCTATCCAAAACTTTTTTTTTTTTCCCCTGGGTCATCCTCTCCCTAACACTGCCGAATTCTACTCCAGCCTATCTTGATCCATTCCTTCCATGTGGCCAATCCACCTGAAAAGACTCTGAGCCATCCTTTCACCTATGGTAACTAGGCGACTAGCCATAAAGAAAAAAAGTGCTCAGAAAATATTCCGATGGCAGTTCTTGTTATAAGCAGACAACCATGCCAGAGTTACTCCATATAGGTAACTTTTTATGGCATGGGGTGTTGGCCAGTCTGGATTTGGATTTTTTACAAATTATGGGCCATTTTTGACCAAAAGTGTCCAATTTTACATAAATTTTGATAAAATTGATGTTTTTTGTTTAGGGAGTTACAAGCCAACTAGTACAAATCCTCGCTTCACATATTATCAGGTTACTAGGTGTTGACCTCTTAGAACATATATATTTTTACAAAATATGGGTAATTCCTCTTAGAACATATATATTTTTACAAAATATGGGTAATTTTTTGGTAATTTTTGCTGAGAATTGGGTAAATTACTATTTTTGTTTTTTCAAAACAAAGGAAGATTCAATCAAGTACCAGCAAACCAAGCAACAGAGTGGCAAAGCAGAACATGCAAGATTTCCAACAGTATCATTGGAATAACCAGAAATGATACTGCCAGAGATCGCTTGTGCATTACATGGGCAGAGCGCTCCAGTGTCTCCTACAAAACAAAGAGTTTGTTTGCTGTCGAATAGGAGAATGACAAAGCCATCTCCACCTGCAAAGATGCTCAGCCATGAAGAATCAACACATGATACTGAAGCTGTAGAGAAGCTAGTTGAACTATCCAAAGATTCAATGTCTTCAGACTCAATCAGGCAAGAATAGTTGAAGATCACCTACAAGATGATCCACAAGATGATTCAATAGAACATAACTTTGAAGATGCAGATGATGTTGGTCAAGAAGCAGAATGCAAACCATAGCTTATTTTGTTGGCTACCAAGGTTATTGCTACTTCTGATATAGAGAGAGACTTGCTTACTGCCAAAGATAGAGGCATTGCATTGTTGTGTGAAAATGTTAAGCAATATCTGATTGATCAATCTCTGCCATTTTTTGATCCAGATAAACAGAACATATCCAAAACATTTGGCACTTTATACGAAGCCAGTATCACAAACAAGAATAATGTCAAGAAAACCTTAAAAGCTGACAGAGAGCTAATGCAACAGCTGTTCAACGCATCCAGAGCAGGCCGCACTATTAATATGGAGGACGTTCTCACATGAACTGTCACAGGTGCCACCATCTGTAGGGAAGGTCAACGGGAAAATGAATTCCACCTCAAAATCAGACTTAGTTGCCATTTTATCTGCAGATGTAGAAACACCAACATCAGTGCCGGATGCAGCTCCCACTCAGTGGACGTGTGTACTGATAGATAGTCATGCCCTGATGCAGTACAGTGCCCTATGTTAGTTTGGTGGTGTAGGTCAAGCACGGCACGATATGTTTGAGAAAGTACAGACAGAACTAGAGAAGCTGCCACCAACCAAGGCTGCACTACAGCTCCATTTGGCACGTGTCAATTTCGAAGCAAAGGTATGGTTACAATCAAATGTAGGAGTTCAGAGCATTGGACTACTATTAGTCTCAGGCGGCTGGCAAGAGACTGATGATGGCCAGTTACAAGTGGTTGGGTCAACACTCCCCTCAATCCCGACGCATGCGTTGAATTGGTGACGTGTGGTTGCAAGTCCAAGTGCAAGACTGCGCCTTGTAAATGCAGCAAAAATGCTCAAAGGTGAATTCCTGCGTGCAATTGTAATACTGAAAACTGTAGAGACCCAGCAGGACTACACTAATTAAGACATTACACGAATATATATCACATAAGACCTGAAACACATGTTAAGAAGCGATTTCAAATCCAGTATGATTTTGCTAACTCTTAAGGAGGGACCTGACCTTTGGTACTAGCACCGAGGATTACGCCCCTGGTGCTCATTAGTAGCAGCAGAAAAAAAAAAACTAGCGATAATGAACCAGGTGGCGTCTGGCGATGACCCCCAAAACAGTAAGAAAAAAAAACAGAGGGATAATATCTTTAAAATAGAGAGGGCTCTAGGTGCCAGTTATATTACTTAAGGGTGGAAAATGAATGACTCACACTAATTTTTATGTTTTGGCAGTCATTTTGGACGTCATCTTGGATTTGAAAGCTTTCCCATTGTTCAAGTACACTTTTATGGATCTATTTGGGTTTCTGTACCCCTAAAACATAGGTGTAGGCCCCAAAATTACATCTCTAGGAGCTTATGGCCATTTTAAGATTTTGGCGGCCATATTGGCAGCCATCTTGAAAATTAGGTTTAGAATTAGGAAATGGCGATGGCCAACACCCCTCATGCTAATCTGCACTATATGGTGTTGTGATTCCACATGGTTGGTTGCTTGTAACAAAAATGCCATCGTAAGTTACTTAAGGGAACATGGCTGGCCCTCTAGACGGAAATGTATCACTTCTTGTTGCTCTGCATATACTGCCAAAACATTTTCATCTCAACAGCTTCAAGCTTTTCTCTATCATTGCAATTCTCATCCACACTTCATTTCCATAAAGGAGAGCGTCCTTAATAATCCCTTCATACATCCAGACGTTTGCTTCTACAGGCAAGTCAAGTCTTCCCAATGTTTTACACACATCACTCTACGCTCCTTGCTTCACCATTCTGGGACTCGCCTTCACTCTCATCTTATATATATATATATATATATATATATATATATATATATATATATATATATATATATATATATATATATATATATATATATATATATATATAGAGAGAGAGAGAGAGAGAGAGAGAGAGAGAGAGAGAGAGAGAGAGAGAGAGAGAGAGAGAGAGAGAGAGGTGGCGGGAACACCTACAAGCAGGCGCGGCGTGTGCAACATATCTGAGTATCTATTGGAGTTCAAAAGCCAATTATCAGATTCGCGTTTCAAGAGATTCTGTGACGTGTTTGTGATAATTTTTTTTTCTTCCTTTCCATTTTCATAGATGAAAACATATTTATAAAAGAGCATACGGAAGTAAAATCACCGAGGAAGACCCGTTTCAGAGAAAGCTCAGGTAAACAGTGGTAACGCACCGTCGTGTGGAAATACGCAAAAACTCCTTTTGTGGACCGAGAATTGAATGCAGTATTAGGCGTAGAAAACCAGAGGGCAAAAATGGATATTGAATTTGCATGGAATTCCGGGAAACCGAGACCCCAAAGAGAAATGACCATAATACCGAAGCCTGTACCACACGATGAAATCACTGATACGATCCACACATGTTATTCAAGCCTCCTTCCCTCCCTTCACCCCTCACCGCCCCCGAAAAAAGGCCAAGAATGATACCAATATTCCGTCCTACTCAGTGAAAACTAATAAAAAGAAAAAAACGAAAATACAAATATTTTCACGATGAAGGGAACGACGCCGATTCGCTTTTGATGAGCTCGAAGAGCAATATTCGAGAAATTATTAACGGAAGAGAGAGTTATTCCGGCTAATGCCGTTTGTAGATGACGGGAAGCGGTATTATTGCAGTTAAACGGATTTTTTCGACGCCGTTCTGCCATTGTGATCTATTCGGAAACATCAAAGTCGAAATTCGCGTTGCTGTTTATGATGTTATTCATCCGGCAGATCATTAAAGAGGATTGCCTCCTTCATTGGGTTAACCTACCAGGCTTTGTGCAATGCCTCTCAAGCCAGCTGCTAATATTAGGCCGCATTGTTAAGGAATCACAAGGATTTTATTGTCCTACTGCTTACTTAATGTAATGAAATGTAATTTATACACAATAATTTTCTACATAAATATCTTTACATCAGTACATTCAGGATTACATCTACACACTATATATATATATATATATATATATATATATATATATATATATATATATATATATATATATATATATATATATATATATATGTTGTTGTAATTTTGAAGCTGGGGTCTTGCTAGATAAATGGGGTATACTAGGATGATACGCAAATTACCTTAATTACCACAAAAATCTGGACTCTGGCCTTGAGGACAGCTAAAATTGCAGACAAAATATGGCCGAAGCATACTTCAGGAGGGGAGTGATTAGATAAACTCTGGGGTTTAACTTAACTCATTATATGTACAAAAGACAACACATCAGCAGAATGGTAACGTAATTCTGGGGTAATGAGGCGAGATCATATGACGGGGAATTTCCAGGAGGGAATACAAATGGGTTGCCTGCTTCAAAGGGCATTGATAATGAAGTAGTGACCGCTACGCACACAAGATGATACACAGATCCACAGCTGAATACTGCTAAGCTGCAATCGAAACACTTTCGGTTACTCAGCCGAAACTAGCACTGTAACGAAGGAATTGAGGAATTGCATAGAAGATGCCTAGACTGAACTCAAGTCTAGTGATTTGAACATCATACGATTACATTACACTTCTTGTAAATGCTTTGCAAATTAAACAGCACAAACTATAAAGCAATACCAGTCTCACTGTACGTATTTTGCACTATGAAAAGAAATAACATAGTTGAAGGCGAATAGGGAACGTGGCTGATGAAAAACCTTAAACCTTTCTTTAGGAGCTGAAGTTCTCTCCTTATGAGGGCCAGCGAGAGGGATGGCAAGTGAACTAGTTCACAACAAAAGTTACTTTTGGATACTGCCAGCCACGTGTCGAAAATAGGCAGTTTAATGGAGCAAGGGACGGAGCTCTGCTCTCTGTGGCCGCCATACAATTCTAAGAGAGAGTTTCTCTCTCCAAGGCCCTTTATAACTTCGGAAGTACCTAACGTCTTTCTCTTCCTAGATGGCATTGTGATCACTCTGCCCACATGGAAATGCAGGCAGCAAAGCTCTGATTTCAAGATGGAGGAATGACCGTGTTCAGCCTACCAGCTGACCTTCCTCGGGCGATGATTAGCTCTGGTTGGGTCCGCACCTGGAATTAAGGGATTTCCGACAGCACTTTGGACAAGAAAGGGATTAAAGTAGTTTTCCCCCAAAAGGCAGTGGTGAGAGAGGTTTTAGAGGCGAATTTGCCTACAGTGAATCATACTAAATTGAATTATTAATAAAGATGGCATATGAGGGAATACTCTTAATAATAATATATATGTATGTACTGTATATATACATATATATGTGTATATATATATATATGTATGTATGTATGTATACATATATGTGTGTGTGCTATTTAGTATGTGATAAGGAGTAGTTTAGTAGACATGCATAAGTATAATAAAGGCCTTTGTGACAGTGGAAGGCTTCACATCCACATTCGTAGTGCAAACTACATTTTCTGGATGAAGAAATGCTGTATTCAATTCATGGCCCATATGCGTAACTTTGTAATTCCACACTTAAGTAACGCGAAAGAGATAAAAATTACTTTTTTTATTACTTAGAATTTAGAAGTATACTTATTATAAAGTTTCCGTTATGATTATCAATATGAAACGGGTACAATGAATACGTAGCCAGTTGCACTGCAGAAAATAATGTGGGAAGTGGTTTCCATGTTACCAAATAAACTGACTTGAAAAAATTTTTCAGGAAGAAAGTAAAAATACTGACAATTTGGGATTGTTACTAAAATAATATTTCTCCGACCTTCATTTAAATGAGTGTTTTCGTTCATGTGATGTTCTGACAACTTGCAACCTTTATCCGACTCGGTTAGTGGAGTGAATTACAGCCACCAGCTATTTGTTGGTGTGTCGTATAAGAATTCCGTCAAAATGATCTCGACTCTGGACTTGTCTTTGTCTGCAGGGAAAGTGATTTGGTAACGGCGGTACCTTCCCCCTCCCTCCCCTGAAATGATGTTCCTAGGGGAAATTTTCCCCCGTAGAAGGTTGTTCATAGGGGAAGTCTCATTTGCATATTTACCTACCCATCATTTGAAACACGATGTCTAGAAGTTTTAAGTTACCTGCAGTGGGCGATGTCTCTGTGGGTGATTTGCATTTTTTAATAAAATGCAAATTCACCCAGAAACACCAACCATCGATTTTGGAACACTGTTTCCGGGAGAAATTGGGAAAAGGGGTCATGTACAAAGGTCGTAATTTTGC